>NC_059426.1:149952334-150252334 GCF_021028975.2 Sphaerodactylus townsendi
ATACCTATGCAATTAAGAAAAGCAAACATTAAGGGTTCATATCTGGAAAACCCTGTACTGAAATATACCCAAAATTCTTATTTCAGATTGGTTCAGGAATACCAGAAATCACCTCAAGCACTCTCTTAATTCCAGGGGGAACAGAAAATTGCCTCATGAAAGTTAGGGAGTATTTTAGGTTTTAGGGCAGTGTCGAAGCATGGGAGAGGAAGCACCTGCCAAACAGCTGTTTGGTGGCACATATGTCCTTTAAATTTTAAGGGGCCATTGGTTTCTAGGAGAAGGCCTGGCTTTCAAACTCCTGAGGCTGCTTTTACCCCCACAGAACATGATGGGTCTATAAAATATTAATGATAAGAAATGCTGGCTAACAGCTATTCGTCAGGGAGGTCAGAGGCCAGGTCTATCTTCAATGGCACTTTACATTTTAAAAACAAAAGACCAAACTAGCCCCAGACTTACCTGGCTGGCATTGTCACTTCTGGCAGCTATAGTGCATGTTCTTGATTAAAGACCCAAATGCCAGTATTAGAGATGGCAGAGCCTGCCCTGACAGCTGGAGATGCGTTTCTTGGCATCCAAGCCTTAGAGATCAGGAGCCTACTAGACTTGGTCAATATTCTAGAAATCGGTAAAATTTGGATTCGGATTTATTTGGGTATAAAATTATCTGTATGCCCGAATAAGACAAATAACATATTCAGATATACCCGAATATTCGGGTATACCTGATAAATTCACATCTATTTTTTGGGGGGTAATTTTTGGTGTTTTCTCATGTTTTGATCTGTAAGGGGTGCATTTTTAAAGCTAGCAGCACTACAGACCCAGCTGGGCATAACAGCAAGCCCCACTGAAGTCTATGCTGGGAAAGGTTATTTTTCCCACCATAGAACTTGCTGAAGAGCCTGGCAGATTCTGTGCTCTGCAGTGGCTCCATCATAGCCAATGGGAAATTTCTGAGTGTGTAAGCAGGCTGCACATTTTTGAAGATAGAGGCACCAGACTTTCAAGGTGGCTCCAGGAGGCCTCCTGGTAATAGCATCCAGACTTGGGGAGCCATAACACTTCCCCCCTGAACCAAACTTCACCAAACTCAGGTGGTATCATCAAGACAGTCGATGGATGCTACCCTGAAAGTTTGGTGCCACTACCTTTAAAAATGTGCCCCCTGCAGGCCAAAACACAAAACACAAAAAATTCAAAAAAAGCCTGAATACCTTGCATTCTGATTTGTTCAAATTCGGGCAAGACATACTTAGTCGATTTTGGTCTGAATATGCCTGAATTCGCCCAGATTCAGGCTGGATCTGGTATTTGTTGCACCCGAATCTCCAAGCCTAGAGCCTACCCACCAATTTCCATAGGGTTGCCAAACCTCATGAGAGTGCAGGAGCCTACTCTCACGCAGCAGCTCAGCCTCTATCCTCTGGTTGTTTGTTGGAGATCTTTAATTGTTTGTTGAAGATCTTTAATTAAGAAAGTCCAGCTACAAACCCCTGGTGCTGGCAGGGACAATCCCAGCAAGGTAAGTCTAGTATTAAAATTAAAGGAATGTAGAGGTGGGGGTGGGGGATAGACCTGACCTTCAGCCTCTAGAGAAAGGTCTATCTGACCTTCAGCTGCTAGTTGGTATCTCTTTAAATTTTAACAAGGTCATCATCAAGGTCAGCTGTAACTTGACAACTCTTTGCACAACCATGTTCTATGGGGTAGGCGTGGCATCTGGGCCTGTGTGCCACCAAAAACTGCCCATTTCAGCATACTGAAAGTAATTCCCCTTTAAAAATCCCTAATTAAGATACTTCCCCTTTTAAAAAAACCCTAACAAATATGAATGAGTTATGAAAAATGGGTGTCTGAAGCTGTAATCATAACTATAGAACAGCCAGAATCTTCCTCTCTTCTGAAAGTGTTGTGTTTACAGTCACCTTTAACCTCTTGGACAGCTTTAAAAAGCATGTAAAATGGAGAAGGCCCACTGGATGAGTTCTGCTTCCAAATAACACACTGTAGAGGGATGCTGGCCAAAAGAAGCTTGTCTTCCTTCTTTGTTCTGAACCTGTTTTCATTGGTTTGTTGAGAGATCCGAATTGGAAGCAGTGACCTAGAAAGAAGACAATGACCTGTTATCCATCCTCTGAGATACTCATCCTGATTATAATCTGTAAGCTTATATTAGCTTCCACTTGACCTTTTCCTGTGTAGTATCTGATTACTTTGTGCTCTAGTTAACCCTTTACACTGATTGTATCAAAATGGATTTCAAGGAACGCTTAATTTCTTTAAACCTAGGTGGGACACCGCCAGATCCCAATTATGGTACTAGTCCCCTTCAAAGCAAGGCCAAAATAAAGCTAAGGCCTTTTAGCCTTTTAGCTAAAGCTAAAAAAAACACCGAACTGTCACAGTTTCACAGAAAGTGGGGCTTGGAACCTATGATGCTGTTCCCCTTACACTTTTCTCCAGTCGAGACTGATGTTTTTCATGGAGCTCTTATCCATACATATGTCCCAGTGGCAGAGGGAGCAAGAAGAAGAAGAAGAGTTTGGATTTATATCCCCCCTTTCTCTCCTGCAGGAGACTCAAAGGGGCTTACAATCTCCTTGCCCTTCCCCCCTCACAACAAACACCCTGTGAGGTGGGTGGGGCTGAGAGAGCTCCGAGAAGCTGTGACTAGCCCAAGGTCACCCAGCTGGCGTCTGTGGGAGTGCACAGGCTAATCTGAATTCCCCAGATAAGCCTCCACAGCTCAGGCGGCAGAACGGGGAATCAAACCCGGTACCTCCAGATTAGATACACGAGCTCTTAACCTCCTACGCCAATGCTGCTCCCAAGTGTCTCCATGTAGCATAGCATCTGCAGGGGCTAGAGACAAGCATGAGGGGAATGATCGCAAAGGATCCAAACTTCCGGATCTAATCTTAACAGGAAGATTGGAAGGAATGTAACACAGATGCACTCCTTCCGGCTCATGCTTCTCTTCTGACAATTTTTCCCCATGAATGTTTTTCTCCTCACCTGTGTCGCAGCTCTGGAAGTATGCTTAGCTGGGGAAAGTCTGTTTGAAAGGAAGGGCTTGGGTCCACATACAATTTTAAGGAATGGAAGGATTTCTGCCCTGGGACGCACAAGTTCTCTACCCTTTCTGCCTAAAATGCTGTTGCTGGGAGAAGGAAGATTCTAGGAATCACGGGGTGTGTGTGTGTGTGTGTGTGTGTGTGTGTGTGTGTGTGTGTGTGGAAGTTTTCCATGGGAGCAGGGAAGAGGCAAAAAGATGCCCCCTTTTCATGGGAAGAGATTTTAGGTGATATTTGGCATAAGGCTTGTTAAGCGGTTAGTGGAAACATGTTCAGAACTCCTGGACTATGTGTCCTTTAAAATTAAACTCTGGCTACTCTGTTTCTAGAGGAGAGGGCTAGTTCCATGTTTCATACAGAACTTCTGCCAACAGCTGCTCTGAGCCTTGTCTTTGGCTGGGAAGAGTGGGGTAACAAGTTTAATAAAATAAAATAAATTCTTCTAGCTGGGCTGAAATAATTATTTCTATGTTTTCCTGATTTCTCCAGTTATATAGAATCCTCATGGCTCCCGCTCAGTGATTTCTTAGTCATAGTCATATGGATTTGCATATTGCAGAAAGGTTTTCATTGTGGTTACAGAACTGACACATTAAGGGTAATGGAAATTAATTGCTGTTATTGGACTGGCAAGGCAATATCCAGTGCTCTCAATAAACCATGGGTATCCTGCACCCCATTTCTACCACACTGAGATAAACAGTTTTGTGTCAGTGTGAATGTCTCATTTGTACATTTCATTAAGATTGCTACATTAAACATTGCTCTTCAGTACAAAATGTTTAGACTTTTTTAAAAAATGAAATTAATTGCCTTATCTACAGCACTGGTGTTCTTTGAAATATGATAGCATTCACTATTCTTAAGTGAGGAACTAACTACATGTCTTTTGCAAATAGATTTCACTAAGTCCCTAAACCACTTTGTGAAGTGAAAAGCAATTTAGGGAAAGGGAATGCAAAGGAAAGAAACAGGGAGAGAACACAAGCTTTTCCCTCTCTGCTTCTTCCTAGTTCAAAAGACCTCCCAAAGCTGTTTTTCACCCTCACAATGTTCTAAAAGTTTGTTTTCCTTAGCAAACTGCACTAATGTACTGATTCAAATCATCCTACAAGCTAGGATTTCCAGCTCTAGGTTGGTAAATTCCTGGAGATTTTTGGGTGGAGCCTGGGAGGAGAGGCATCAGCAAGGTATAGTGCCATACAGTCCACCTACCAAAGCAGCCATTTTCTTTGGTGAAACAAAGCTCTATAGCTTGCAGTTCAGATATAGTTCATGGAGAATTCCAGGCTACACCTGGACATTGGCAACTCACCAATCCAATATGTGGCATTCTTGTTAATGTTGACTTATAATACATGATTACTTGCTTCCTGTTTGGTCAAACACCTCCTTCCCCAAGTCTGGAGCTGCTACAGAATTTGAACTGAAGTAAAAATTCGAGGCAAATCTAGAGATCAGAACATCTGCTTCATTTTGAGAGAATTCTGAATGAGTTTAGTATAGAAATATGAAGCATATCTTGCCACCCAGTGTCACTGAAATAAACACTGAGAGATGAATTTTGATTTTTCTGCATGGGTGAGAGATTCTAAAACTGTTGAGGGAAGAAAAGTGAGAGTAGGGCATTTGTGTGAGCATAGAAATTGGAACGTGTCCTGCACATCCTTGCCCTTCAGACTTGTAGACTTCATATTTTTTTCTACCAACAGAACTGAAGAAAGACAACTCATTGTTTCAGGATGAAGCAAGTGAAGCGGGAGCAATTCTGTTTACTATATAAACCAGGAAGAAACCTGACCCAGAACCATTGCTAGGGCTCAGGAAATATAAAATAGTCATTTTAATCTCATGGCTCCTGCCCTGACCTTTGGACTGCAAATCACTATCGTGACTACCCCAACTGCACAAGGTTCACATTGCTTGGTCAGACAATGCATCATTCCTCCACATCACCTAGTAGCCCCGTTAAGGAATTGCTGGTAGCAGCCGTGCCTGGGCCAGGTCAGTCATGTTTCCATGCAAACGAGGAACATGCAGGAGGTCATGGAAAGCTGCTGGCTCTGTGTGTGGTTAAGCTAGGCCATGTGAAAAGCCCAATGTGTGCCAGTGAGGAAGCTCCAGGTCTTTTCCAAGTCATTGACGGTAGATTTGGGAAGAGATGAGAAAGAACAAGGTATGGTTTCATCTAAACCTTCCCTCTCTGCCTCTGACACTTTTGCTGCCCCAGGAATCTTGGCTGGAACCTCGGAGATGGACAAGCAAGATAGAGCACTCATGAGCTCACTGGATCCTCCAATATGTGATGTCTAGTACTTCTACCTTGGACAAGAGGCAGGTAGTGATTCACAATAGACATGTAACTCTTTAATGATTTGCCTGTGCCTGGTAACTGGCAAGAGGGTTGTGGGCAGAGATATGGATGGATGCAACATTGGCTGAGATGCCACATAATTTCTAGGTATTTTTTTAAAAAAAGTGATATAGGTAGCTCTACAAATTGCTGGGAGCTTTGTGGGAAAACCATAGTGTTTCTGGAGGTTTCTGGAGCATTCTGCGTGTGTTTTTTTTACTGGAAATATCATGACACCATCCACAATTTTGCAGGGGGATTTTAAAAATACCCACCACTGATTGGATAAGCTATAGTCATGGGACCAGGGGGCAGAGGATCCCGTCTTCCCTGGGGAAATGGGACCCCTACCCTTTAACCTTCTGTTCACCAATTTGAAGGCCTCTTGTGGTCTTGATTCTTATCCCAAACTATAGCTATTATTCAACTGATTTTTTTCTCTCAATACAGAGGTTTCATAGTCATTGTTTCTACCTCCAGAGGTAAATATGCTTGGAACATTTTTTGCTTGTTTTTAAGAATCTCCTCCCCCTGCCGCCAAAGCGGTCCTATAATGTATTTCAGATGAATGTTGCAGTCACGCTCCTCAGCGTTCACCTTCAGATATTTGTTGAACTGCCAATAATGATATTGGCAGCTGGATCAGGAAAAGTAACTTCCAATTTAAATGGTGCCAAGTACTTGCTATTTCCTGGATGCTTTTGAGAGGTCATGATTCTCTAGGAGAAATGCCAAAATATAAAGGTTTCTTGGAAAGTGGTGTGTGTGTGTGTGTGTGTGTGTGTGTGTGTGTGTGTGTGTGTGTGTGTGTGTGTGTGTGTGTGTGTGAGAGAGAGAGAGAGAGAGAGAGAGAGAGAGAGAGAGATAAAAAGAGCAACAAACAGATAAAATTTCTAGTAGATGTATGCACAAATCATTTTCGTTCAATATATTTCTTAATAGCTATAACAGGCTTTTGTACCCAAATTAATTACATATGATCAGTTGTAGCACATTAAAGAGTACATATGGGTGGATCCCATCATCAAACTTGAGGTTTCAATACATTACAAAGATAGACCATGGCTCCTAAAATGTATTGAACCTAAAATTCAAAATGCTTTGAGCACGTACATGTGTCATTAAACTCACTTGGGCTAAGCTGTGCTGATGCAATTGTCTAGAGCTAAAGAATTAAGAATTACAAGAAAGCTGATGAAGTGGGTAAAGATCCCACAAAACAAGAACTATTTGTGAGTGAACAGCAATCTCATTCTCCAGTCCTTCTGAGTAGTACTGATCGACACAGATGGACTCAGAACTTAGCGTACCATGTCATTTTGTATTTTGCATCTGTAGCCATTGAATAGTACAAGCATATTTATCTGTGGCTGCAAATACGATCATTATCTTTGCAACATCCACAATGTGAGGGTGTGCAATTTGTTCATTAAAATTTGCACATCTTTATTTCCTTTTGGGGTCCTTTTGCTTTTTCATGTATTGTTTATACTACAGTATTCCCCAGTATTTTGAATGGGTATAAAGGTTGGACAATGAAGAAAGCTGACAAGAAGGACATTCCTTTGTAATGTGGTGTTGGAGAAGAGTTTTATGGACATTATGGACCCCAAAAAGACAAATAAGTGAGTTCTAGATCAAATCAAGTCTGAACTATCCCTAGAAACTAAATTGACCAATCTGAGGCTATCATTCTTTGGTCATATTATGAAAAGACAAGAGTCATTGGAAAAGACAATAGTGCTAGGAAAAGTTGAAGGCAGCAGGAAAAAAGGAAGACCCAACATGAGACGGATTTACTCCATGGCCGTTTCTGCATGGCCCAAAAACAGTGCCCTAGGGACAGTAAAAACATCATCCCTGGGGTGCTGTTTGCACAGCTGCCACAGCTGCAGCAGCGCCATGCCAACCCCCCCAAAATGGTGGCTTGTGAAACTCGCTTCCTGAGAGAGTTTTTTTTTAAGCAGCATCTTCCTGCCGGCATGCTGTGAAGTGCACCAGTGCGAGGGCGCCGCTTTTGGCCACTCCGGTGTTCTGTTCACCTACCTGTCCTCCCTGCACAGTTCTGGATGACTGGAGGAACATGCCCACATTGCCCTCTGACCTCCGGGGGTCTCAGGGCAGCATGGGTATGTCCCTCCAGCCGTCCAAAACTGCACAGGGAGGAGAACGGGACGAACCATTGGCAGTTCCGTGTGGAGCTGCCTCTGCGGTTTGCTGCAGCTTCAGGGCTGCCTGCATGGTACTGCCCGCACGGTACTGTTGCAGCTTCAGAGTCGCCATGCAGAAACAGCTTATAAAAGAAGCCACAGCCTTCAGTTTTCAAGGCCAGAGCGAGACTATTAATGATAGAACATTTAGACACCATTTATTCAAAATGTCTCCATCAGTCAGAAGTGACTTCATGGCACTTAAGACAATGAAACAATGATGAACAATGAAATAAAATGCCTTAAAAAGAATTTCCACAGAAAAGTATTCTCAAATATCATTATAAATCTTGCAATGTAATCCTAAACAGAGTGACACCTTTCTGGGTCAATTCAAGTCAATGGGCTTAAAAGGGTGTGACTTTTTAGGATTGCACTTTTAGTATTTCTATAGTATTGCGGAGAATCTAAACCCATTTATGCATATGTTCATAACAGTTTCCACAAAATCAATGAACTGCAACTCCAACAGGGCCCTCTCAAGGATACTGAGTTCATTTTAGGAATATAAGAACATCTCTGCTGGATCAGACCAAAGGTGCTATTAGTCCAGTAGTGTCCTATTTCCTGCAATGGAGAGTCAAATGCCATCCAAAAGTCCACAAAGAGAGCCTCCAATGCTGTGGCCCCAACTACTTGGTATTATGCTCACTGGCAAATCTGCCCTGCTCTGGCAACAAAGCAAATTAAAGGAATGATAGACGTGGTTTCCCTTGCCGTGGGGAGAATAGAAAGTGAAAGTGAGGCTCAAAGAAATATGTCTGTGTAAGAAATCTTGCTATGATGGACATTCATCCTGACCACGCAGCAGATACCTTGTGCATAATCAACTTCTGAATAACTTTTATTTTCAGTACGTATTGGTTTTGTCATAAAGTATTTCTCTTCTAAAATTATATTGAATACTCTTGTTACAAACCTTAATATGATCTTCCACAATAGCAAATAAACATGTCATAAAACAAAGGTCTGCAACCTGCGGATCTTCATGAACTACAATTCCCATCAGCCCTTGCTAGCATGGACAATTGGCCATGCTGGCAGGGGCTGATGGGAATTGTAGTCCATGAACATCTGGAGAGCCACAGGTTGCAGACCCCTGTCATAAAAGGACATTTATCTTGTCACATTTTCAATATGTTTTTCTTCTCAGGTTTCATAGGGAGCTTACACCGCATGCAGAAGATAGCAATACCACAGTATTATTCACAATCAAGACTATGCCAGATTTATCTAAATCTTATGGCATTTTACTGATAATAGTTAAATACCAACTTGGATTGAGGGATTTTAAATTGGGTGGCAAATGTAAGAAAAATGAGCACAATTGGATAGCAACTCTATTGAGATAATAATACTTAAAGCTCAGAACACAGGCATTAGTACAGTAAGTCTTACAATTGTACAATAGGGAAGGCAGGTACGAGTAGAAGGCATATTGTCATTTCTTGAAGAGTCCCATCATCTTGGAGGATACTTTCCTGGCCTTGGAAAGGGAGGCTAAGGTTAGCCAATAATTCTAGCTCCACCTTCTTCAAGATGGTGACTTACCTTATAATCAACCTTTCTAAAGGCCTGTGATTGTCCCTGAAAGAGGGGTGAAGCGAGGGAAAACTGCACCCAGCGTGCACATGTGCCCCCCGCCTTGCCCCGGAATGCCCCTGGAACACCCCCACTGCAGTGCATGCCTGGGGCATTGCGACCGCCATCCGATTGGCACTACGCCACTGCCTTGAAAGGACAATTCTGCTGAAGAAGGAAGCTGAAGATTTTGCTTTATACATCTATTCCATCTATGTTCACCCTGTTGATGCTCTCAGAGAAGGCTCTATCTGGTGATGACGCATACCCTCTCTGATGAGAGTGCACTGCATGACAGGGAAAGTGGGAAAATGCTGTTTCCATACTCAAGGTAAACCAAAACTTTCACTTGGCTCCACAGATAAGTATTGACTGCCCCCACCCCCAGTTATCTGTTGAAACTTCCTATTCTTCCTCTGAGCATGGTTTCATTCACAGCAAAACTGTTTTACTTCTGTTACAGTCTGCCCAGACATGTTTGGTAGGTGCTTAAATGGTGTAAGGCAATCCAAAAATCAGCTCACATTCTAATCAAGAGGTAAGTTTGTCTACTAAACAGACATTTGTGGAATCTCTAGAAATCTCCTGCCATTTTCTTTCATAGTTGGTACTATGGATCAGGGGAGGGTTTGCAGCTCTGTGGAAGAGCCTCTGCTTTGTGTACAGAACATCCCAAGTTCAGTCCCTGGCAACTCCACTTAAAAGGATCAGCAGTTGGTCTTGTGAATGATCCTTGCCTGAGATCCTGTAGAGCTGTTGCCCATCTAAATAGACAATACTTGACCTTGATAGACTGATAGACTGATTCCCCCTAAGGCAGCTTCAATGCGCTACCTATGTTCAGTCTCCAGTCTCTGGAAATATAAAATGTGTTACTTCTAAACAAGGAAGTATGGCAACACACCATTTCATTCACAACTAAAGTTCCTTCAGTGATGTGGGTGGCCAATGAATAACATGTACGGTTTTCATGTCATGGCAGAGAATCCAGTTTCCTTACAACCTCATAATGGAAGCCTACTTGTCCTGTAATTGGGAAAGTCCAATGAGTTTTCAAGGCAACCACAATAAAATTATCTCCAAAATTAAAATATAGTTCTACAAGGAAAACATTGCAAATAGAAGCCAAGGGAAGTTTCCCAATTAAAATCTTCAAACTTCAGACATTTAAGAAATACTGCAGCAGTTTCCACTCAAGGACCACAGGAAGAAGGGAAAGTGCAAAAGAGGAGTTTCCCCACATCAACCTCTTGTGCCTCGTACTTTTTCCTAATTTGTCTCAATAACATCTTTCTAAGTGGTAAATCATAGCCAAGGCTTTTATATTCTATTAGCCACATCAAAAAACAGGGAGAACAAGGATCTCATATGCTCTAATTCGGGACTAGTAAGGCCCTGAAGACCATAAATAAACATGATCCAGGCCAAGAAGTCTACAAAAAGAGAAAAGAAAATGTCTTTCTCTTGAAACTTCATTTTCCTTCCTGTTTGAAACACTATTATTTTTGGCTCAGTGTTTCTGGTCATTCCTCTATCCGTGGATGGATATATTGATGTACGTGTAACTGAGCTGCCTCCTCAGAGGATTCTATAGACAAATACACAGCCATTTTTTCCCCTCAACTTCGTTTTCCCCACTTGGTTCATTTTATTTGTTTCTTACTGGTAATAGGGGGAATGAATGCAGTCCAATTTGGTAACTGTGCGCAGACCAAGAAGAGTGAAAGCACTTGATGCAATTCTGTTCTTAAAAGTTTCAAGGATTCTCATAGAACCGTTGAATTTGAAACAGTATTTAATTGCACTCATTCTTTGAAATGAAGACATTAGATAAAATGTAGGAGTTAAACTAGGGTTGATTAATTACAGTCTGAATTCTGATATTAATTACATCCCTTCTCTCCCCCCCCCCCCATTCTGGGGGTTCCCTAATAAGCTGCCCCGTTAACTTTGCTAGCAATTGGTCAACACACCTTGTTCCAAGCTCAGTATGGAAACAGGCCATGCCTTTGATTTTCCTGAGGGCACGAAACATGCACAGAGAGATGTTGCCTATTGACAAGCATCGATTCACAGCACCAAGGAAGCCCACAGCCATCGGTAACTAGTTTGGGTGCTTCCCCTTATCCTTGGATGCCTCTGGGTTCTTGCCAGATAGCCAGTAAACCCCAGAGATTTCCTGAGCCCCTAGTAGAAATGCCAGAGATGGTTGGTGAACCACGTTCAGTTTAGTGGGTCACCAGATGTGCATGCTCATGCAGGCAAAGCATCCCTTGACCAGACTTGTAGCTGACTCCACAGATTCAAGTGAAAAGCACTCCATATCAAATGCTATGGAAAAAAGTCCACCTCTGGTGTTAGAACTGTGATGGCTTCTTCACACACACATACAATTCTCCTTTGCATTTTGCAATGATCACATGCTAAAGGTGCATGTGTGAACCCACCTCCCCAAGGCATGAAAATCAACTCAGCATCCTATTAACTCACTTTCAGATGTATAAGCAAGATTGATGGACTCTCATAGAGTTAAGATTCCTGCTGCAGGCAGAGAACCTCACACAGTGACCTACAATGTCCTTCCAGCTTCATACGGCTATGCTCTGTAAGGAATTTGCCATTGTCCATATTTAAACACCTATCACTATGTTAATAGCACCTCTAATAAAGCTATTACACAAAAATACTTTACAGTATTTTTTCCAATGCTGTACATATCACTGCAGTTCCCAAACTAAACATATAAGCCCATATGTTTACACACACATATACATATATTAAAAAATCTAAAATTTTCACAACTCCTGCTTCATGTTTTACTAATATTAAATGAACAGTTCAAGGGCTGTTAATACAAAAAGATTCATTACTTTGAATCTCTGACAAAAGATTTTCGTTTTATGCTATATCGAAATGTATTTAAAATGTTCTTGTTTCAGTGAAATAAACTGAGTCAAATGAAATAATTCTCTATCTCCTAAGCACCTGTCGGAAACCAGATAATGCCAGTAGGTTAACGTCAAACAAAACGGGAATGCTATTTAACAGAATGCTTACAAGGTGCAGGAAAGAATGAAAAAGAGTTTAATAATGAATGTAATGATGGTTTGTATTCTGCACAATAAGTCTTATCCTTGAAACAGTTCATGGTTTGCTTGAACTCAAAGCAACATTTTAGGCATTTTTTTTCCAAAACAGATTTTAAGCATTTGCATCCAGAAGCCAACATAAGTATTGATGTCCAAATCAATGCAATTGGTCAATCCCAAAATTATCCAGTACAAACACGTGAATGCAGGAGTGTGGCTTTTGATATGTGACTAATGATTATTTTACATTGCAGAATTACAAGTTTTCTTTTGAACGACCTGGGTTTGTTGAGGGGTGAAGAAAGTCCAAATGGAAGTGTTTTATAAAGTCATGAATAAA
Source organism: Sphaerodactylus townsendi (assembly GCF_021028975.2). Taxonomy (NCBI): domain Eukaryota; kingdom Metazoa; phylum Chordata; class Lepidosauria; order Squamata; family Sphaerodactylidae; genus Sphaerodactylus; species Sphaerodactylus townsendi. Next base: position 149,964,988 of record NC_059426.1, read on the forward strand.
TATAGAAATCTATGTGCCTTTGTTTATCAAATTGGTCTTCTGCAGGTAATGATTTAAATCAGAAAAAATAGGACTGCTTTATACATTATGTTCACAACTATGGATTTGCTGCATTATCAAATCACCCATTGCTCTTTGCAGTAGAGGAGGTGATAGCCATAGTAGTGGAATATTTGTTCTTGCAGGGGTACATCATATTTTCCTACAATGACTGGCTAATTGTTTCCAAATCAGCTGCTGATCTCCAGTGCCAGTTGCCGTCCATGTCTTCCAAGCCATGGTCTAGTGGTGAATTTTGCCAAGTCTAAATTGACTCCTTCTCACAGAATAGACTTCATGGGCATGGTCCTTGACTCACTTGTGGGTAAAGCTGTCCTGCCCATAAAGAAGGTTCAACCTATCCAGGCCCTGGTGATCAGTTTCCAAAGGCACCATTACCAAAAGGCAGTCACCATTCAGAAACCTTTGGACTTAATTGCATCTGCAACCTCTATGGTTAGGTTTGCCAGGCTATGCATGCACCCCCTGCAGAACTGGTTTGTGCGAGCATTCAGGATTAATGTTGACCCACAGTGGCGGAAGTTGCCTTTCCCCTGCTTTATTTTAAGATCGCTTAACTGCTGGCAGGAGGACAAGCACCTCTTGGAAGGCATGTCCTTGGGAGTGATGGTTCTGCCTATCTTAGTGATCACGGATGCCTCCCTGGTAGGGTGGTCAAGGTTTTGAAGTGAAGGAGCTTCATTACAAAACTTCATTACACATTAATTTGCTTGAACTCAAAGCCATCAGAGATGCTCTGGTTTCTTTTGCAGGTCTGCTTCAGGACAGAGAGCTTCTCATCACCAGAGACAACTTGGTGGCTAAGTAGTAACAAGCAGGGTGGCACTGGCTCCCTGTCACTGTGCAAAGAGGCATGCAAGGTCTGGGAATGGGCCATCTCACACAATTCTCACCTTTCGGCAATTCACAAGGCTGAAACATGGGCAGATGAACTGAGCAGGACCTTCAAGACTCAGCATGAATGGGAGATAGCCAGGGAGTAACTTCAGCAGGTGTTCCATCTATGGGAGGAACCAGGAGATTTGTTCACTTCAGAAATGAATGTCAAGTGTCCCCAGTATTGCAACAGGAGATGGGTGGGTTAGCACTTCATGAGGGATGCTTTCTAAATCAGCTGCCTTTCTGCCCACACCACTGATATCCAGTGCCAAAGCCTAATCGGACAAGGCTTGCTTGTTCATAGTCACTCCATTCTGGCCCAGGAGGCAATGGTTTGGTCCCCTCTGATAGCCTGTCCAGTTGCTTCAGACAGTGGAGCTTCTGAGCATGGTTCAGGTTTGCTATCATGATGTGGTCTCCCTGCACCTCGCAGTCTGGCTCCTCACTCTGACAGGTTGGTCAGATGAGTTTTCGGAGGTGTTAATGGCCTCTAGGAAACCTTCCACTATTTGACCAAGGGAACCAAATTAATAACATGGGCTGAATCTAAGGGGCTAGTCCCCTTTCCCTTTTCTGTTGACATACCTTATGTCTCTAGCTTGCTCATTGGTTAAAGTCTTTTTGACAGCAATATCCACTTTTCATGATGGTGTGGGCTCTCGCTGTTTTCTCAGTTTCTTTCCAAGAGGCTTGCTAAGGCTTAATAACGTGTATCTTCCTGTTAAACTCCAGTTCCTCAGTGAAGCCTTACCCTGGTGTTGACTCATCTCACCAGAGCTCCCTTTGAGCATTTGGCTTCATGTCCATAAGAGTCTGGTCTTAAAAGATGGCCTTCCTAGTGGCCATCACTTTTGCATGCAGCGTGAGTGACTTGAGGGCACTACATTGTGACCCTCCATTCAAGCCGTTTTTTTCCCTGACAAGGTAGTGCTAAGGTCTATCCTTGAACATTTACCTAAAGTGGTGTCCTGGTTTCACCTTTCCCAGGATGTGGTCCTGTCTGCATTTTTTCAGGGCTCTCAGCCCACACAGGATAGGGCTATGCATTCCCTCAATGTACACAGAGTCCACTCATACTACGTTACTAGAATCAAGTCCTTCAGGAAGGACACTGCATAGTTCATATGTTTCATTGGACCCAAGAAGGGCTCCCAAGTATCTGTTTCTAATCTATCACACTGGGTGATGACTACAATTAGATTGTCTTACAGTAAGACTCCTTGCCCAATTGCCATTAAGGCACACTGTACGAGGGCCCTGGCCACTTCTACAGCTTTTACAAATAGAATGTACCTTAATGACATGTGCAGAGTTGCCACATGGTCTACTTCTTTGACTTTCATCAAGTGTTATGCTGTGGATGTTGATGCTAGGGCTGAGACGAATGTGGGTCAAGCTGTGTTGAAATGCTATTCTCCCAAGTGGTACTGTACAGAGGTCACAACAATGAAAAGCAGTGTTGTTTACCATAACTGCTGTTCACCTAGTGGTTTTCTGTATAGACACACATTCCTCCCACCTTCCCCCCACAAGAAGTGGCTCTTCTCTGTGGCGAAGAGAGATCTGGAGGGAATGGGTGTACCACTCCTTGCTAGGCACATGACCTGGATAGGGAAAGTAGCTAGCCTGTGGCTGGGGGAAGGGGACACTTACTATTCAGTTAGAGCTCTTAAAGTGCTATCTAAAATGCTCCAAGGTTGGCCCTGCACAAGTCCCAGGTGTGTCTGTACATAGAACCACTAGATCAACAACAGTTATGATAAGCAACACTGTTTTTCCTCTTCCTACTGCAACTTTCCACTTTGCTCTTTATAGCATTCCTAAAATCTCCATGATAAAAAAATGAGAGTGGGGGGGGGGTCAGTGAACTGCAACAAGAAGGGGAACATCTGTAATAAGTTAATAGATAGCAATATAGCATAAAATACTTGATGTGCATGTAGAAAGGTGATTCATGAAACCCTGCAAAGATAAAGATTTAAGCCCGCATGAACCTCAAGGAAAGGCAGGGCATACATGCTGCAATAATAAATAACAGTAAAGCTATCATTCTACAGATACTCACCTAGCGACAAGTCCTATTAAATCCATGGGAACTTCTGCATAAACGTGGATACTATCAGGCTGTGTATCTCATTGGACACAATGGAATGGAACTCAGAAAACTCACAACAAATGTTTAGGAGCCAAGTGAACAAGTCTAACTCTCCGTACCATTTCATTAGCTTATTCAGAAATTGCCAGCACTTTTTGTAACCTCTGGGCCCTGAGTCTGAGTCTGCCTGGCAAGGTTGAGACAACAATAGAGGCAAAACTTGGCACCTACGTCAGGGCCAAGAATGGGGCTCGGTCAGAAAATGGTATCCAGGACACCTCATGATCATTTAAGGTTGGGCTCTCAGCATGTAATAAGACCTAGAAGGGTGAGGAACATAATATTAATTTGCCTAGGTAGGACTTTAAAAAATACTGGACCAGCCCTCTTTCAAGTTGTCCTACAGCTACCACATGCCTCAGATCTGGAACATTTGAAAGAATGAGAAGAGTCTGGATTTACATCCCACCTTTCTCTCTTGTAAGGCATCTCAAAGCAGCTTACAAATGCCTTCCCATCCTCTTCTCACAACAGACACCTTGTGAGATAGATGAGGCTGACACAGTTTGCAGAGAACTCTGACTAGCCCAAGATCACTCAGTAGTTTTCATATTAAGGAGCAGGAAAACAAATCCAGTTCACCAGACACCAGTTCTGCCACTCATGTGGAGGAGAAGGGAATCAATCCCGATTCTCCAGATTAGAGTCCACCACTCTTAACCACTATACCAGGGGTAGGGAACCTGCGGCTCAAGAGCCGCATGCTGCTCTTCTGCCCTTGCACTGCGGCTCCATGAGCCGAGCCGCTGGCTTCATCCTTGCCCGCCCTGCAGGTAGCAGGGCGGGCGCACCAATTGCCCGCGGTCGGCTGGGCAGCATCGCGGGCTTCCCCGCTCGCCTGCCTTGTTCGAGCGGGGTGGTCGCTTTCCCGGTGGCTGGCGAGGCCGATCCACCGGCTTCATCCTTGCCTGCCCTGCAGGCAGTGGGGGGGGGGGTGCACCAATTGCCCACAGCCGGCTGGGCTGCGCCGCGGGCTTTCCTTCTCGCCCCCCCATTGGAGCGGGGCGGGCACTTTCCCAGCGGCCGGTGAGGCCAAGCCGCCAGCTTCATCCTTGCCCGTCCTGCAGGCAGCAGAGTGGGTGCACCAATTGCCCGCGGCCGGCTGGGCAGCGTCGCGGGCTTCCCCTCTCGCCAGCCTTGTTCGAGTGGGGCGGGCGCTTTCCCAGCGGCCGGCAAGGCCAAGCCACTGGCCCCATCCTTGCCCGCCCTGCAGGCAGCAGGACGGGTGCATCCATGCACTTCTCAGAATGAGTGGAGTAAAAGGTAAAAAAGCCCAAAATATACAGTGTTATCTTTATTTTAAATGTCAAAAATTATTTGCAGCTCCAAGTGTTTTCTTTTTCTGTGGAAAACGGGTCCAAATGGCTCTTTGAGTGTTAAAGGTTCCCTACCCCTGCACTATACCATACTAAATAAGGTTCTCACTGAAGGCCTTCTTTCTGTGTGCCCGTACCTTACCCGTTTAGTTTGGTGACTGCTGGTTAGAGAGCCTTTTCTTGGGTGATTCCTTGGTTTGGGGATTGCCTCCCCAATCAGGTTCACCTGGCACCACTTCTGTTCATGTTTATATACCAGTTGGACTCTGTCTTCAATGCCTATGCATTACAATAACATCTTACTCAGTTGACATTTTTAACATTCTGAACATGTTTAATGTGCTTCTGATTATGTATGTCTTGATTGAAGTGCTGCTTTGAGGGAATGTTTTTATCAAGTTATGATATTGTTTTTGATTCTGTAAGCCACATTGAGGGCATTTTTTAGTCGAATGGTGGGATAAAATTGCCCAGCCCTCCCCCACTTCCAACAAAATCTCAAACAAAAATAGTGGATTTAGAATGTCAGGTATAGATGTGGGATTTAAAAAAATAAAAGTGAATTTAGTTGATCAGCATTTTTATCTTATCAAAACCTTCTAAAATAATGCACAAAATAAAGCATTTTCTCTGCACCCCCCTTCCCATAACAATCTGGGACTTTCCTCAAACAAAAACTATTCATGAGGGGAAAAAAACCTACTCAGACAGGGAAAAAGTCATCTTGTCAGTCTTAACTGCAACAAATGCCAAGAACAGATGCTGACATTTACTTAAAACAAGGAATCGGTTAACAAATAGTACAACTGAAATATGTTAACATCTGATCTTACACAGATTTAAAGCGATAAGGAAAAAAAGCTCTCTTCCATATGGACTACAGATCATTTTTTAAAAATTCAACAGTATAGTCATAGTTGTTCTTTATAAAAAATCCTTCAAAAGGCAATGTTTTAAGAACCTACTTTAATTATATGCATATTCACTGATCTGAAAATAGTGCAATGTTAATGCTTAGAATGGAACCTCCCCACAAGAGTTCATAAGTGTGACCCACCGGTGGGCAAAGAGATGACTTGGCAGGAGATGAGTGTTCAAATATGGGCTGAATGGAAGGATGTCCATTTGGATATTGATTGATCAAAACTTGAATGAAAATATGCATCCTTTAATGCCATTATCATAAGGGATTTGAACTGAGAAATTGATGACAGTCAATAATGTTCTAATCTGGCCATAATTCTGGAGCCTGGTTATCTTGCTTAAAGAAGGTGAGAGGGAAAGATAGAATGAAAAATAAGAGTCTGAGCAGATATGTATTAGGGTGGTTGACAAATCAGCAGAAAAACCTCACAAATTTACATCCAAGAAGATAACACTGATACGTCTGTCTTTTCAAAGTATTGTTTGCACAGACCACAGTAATGGCTGACTGGCTTGGAAGGGAATGCACCGTGATACATTTGATTTGATCGAAACAGCAATGACTTCTAGGTTAAGCTTACAAGCAACACTGGCAGGTAGCATGGCAAATACAGGCATGTGGAAAATGCACTGGCTTCTATTTAGTTTCCAGGCCAGGAGTTGCTACTTATTAGGTGTAGGGCTATTCAATCTGATAGATGATATTTGTCTACATAAGCCTGCCTTACCGTGGATTTTCAGTTAAACGTTGGCAGAGCTGACTTTTGTTCATAAAAAACGGCTCCATGAGCCAAGGTCAATTAATAGAAACCATTTATTTAGGGAAATTACACAACTAGAAGGCAGAAACAGAAATGTCTACTGTGTTCCTAACTATGTGGCTGGCAGAAAAAAGAAAGTATGAACATTGAACAAGCAAGAAGCAAGCCTGAGAGTTTCATTCTGTGGATAAACAATGAAACAACTTTAAGTAGCACAAAGAAAAATACCTGTATGCCTACCTCAGCATCATTCCTTCTCTGCTGCCCTTTACACGGGCTTCTTCTCACTTGTTTGCCAGCTGTTGCATGTTCCAGCATTAAAGGCCTACTTTGTGTGCTTTTCTCAACAGAGGAGAGATCAATGGGCACTAGATACAGGGATTTTTCCACTCCTCCCCACTATTTAACACATTAAACGTCTGGCCACTCCATCCCACCCCCTTTAGGTGAAGTGCGGAGGAGGGGGTAAGGTTGTGCTGCTGACTGGCAAGAAGGGAGAGCCAATCTACATTCACTCCTGGGGCATGACATAAAAAGTGGGAATGGCCCAAGGAAAGGACATATAGGAACATGTGTCAGGCTGACCCTCCCTCTTTGGAAAAGCAAACTGATTGATAGCAAAGAAGAGGACAAGCATAAGGACATAGATTTTTCTAAACACCCCCCCCCCATCTGAGTATTTCCTGCAATCAAGGCTTTGGAACTTTCTCTCCTAGAATACTAGGAGTGTGCAGATATGTATGTTTTTTCATTTTGTTTAATTTTCATGAATGTTTTGAGAAGATGGTTTCCTTTCTCACAGTTTTCTTTATCAGATTTCCCATTTGTGTTTGTTTCTTTTTCAGCATTTACATGTTGTTTTGACATGATCTGCTGTTTTTGGGACCATTTCAATGTTATAAGACCATTTCAATGTTATAAGCCCTTCGTAAATAATTGATGTAAAAATAAGCATCAATTTTAATGGCAGCATTTCTCTTGAATTTTGCATTGGGAAAAGGACAATCACAATATTGTTCCAAGCATGGGGAACATTAAAATAAACTTTCAAATTAAACCATAGTTATCACAAAAATTGGGTAATATCTTACCATGAAACTCTCCTGCTGCCTTACTCCTTGTTTCTATTACAAAAGGGAACTGGGAAGAGAGACATTTTTATTTTCCTCTTGTTTCAATCTCACTCTCTCCCTTTATTATACTTTGTTGTATTTTTTATTATTATTGTTGTTTACTGGTCTGTTCTTCTCAAAGAGATTCAAAGGATGTGATGCAATATAAGTCAGTGCAGGTTGAGAGATCTAATAGACACTGTAATAGGAATAGAATGAAAGAGTTTAATATGTTTCAATCAATCAATCAATCAATCAAAATGTTGAATGCTGCAGTTCTTTCCCAATGGGTAAATTTTTGTTGTATATTAACAGTGTGATCCTAAACAAAGTTACATCCTTCAATAGAAGTCTTTCAGATTGTAATTGCTCATAAGGGTGTAACTCTACTTAGGATAACATTGGAAACATGTAACAGTAGATATGAAAGATTAATTAAATATTTCCAGAATCATACAGCAGTGTTATATTTCACAAAGTGGGAAATAGATAGCAGAATAAGGAAATGACAACAGTCATATTCATTTATAATCCCCCCATGGAAATGAAGCCAGACTGATTTTTAAAAGTAATATACACAAAGCAAAACACTGAATAAAAGAATCTGGGGGCATGCGTGTATGTGTTTCTTTTGGCATTTTGTTGGGCAAACTTAAATGCCAGAAAGACATAGACAAATTGAAGAGTATCCTGAAAACAGCAGCACACATAATTAAGGGACTGATTTATGTGGCTGAGATATAAGATCCAGACATCTAAAAGACCAACGTTAAATGGCAAGAGGGGAGACATAAGAACATGAAAAGTAAGGATGGGTCAAATATAATGCAAGATAAGTCCAAGGGGATGATTTTGTGTTCACTTCCAAATCTGCACTCAGTTCTTCTGTATGCTTCCTTTGCTGAGTTTTGTGCACATGTGTCAGTTGATGTCTACCACCGCACCAAATGTACTTGAGATGGCTTCCAAGAAAATGGGTGTGATACAAATCTATAATAAAAGAAGCTGAATTATCATCATAATAAAAAAATGTAAATATCACTATAAACACCATCACAAGAGAATCTACGCTGAACCCCACAGCAGAATTAAGACTATATAAGAAGTCAAGAATTTTGTTTTTCAAAAAGCAGGAGACCAGTTCAGAAAGAATTAGTTTATTTATTTTGCTTCAGTTATTTACCAGATCAGGGTCACCAAAGCAGCTAACAGTTAAATCAAGCATTATAAAAACACATCATAAAAACAAAATTAAAATACAAATTTAAAAGTACAGAAAAAACAGTAATTAAAACAGAGGGTGGGAAGGAAGTGACAACAGCTTAGGTTAATACAATAACTTTCATCTGGCACTAAAAATAATAGATTTGATGCCAGGTAAAATCAGAGGCAGGTCATCCCACATTAAAAGGTCCTGTTGAAAGAAGAAACCATGTCCTTCATGGCTAGAGTAGATATAATTAGGACATGGTGAACTTATAACGTGGGCAGGCTCATACAGGAATAGGGGATACCATATCTATGATATTTCAATATATATTTTACTCCCCCCTTTCATGACATAAGCTGGGCACAGAGTGACCAACATCATGAATAAATAAGAAACTTCCAGTTTGGGGAAAGCAGGCAGCAGTCACAGACATCTGAGGCTTCGGTACCTTCCTAGCTTTATGAGCAACTTGGAATAAAGAGAAAGTTGGGGATTTCTTCTGACACAAGATAAGAAGACCCTCCGGCTTCACTGCCCGTGGAGGGGCTAGGTGAGTGGACTGGAATTGCGCAAATAGCAAGCTATGACAGCCTTCCACCTGGTGGTAAACAAAGCTAGGGAAGGGGAAGGGGAATTAATCTGCCCCTCAGCCAAAAGCAGAGCCAAACCTATCGGGAAATTGACAATAGGAATCGAATTGTTTAATACCTACAAACTGCCAATTTTGACAAAACAATAGAACTAAGGATTGGATTCTTCTATAAATTCAACCACCATCGTGAGTCAGCATAAGTTTGCAGAGATGACAAAACATGGCGGCGGTAACGGAAGGGGAAAAGACGCCGGTGAGCTTTGCAATTGTGGCAATAGCAATAAACGGCAGATAAAAAGATGTCAATAAACACTGACAAGGAAAAGGACAAGGAGAGAAGATGGAAAGGAGGGGAGACGAAAGGGAGAGAAAAGGTGAAGGGAGGAGAAAGAAGGCCAGGTGATATAAAACTATTGCTGTCCTCAACCAGAACATTTCTGTCTAGCAGATCCTGTGGAATTGAACTAGGACCTGCAGAGCCTGGGTCGCATTTCACAGAGTTCTACTAGGCCTGGGCCAAGTCTGAAAAAGTGTAAGGCATTAGAAAAACTAGCACTTGGAATGACACAAGCAAGAAGGCAGCCAGTGAAGTTCTGCAAAAACTGGTGAAATATATTGGTGGTTTTCATTCCCTAAAACAACCTTGCTACTACTTTTTGAAACAAATCATTAGGTAGTCTCAAACTGAACCCTTTGCAGTGATCTCACCTAAGGTAACCAGAGTCTTGAGGAATGAGCAATATCTTTTAAATTATTCTGAATATATCTAGTGGTCATATGCTTTAATGACATAGATATATGAGTATGTTGTCCTAAATCACTGATTCTATCAGTGCAGCCATATGCAGCCATATGTATGTATACATCATGTGAATCCTGCCCTGGATGACCCAAGTGAATGTGATCTCATCAGATGTTGGCAACTAAGCATGGTTGGCTCTGGTTAGTACGTGGATGGTGGTCTACCAAGGAAATCACACGTTGCTTTGCAGAGGCAGGCAATGACAAACCAACTGTGTTCATATCTTGCCTATAATAAATAATGTACAAAACCCAGTGTGTGCAACGTAATGTAATGAAACCCAAGAAACGCGTCACTAACCCTTAAGTGTGTGACGTGTTTCATCATCATATCTTGCCTATGCCATGGGGTTGCCATGAGTCAACTGTAACTTGAGGACACTTTCCATCACCATACAACTTTCTATTGCAGGGGTCTGCAACTTGCGCTCTCCAGATGTTCATGGACTAAAAATCCCAGCAGACCCCTGTTCTATAGGAACTGCTATTTTGGATTTCACCCAACATGTGCTTTCATTGCCACAAGAAATAGGAAATAAATATGCTATCTGTCTAAGCAAGAGCTTTGTTGACATCAACAGAGACTGGGGCATTTTGGGAGTAATTTTTAGGGCCAAACATGCCTTAAGTGTTTTTACCCTATCATAATCATGAGGAGCTGGTCTGGAAATTAATGCATAAAACATATTATTTTCCCAGTCATATTGCATAATGCCTTAAAAATACAACCATAGAATGTTTCTGTTTGCAAATCCTGCCATACTCTGCAATTTGGAGGGAGGAGACAACTCCGGCACACTTCAGAGCAGTGAAAGAGATTGTGTTTGTCATATAATTCTGATTTGAAAGTCAAATCTGTCATTTGCATTTGTATGATGCATCATTTGCAAAAAGAGGACCATTTGGCTCCAGGTCTTCATTGTCCCGAGGTGATTCAAGAGACCCGGAGTTCCATCTCGAGCACATTATCCTTGGCTCAGGGATACAAAGTGATGAACCTTTTGAAAGAAAAAAAGCCCTTTGCTTTACATTAAGGAAATAATTGGACTTATTTCAGCAAAGGGACTCAGGAAGAAAAATGACTGTCTCCTTTCTTATTCCTTACTGGGTCTGATTTGATATTATTCAACCATCTGCATTTGATCTACATTGAAGCAGTTTGACACAGGAAAGTGAAAAATGAGCAGAAAAGTTCATAATGAATACAGCATTTTACATAACCAAAAGAAGTCACCCATCTTCAAATAAGAGACTGAGACATTGTTTGTCAGGAAAACTTTGCTGAATACATTAGAAAGAATTACTGAAAGGCAACATTAGGTGACTTAAATATAAAGAAAGGGGAGGGGAGTTTCAGAACTCTGTTCTTGTCCATTGCCTTCTGCAGAACAATAATTAACTACAATAAATGTGGGAATAGTCAGCAATCAGACATAAAAATGTTTTCAAATAAACATCTGTGAAACAGAATTTTGATGGACAAGAAATGGAACTCTGCAGGGCTAACGCAAAATCACAACACACTTTCATCATACCACACTCAGGCTCATTCCGCACATGCAGAATAATGTACTTTCAAACTGCTTTGAAGCTGTGCAGAATAGCAAAATCCACTTGCAAACAGTTGTGAAAGTGGTTTGAAAACACATTATTTTGCGTGTGCGGAAAGGGCCTCAGTGAAAGTGCATTGTATTCTATCCCCATCAATACTAGGAGTTAACCAAATCTGGAATAGCCCTGTTTGGATTTAATTTTTTCTTGGTAATGAATTGGTAAATCCACTTTCACACCCTTTTCTTTCCTAATACTGAATTTCTCCCTTGAAATGTAATGTATTCATATTGGCACTGATTGTATATTATCATTATTATAATTTTATTTATATTTACTTCAAATGCTGTTTATGGAAGTCCCCTGACCATTTCGGGCTGCAGTGGGTGGAATGTGTAAGGAAGTCATACTCTGCTGGAGAAGTTCTTCCCATCAACAGAAACATGCCACTGAATCCACCAAAACATTTGCAAGTGGGTGAATGAGAATTAATTTGAGCAAGTCAATAAAAGAGGAAGGAGAAACTCCACATGTTGCTTCTCCATTGAGAGATAAAAGCAGGGACATAACTTGTGTCCTTATGCCCTTTTCTTCTCACCCCCTGACCCTTCACAACTCTTGCACTAGCTGAAAATATTCCTCTGCCAGCTGCATGTGGTATTCATTCACTGTACAGCTTGTACAAGGTTTGTAGGGCTTCTGAAGCCAGATGTGGTACCAAATGCTGCTGAATGTGTCTGAGTTGCAGCTCTTTTCCTCAATGACAATCAGTTCCATTGTGAAACTACTACAACAGTGTTGCCTTTTGAAAGGGGAAATCAGTATGGTCACTTGCATTTTTGGATAAGTGGCTGGGATAGATCAAGCATTGTTTTCTTCTGAATGCATATGGATTTTTGTGTTCTCAAGATATATTCATTCTCCCTACTTGTTTACAGCCCCTTCAGACAATGAAATCTGCAACACACCAGTACATGTATATGGAATTTTCAAAAGTCATTGCCAAAATCTCCCCCAAAGCCAAAAAGGCCAGTGTTATATAGGAAATAGGGGCTTGTGAATCAGAACAGTTGGGTGTATTGCAGCCTCATAGTTCATCAAGCCTTCACCATGGCTTGAATCCAGATTAACATTTCCATAAGCACAGTGATTTCCACCTATAGAAAGTGATTTTTCCACCTTCCTCCTTCTGTAGCAGTCCCAAAGGCTCCTTGAAATCCTATTTCTGGGAATCACCTCTCCCCCAGGAACAGAATTGGGGCAGGGATTCAAGCTGCCACAGGAAGAGGGCAGCAGGAAAATCATACTCTAGTGATACAAATCCTTCTTTAAAGAATTTTGTTAACCATATACATAACTGTCATCTGTTTTAATAACGATTGTACTGAAAGAGGTCTCTTAGTTGTTTAATAACTTTTTGTGTTGTACTCAATGCTCCCAGGTTGGGAAACCCTGCTAGTAATGAAACATAAGTCAACTGCTGCACAACTTCCATTCATTTGACACTTGCACAGGTGGTCTGCGCAAGACCCAATGAGATTAAGGGATACTATGAAGAGCAGCACTTGGTGAATTGCTTTCTGTGTGTACTTTTGGTTTGGAACTATCCATTATGAATTGTTATACATACCTTGGCTTTCTGACCTGGGTGCTTGAAGCAAAATAAACACTGTACTTCCCTTACTCACACCAAGCTTTTCCCCACATAGGAAACATCATTTCTCAAGTGTCCCTGAGGAGTAACCATGAGACAAAAAGAAAATGTAACATTTTGGCATAATTAAACATTTGGTTAACTGCCAATATCTTAGAAGTGCTTCTGTTAGTGGCTTATTATTTTAAACAACATGCCCTGGTATTCTAATATTTTGTCAACATACTTAGTGTCACAAAAAAATCTTTTGAATGCACATTTGAAAGGCAAGCTGACTCGTCAATGATGAAACATAATTCATGAAAAAATATTGGGGAAAAATCCATCTGACGGTGAATCAGTGACAACAATTCAGATTCATGGCTCGAGAACAAACAGATAAGAAGGACACTGACAAATGATCAAACAAGGACTTTTGGAAAGTAGAAGTTATTCCACATATGCGCTCATGGTATTTTCTGCAATTAAATGAGAACTATGGGAGAAGGACATTTTCAGGGTATCACATAACTTCATTTTCACTGGATCATACTACTTCAGACTTCAGGGCAGAATTCAATGTTCCAATGTTCCTGTTGTGTTTTTTTACAGAGACGTTGGTGATGATGACAGACAGACAGACAGACAGACAGACAGACAGACTGACTGACTGACTGACTGACTGACTGACTGACTGACTGACTGATTGATTGATTGATTGATTGATTCTGACTCAATCAGGGGCACATCTACAGAAAACAGTGCCTATGACAAGCCGGCCAGCCATGCACTTGTTGCTGGCTTAGGCTGGCAGAAGCTAGGCTCAACATGGGGTGAATGAGCAGCGCGGAGGGATCAAAGCAAGTACAACAAGTCGAGGCACACAGATGGTGTGACTGAGGCAGGCAGGTGGGAAGGCAGGCAGTGATGGCAGCTCTTTCCATTGGTACCCAAAGCACATACCATATCTGCCATACCTTGGATATGCCACTTGAATCAATGTCCTCCAAAATATCCTACCATAAACAGTCTTACTCAGGTCTTACTGAGAGCCATGGCTTTCTTTATAGAATCAATCCATCTCATGTTGGGTCTTTTCCTTCTGTCTTCAACTTTTCCTAGCATTATTGTTTTTTGACAAAAAGATCAATAGATCCAGTTTAGTCTTTTTAGCTTCTAGGGACAGTTCAGAATTGATTTAATCTAGAATCCATTGATTTGTCTTTTTGGCTGACCATGGGGTTGCAGCTTCCAACCTTTATGTACAGTATAAAAAAATAAACTTGTGTGTGTATGTGTGTGTACACACCCACACACCCACAAAACTCTACTATAAGAGGGAAAGTGAGGGCTCCCAATTTCTTCTGCACCAAATACAAGCACAGATAAATATTTATCAATAATTACAATTACAAAATTATGATTCTTACTTAATTGTTACTAATTAAATAAGATATCTCTTTTTTCTATTATTCTTGCAGTTCTCAAATCCACAAACTAACAGTTCATTTTTTTTTGTTTTAAGCAAAAAGTCTATCACATGTTCTTTTCTCTAATCAAAGAAGTAAGCTTAGCATTATCATAGCATCCCTAGAGAGCTGTTATTTGGCCGTGCAGAAACAGCCTAAATGTTTTGTTGCTGTGACAGTGGGTATCACTGTTATAGGAGCTAAACTTACTTGGGTCACTCTGAACCTTTCCCTATGCAAAGGTTCCAAAGAAACTGAACCATAACCTCCACTTCTCTGGTAGCAGCTAGAGTCAGCTCCTAAAATCTTTCTCTCTCACAATAGGACACTATTTTAAAAAGTATATAAAACCAATCTTGATCTGAGTATGGGGACAATTATTCAAACATTGTTTTAGGTGTTTTCCGCATGGCCAATATATCCTGAGATAAGGAGGTGAAACATCCCAGTTCAACCATGACTTTCGCATGGCTTCCGGGCTAAATCAGGCGCACCCCACAAGATTTCCCTTATCTCTCGGCTTTCAAAAAATGATAAAATTGAAGTTTGTTTTATTAAAAGCCTGGGCCAATCCTGCTCCCATGCAAACACCGCAGGTGATGGAACAGTTTATTTTTCCCGCCTTGCCACCTGCTCTCCCTGCCCCACAGCTACAGCCAATCAGAATGTCAGAAAAATGGGAATGTTTGCACAGGGGCAGGAATCTACATAAACTATGTAAATGTATGTAAATGCATGTAAACATATGTAAATGCACGTAAACATTGTAAACATAAATGTTCTTGTGGAAAATGAAAATAAACCAGGAGCTCATGTGTAATTCACTGGAGTTCTTCCTCTCAGCCTGAAAAAGCTGATGGGGCTGCTGTGCAAAGGGAGAAACCAAGATGCAAACAACCTGGTATATTTGAACCCGGTTTTCCCTCAGATATTATGTCTGTGGGGAAAACACCTTAATGTAAGATTTTTCTGTTTCTGTTCGTTTGCAAAATAAACAATACATCTGTTTTCATTGTTCTTTCCAATGAAAGAAGAAGAAGAAGAAGAAGAAGAAGAAGAAGAAGAAGAAGAAGAAGAAGAAGAAGAAGAAGAAGAAGAAGAAGAAGAAGAAGAAGAAGAAGTCGTCGTCGTCAAGGAAATAAAATTGAAAGCACAGGTGATATGTCATACTGTTTCCCATCTTGCTCCATTTTTGCAAACATTTATTTGATCAAGACTGTCTTCATCAGATAGGAATGATCAGGATGGGAGCAATAATTGACACTGACACTTTGGGCTACCTTAATCCTAAAGATTGATGAGTATGAAAATAACAGAATGAAGCTGAAGACAGACAATAGCTTTTCAGAGACAGGATGGCAGCGTGATAGAGTGATCTTTGCTTATAGTATACACTCACACATATTCAAACACATTTTTTGCAATCCTGGTGTTCTGTCTAGTTCAAGAATTTTGCAGGTTTTCTGAATGGTTATACATTGTTTGAATGGTTATACATTAAACTATTACATGGCAGCTGAGCTTATTTTCAAGTTGAAAACTGTTCTGGGGCAATTGGAGAGAGTACTTTGTTACATTCATGCATACATACATAAAACTGGCCATCATCAGACAAAAATATGCTGTCAGTGCAAAGTTACTATAGTCTCAGGCTACTGATCCTATTTGAATTGAATGATGCCCACATATGCTAGATATGAACTGTTATATAAACTAACTATACGCGAAATTTTATCCTTGCGAAAATTACATAATACAGATTTGGAGATACCTGTCCTAAACATGGATTAACACTCTTAAGACAGATGGAAATACCAACAGAAATGAAAAGATACCTGCAGAAATAATAGAGAAGGTTTTACAGGTAACTATCTGGTCACCATCCAGTGACAGCAAGAGAATATAGAAGATGGATTTTCCTGTGCTGATTCTACAGCCAGTGACACGTATCATTTTGCTTCTTGTAAGAAATAGGACAAACCTACCAGAGAAGGAGAGAGAGAGATTTATGTGCATGTACATATACATTGCTGAAGCTGCTTGTGATTCTGCTCTTGAATTAAGGTCTAGTGTTCAGTGGTTAGCTTCGTGAGTTCAAGCACACAGAGATACACACAAAGAAATTACAAGGGCTGGTATAGATATAATAATTTTGTTAAATTTAAATAATGTGTAACAGGATAAAATTTTGAGTGAATGGATAGACTGACCTTACCCAGCAGATACAATTTATCTTAGCTGGGATGGTTGTAAGACTGTTGTAAAACTCGTAAAACTGTTCCTGATAAACCTTAGTCATAACTTAATGATGTCAGGGGGAGGCCTTCTCAAGTCACCACTCTCTCAGCCCAATAACTTTGGGTGGGTGAGTTGATCAAGCTGCAAGGTAGTAGGGGTGATTTCATCTCTACATCTTCTCCACTTTCTAACTCTTTGCTAACCACCAATGTGCATTGAGAATCTGAGCTATTAAAAGGAATGTATGTGATAAGGAAATCTGAAGGAGATGGTGGAAAATTTGCAACACAGCTAATCAGGGTGGAAAGCAGAACGTGGTTCCCTACCATTTCTCAAAAAGCAACCACGAAGAAGAACAAACCTGTGTTTAATTCCCTGGTGGCTCAAATGATGTATTGGTTTTCATGTGGCTCTCTATGTGTCATCCCATCACTTCTGAGCATAATGATACAGGTTAATACACAAGGGTAATTAAACTTGTGTAAATATGCACGATGAAGACAACAGTTGTGACAAATAGCTCGATGGGAGGGAAAAGTGACAGCAATATAAAGCTTTCCCTTTCTGTCATTGGAGGTGTAAGAGAGGAAGCGACAGGAGATGTGCATTCTTAGCAACTCGTAGGATAAATCACACTCTCAAAGCTTTCCCCAAGAATCATCTGGAGGCTTTCTGTCTGAAAATGGCACATACAATAATTGTTGTCTGTCCTTTCAAAAAGACACTGGGGAATGCTATGTATTTTTGGACAACATTTTCAAAGGGACAATGGTTGACAAAAGCTGGAAAGCAATTGACAGTGGAATTGTGCCTTTTATGCATGTAGCTTTGCTATATGCTTCTAAAATGGTTAAATTAGAGTAGATATTCTGTATCAGTAATCCTCAACTCCTGGCACCTGCTCCAGTTCCTATCACAGTCCTTTTTGTTTGGCTGGACGTACTCTAAAAAAGTGCCAACAGGTTTAGCAACATTGAGGACATTTGTACTACTGTACAGGAAGCTTATAATCAAGTAGTTCAATATTTCAAATCTCAATGAGATCTCTCACGTCAGCAGCTGCTGCATATATGCAGCTTTCGTCTAAGCCTCCCCTCTCTCCCAGGTTTCCTACCCCTTTAGGAACCCTCCATTTTAACTTTTAAGGCTATCCTTTGTAAGTCACAATACTAATTTCCTACCACACATGTCTCTTTAAAGCCACCCAGAGCTATTGGGAACTTTTGGCAAAAATTCCTCTGCCACTCTAACATCACTTAGAAACAAGTCAAATATGATATGACAACAAGTCATGTGGCTAGCACAAATGCACAGGCTCTGGAATGTTCTCCCCTAGTCTCCTCTTCTTAACAGCCCTGACTTCCTGCATCTTCTGTCCCTTATTTCCTGATCCTTTCTGCTTTTCTTATTCCTTGCTAAGATAGAGAAGCTCAGCCAATGGAAACCATTGTCAGGTAATGACAGTTTCTCAATGACGTTACAGCAAAGCAGTCCAACCCAGTGACTGGCAGCTTTTTCATCACCATTGCCAAAACTCTCCCGACACATTAATATAGATTATAATGTTTAATCATGTACCTCTGTCATCCAAAAGCCACCTTTCTCAAAGCAAGAAATTATGTACACTGTGTATGCTGAACACACAGAAAAGGATGACTGTGTCAAATGAATTGGTTCTGTCTGAAGCTAAATCAAGAAAATAAGGGCACTTAGCATAGCATTGAGTATTCTGGAAAGCAGCAGCAACTAGTTAATGTCAGGAAGTTGTTTCTCCCCTGCAAAATACTCACTTTTTGAGCTCTTTTAAGCAATAATATCCAAGACTAAACCTGGAATTTTTCCACAAGCAATGGGTGAGTTCATTTGTATTCATTTTGTGAGAGATTAATAAGGTCATGACTGTAGGACTTTTCACTTGGCTAATGAATGCAGAGAGAGAGAGAGAGAGAGAGAGAGAGAGAGAGAGAGAGAGAGAGAGAGAGAGAGAGAGAGATCAGGCTTATGCAACTAACTTTATCCTGACCATCATGTATTCATCTGCAGGTGTGAGCAGAGCCTAGGTCAGTGGTGGCGAACCAATGACATGCATGCCAGAGGTGGCACTCAGAGCCCTCTCTGTGGGCACATGCACACAGAGTTCATCAAGGTAGCAGAAAATCACCCTCACCCCCACCCACCCCCCCACACACACATATCTAGGCTGGCCTTGCTTCTGAGTAAACCCTCCTAGGGTCTTGATTCACCCATTTGAAGTGTTGCACGGTTGCTTCACCAAGCTTACTCCCATATAATGCGTGCCTCAGAGCAAACCGTTTTTTCTAAACTAAAACCTCAGTATTCAGGTTAAATTGCCATGTTGGCACTTGGCGATAAATAAGTGGGTTTTGGGTTGCAATTTGGGCACTCAGTCTCGAAAAGGTTCATCATCACTGGCCTAGGTACATTTGTAGACCCACTTGATGTGGTCAGAAACCCCATGAAAGTCTCCCTCTAACATGTACTATGCCTATGTGCACTTCTTTTCCTACACAGGTGCAGCTTTTTTTCCTACACACACAGGTTCATTCAAGATTTGAAAAGAGCTGGCTGAATGTCAATGACCCAGGTAAAACATAATCAGTCAATGTTCCCTCTTTCAAAGAGATGGACATTTGGGGTGGTACCCACTTTATGTAGTTCTGCAACAATGTTGTCATCCTTCTGGACTGGACTCACAGAAGATGCTGTCATGAAAGCATATTTGCTGTAGGATGCCGTAAACTTTACTGTGAACACACTTGGCAGGCACACATACCATGTTCAACAACTGCAATTGCTTGCTGCATCAGATGGAAGCAGCTCTGTTGTTGTACAGCACCTGTGATGGGGGAGCTTCATTGCTTTCTACTTTGCATGCCACATTCGAAGCTGCACAGTAGGTGAAACTGATTCTCCCTCATGATCATAGATTGTCAAGTCAGGCAATTCCCATGAGCTGTATGAAAATGTACATATACAGAATAATCTCAAAAATAACACAGGCTTAAACAAAACCAAACAAGAAACCTTTTTTAAAAAGCCATTTTTTTATTTTTAATCATTACTCCACTGAGGTGGCTCAAAAAAAATCCACATTTATTTTTAATCGTTGCTCCACTGAGGTGGCTCAAAAAAAGAGAGATTAATTTGCTCCCTTTTTATTATGATTGGCTGGGTGAAAATACTGTTAATTGCTCAGTGCTGTGCTGTTCAGATATGCATAAAAATAATCCAGTGAATAGGCTCAAGATGTTCACAAGTAGCTGGACTGCTGGACAAAAAAAAATCTGCTCCCTGCATCCCTTGAGTGCAGCTTTGTAAGTTTAAACTGACTATTCCTTCAAGTACCTACCATGTTTCTCCGAAAATAAGACAGTGTCTTATATTAATTTTTGCTCCCAAAGATGCGCTATGTCTTATTTTCAGGGAATGTCTTATTTTTCCGCTCCACAGCTGCATGCTCTGGTGTTCTGGTCGACGGGCATGCTTCCAAACAAAACTTTGCTACGTCTTACTTTCAGGGGATGTTTTATATTTAGCACTTCAGCAAAACCTCTACTGCGTCTTATTCTCGGGGGATGACTTATTTTCGGAGAAACAGGGTATTACTATTTAGTGCTCATCAGGCATCATTTGTACAAGGTGCACAGGAAAGTGGCATGAATCCTTTGATAAGTCTGTATGGTCCACATTGTAGCATAGACACATGAACATGATGTTACTAGTTGCCAGGGATGTCCTAGCTTGATCCTTCCAACTCTGTGATTCTATGGTTGCATATTGATGGCTCCCAGCCTATGGTGACTTTTGTAGGTACACTGAGAATGGAGCTGCTTTGTTCATCATCACAGACCTCTGAAAGTAGGGTTTTGGTCCAGGAGTCTAGACTCACACATCTGTCTCCCAGGACTTTGTGGGCCCCTTTCTGAGTACCACTTCAATTAGATTTAAATCAATACCAGCACCATTCAATCAGTATTATCACGATTATGCATTCAAAACTATTTGTATCTTGCCATTTGTTTGGCACAGCCAACAGGGCAGTTATCAACCATAACTGACGCAATTCACAACCCTGGAAAACTACATACTGTACTATGTAATAAACTTCAAAAGAAAAGGGGCAGTACAAAAATCTGCAAAAGCAACCTGACAGTATACAACACTAGTAAACTCAACAGCAAGTCTAGCAAAAGAGAACCAGAAGTGTAAAATTTCACTTTTCCCCTTAGATTCAGATTTATTTTTAGAAACTAGTCCTTGCCTTCAACAACCATGATGGAGAGATGGGCAATGGCCCTCATTTATAGTGGGGTAGCCCACTGAAGGTCTAATTTTCAGGCCTTATGAAGTTTTATTTGTGTAGGCTGTGAACACATGAAGTTTCTTTATAATAACTCTGCTAACAGATTTCTGTGGATGCATGTACAATCCATGTGAGGTTTGATTTTGGTACGTGTGTTGAATAATTCTCATGTTATAGTCAACACATGTACAGTCAACACATATATGTGATACAAGCCCCACATGTATCCAGGTACAAGTTTCTGGCTTCATGCATAAAGTGAACACTAGTTGGCTCTGTCTTACAGACAGATATACGCATGTACTGTCATGATGTATATACTGTCAGGATGTATATATGTTCACTGTACCATGTGAACAGAGCTATTGAGACACAGCAGTGGCATATCAATGTCAATATTATCTGGCAATGACTTTCCAGGGTCTGCAGGTACAGATCTTCCATATCACTTTTTATTTGATACTTTTTAAAAAAGTGAAATTGAAGCTGGAACTTTTGGCATGCAAGGCAAGTTCTTTGCCACTCAGCCACAACCTGTCCCTTGCTCTTCCAGTACTATGGCAACGGCAACTACACTTCATTTGCTTCAGGGGGAGGGATAAGTCCTCTTTCTGTGTTACAGGGCCAAACTTATACATCACAACCCTCCTATCATCCAAACAGCTTTGAGAAAAATCTTTCATGAACCATAGCTTTCCAATCACGACAGCAAATTTGCTAGCTGGCACTGGCATTTTGACCATTAACTATATAATTTAGCCAGGGGCAAAGCCTTAGATGATTAAGAGATGACATGATTGAGGTATTTAAATTAGCCAGGGGTTATTATAAAATTAAATGGGATGATTTATTTTGAGGCTGTTGGCTGGAGAATAGCCAGAAGGCATAAACCAACATGAGGAAGAATGTGCTTAAGAACAATTTAAAGAGATATTTTACAGACTGCTGATTAGAGGGAATATCTTTTCCAGTTTAAGCAATGCCAGAAGAAAACATACAAAGCATGTTGCTAATAGTCCTACTAACACCTTCCAAATGTGGGTAAGCTAATCACCTGGAGAGGGGGAATTGGATAGTGCCCACTGTTGCGGCCCACACCTTCCAGCATGGTGTAGTGGTTAAGAGCAGGTGGATTCTAATTTGGAGAACTGGGTTTGATTCCCCACTCCTCCACCTAAGTTGAGAGGTTTATCTGGTAAACCAGATGTGTTTCCACACTCCTAGGCCATTTCCGCACAGGCGGAATATGGCGGCCTGGGGATGGCAAAAACGCCGTCCCCAGGCCGCCATTCGCACAGGTGGGCAGCTGCATCGCAGCCGTGCCGCCCTCGCGCCGCCCGACCGGCGCAAAGCCGGCGTTTCCGGAGTGTGCTGGGAAGCGCACTTTCCCGGGAACGCCGGCTTGAAGCCGCTGCCGTGTGAACAGCAGCGGCTTCAAGGCGCCTCCCCCCCCCACTCCCTTCCTGCACTTACCTTGTCCCCGGGCCTCCGGCACGTCGCCGAGGCCTGGGGACACGCCCCCCTGCCCTGCGATGCTGGAGCAGGCGCGCAGGGCCGGGGGGGCGTGTCCTCAGGCCTCGGCAATGTGCCAGAGGCCCGGGGACATGCCGGGTCGGCCGGGCGACTGCGCTCTGCAGCGCCGTCATCCCGGCTCTTTCTGGGACTGTCCATGCGGACGGTCCCAGCGTCGTCAGGGCGGCGCGAAATGCGCTGACCCAGCCGCTTCCGCCTCCGTGCGGAAACGGCCCTACATTCCTGTTGGATTACCTTGGGCTAGTCACAGTTCTTCGGAATTCTCTCAGCCCCACCTACCTCACAAGGGTTATGGGGAGAGGAAAGGAAAGGAGTTTGTAGGCCACTTTGAGTCTTCTTACAGGAGAGAAAGGTGGACTATAAATCCAAACTATTTCTCCTCCTCCTCCTTTCTCCTCCTCCTCTTATTCATATGTGTTCAAAATGCTATAAAACAACAACATAGAAGCACATAGTATAAAATGGAGTCATTCTTCATGGAATCAGGGTCTCTGAAAGGTTTCCAATTCTATGTACTCACCTGCACATTTATGTTCTATGTTTCTTCCATCAGGATCATTTCAGTGTCAACAGATGTCATCTCACCACAGCCAACTCTTCCACTTGCTGCATGTGTGCAGTGGCCTGATGAAGCCAGTCTGATCTCATTTAGTGAGTTTTGGAATGCAACTGTTCAGCAGATTCTACAGAAAATTTGGGTAGGGTTTAGCTAGGGTTCCAGACCACATGTGGACAAAAAAAGCAGGCTTTTATATATTGAAGACTTTTGCTGGTGCAGGAAGCAAGAACAAATTCTAAATTTGTGGAAACACATAAGTCTACTTCCCTCACGACTGAAAAATAACTATTAACTATCCTCTCTCATCCCTCATATGTGACATGACTGTATGACTCTGATTGGTAGCATCTCTATTTGGTGGCAGACAGAAATGTGTCTTTCATTTAACTGGGGATGCCAGGAAGCCATCTTTTTCATATAGAGCATGTGTTCTTACAGTGAGACATGGCACTGATTCAGTCATCCTTTCCGTGGAGACATGCAAAAAACTGAAATTCCGCTCATAGGATTTTAAACATTCCTATTTGGGCTGATCCTGTTTGATTAAAGTAATTTAGTGCAGGAGAAAATATGATTTTCATTGGTGTTCCCCACCCCCATCAAGTCACAGCTGACTTATAGTGACCCAAATAGGGTTTTCAAGACAAGAGCTATTCAGATGGGGGCCTGACATGGCCTGCTCTGTGTAGCAATCCTGTACTTCCTTGGTGAACTCCCAGCTAACTACTGACCAGGACCAACCCAGCTTGGCTTCCTTGATCTAATGAGGTAGCCTGGGCTATCCAGGTTAGGGCACATTGGAGTAGTTATTCACAAAAATCTAACTCTGTCCCCTACTGATGCCATCTTAAGCAGGTCTACTCAGACTTCTACTCAAGCATATTCAGTGGAGCTTATTCAGAGGAAAGTGTTCTTAGGACGGCACTGTACATTTTGTATCCATCTCAGAGTTAAGCAACACACATTTCCTAACTGTATTAATACTACCTAGCTATTATTGAGTGGCATTATAAGACCAAGTCCTGTCAACTGACATTCAGAATCATCACTTCCGAAATATGAATAATGGATAAACAATAAAAATGAATTATTGTTCCTTTGTTTACTTCAGAGGTAAAGTTCCCAACAGTCTTTGATATCTGAGCACAGAATGATTCTTGAATGTTGACTGCTTGTTTATTATTAGATTCACTTTCTTATCTGATTCACAGCAATTGAGTTCTAGTCAGTTAAATCCTCAAGGTTATATAATCCAGTGAGATTTTCAAGCACTTTCACATCACAAACTCGGCAGGAAAATGAACTTGTTTACATATTGTTTTTGTAAATGATGTAACTGGAGTAAAATATCTTGATAGGAAGTAAATTAGGTAGCAGTTGACAAATGGCAAATATAGAAATGTGGTGAGGAAAGCACCCATAAATAACAGCAAATCACCAGTTATTCAGTATTTTTATAGACAAATGATCGTATGTAATTAGATTCAAGATAATTAATTTTTTTCCAGCATTCAGTAATCAATGAGAAAATTAGGCAAAGCTGTGATTACAGTAGGTAGAGACATTTTATAATTTGTCCTCATTTGAATTTTTCTGGAATTCAGAATTACTAGCTCTTGTTTTCAAAATGGAATTGGCAATGCAGAAATGTTCCATTGTTATATTTCATTTCTAATACTGAATTTTCTATTTCTGGTACACATGCAATTTTTCATGGGTTTCATCAACATCTTTGCCCTTCCTTGACATACAACCGACGAATTTCTGAAATTCACGGTCATCATTTAAAAATGTATTCTGCTGTAATTTATGCATCAATCCATACAAACCCATTTCTAATACAGATGTAATAGGCTTAGTGATGTGTCCAAGCAGCACTAATAATACGAGTAGTTTGTATAGAATTTTCAAGGGCTGAAAGTGCTTCACATAAATTATCATCTTGTAAGAGTACCATGGACCTTCTTATATATGATACTAGTCAATTTAATTTCCATCAGGAACGAAGAACATTTATGGGCTACTTGGTGAACCAATGTGTGCTTGTTGCTTAGAGACAAATATGAAATACACTTGAATGGGTAACGTCTTGAACAAATTCAGAGACCTAGGTACAAAGGCTAGAAAATATAGTGCTTAAACTGGCAAGTGACTAGACCATAAAGTACTTAAATGTGAACCCAAGAACTGCCATTTTTTTTACAGATATTCTCAGGTGAATTCTACAGTGCAGGGACTTCTGGTGCAGAAGTGTTTGGAGACATCCTCAGCATTATTCGCTGCTTTCGAATGGACATGAAATAATTTGAAATGAAAGCTGAATTTTCCAGTAGTTAAATGTGTGTCATGAGCAGCCCTGAATCAATGTGGAAGGATTAGTCATCATCAAGTAGCATACCAGGTCCCCTTTGCAGTTGGTGGATGGGGTAGAACTGCCAGATCCACGTTGGGAAACTGTTGGAGATATGGGGGTGGAGTCTGGGGAGGACAGGGACCTCAGGAGGGTAGAATTTCACAGACTCCACCCTACAAAGCATCCATTTTCTCCAGGGGAACTGATTTCTGTCATCTGGAGATGGTGTTCCTACTTGAAGGCCCTACCTGGAGGCTGGCATCCCTATCATCACAGAATGACTGGTCCCCAAGACTTATTTTGGCAGATGCTTCCTGTAAAGTAGATCCCAGAGAAACAGCATCTTCTCCAAAAAGGGACCCCTCACCAGTATCACTAGCACCACCCCCTGAGTCCAAAGGGCCCACAAGACAGAAGGGTATCAATAGTTAGACCCTCCTTCCAGCCCCACCACATAACAAGTAGTCTTGTGCCAATTTACATGCTATGTGAGAACACAAGTTTGGGCTGGAATCCCTACCCTGTGTACCCACAGTTGTTTGTGAGTTACAGGTTCTCTGCATTTCCTGTGTTTGTATGATGCCTTATTCACATCCTGACTGTGGTACGCATGGAGGAATACGTTAAGGCTTCCTTCTGTGCCTTCATCTTCAAGAATCCACTGGATTCTTGTTTAGATTCTACTGTTTGTTAGTTGCTAGTCATCAAACATGATTGGAATATATTATGCTTTGTACTGATTTCAATGAAACTAGAATATGAAGCCACACCCTAATATCTGAATAGATAAACTTTGGCAGGCCGTTTCTGCATGGCACAATTATACCGGGTTACAATCAGTATCTTACAATCTGGGTCTATTTTATCCCAGTTTCTCCCTTTGCATGGGTCCCTGTTCCTGTGAAGGAGTCGAATTAAGACAAGGAGGAAATACTCCAATTTATTTATTTATTTATTATTTTTATTTATCTTCAAATTTATATACTGCCCTTCCCCTAAGGGCTCTGGGCTCCTTGAGCCTAACATCATTAAAACCATAAAATACAGGGTTTCATATAAACCTCTCGGCATCTGACAGTAAAAACTTTCAGTAAAACCCTCCCAATGAGGGGGAATGATGGATCACATTGTGACAATTGTCCTGGAGTGTAAAGGGACAGAGACAAAGAGGGGCACGCATAGTGCTCCACCAGACAAGCCAGGCTTTTTTGTTTGTTTATTTTTACAACATAGATGCAGCACGCATGCTTGAATATCCCCGGTGTGCTGGATTCTGATTGGCTCTTCCCCCCTCCCAAAGGCAATGGTTCTGATTGACAGATCCACAGCAATCACAAGAAAACCAAACAGGATACACACACACACACACACACACACACACACACACACACACACACCTTTTATCTAGCTTTGGAAAGGAGCCAGTGCACTGAACAACATGGCAAGCACCTTGTGCTGTACAAAGTAAAATATTTTGACCATATTGGGCAGAGCACTATGTCCCATCCACATTTAAAGGTGTGCAGGAAACCACAGCACAAGACACTCCCCCTCTCCCCATATACCAACTAACATTTGTCTGGTCTTGGGGGCTGTCACGGAATGAGGCATCTTGCCAGGCAGGCGCTTCCCCACCCCTCCCCTCACAGGGTGTTTGTTGTGAGGGGGGAAGGGCAAGGAGTTTGTAAGCCCCTTTGAGTCTCCTACAGGAGAGAAAGGGGGGGATATAAATCCAAACTACTCCTACTCCTCCTCCTCCTTCTTCCCAGGATCTTGTTGGGAATGTGAGCTGGGAGCTGTAGGACAGGGCTGGCTGCAGCTCGGCTAGCGAGTGGCACTTGGTGAGAGTGAGTTGGAACAGGATGAGCTTGATGTAAGGCAGGGAGGTCAGGCAGTGGGGTGGGAAAAATAAATTGGTTTTGCTCTCATGGCCTTCACATGGAAGTGATTCAGCAAGGGATTTTGGGAAAAGGTCAACCTTTTAGCTGTTTTTGAAAAAAAAACCCCGGGAAGATGGAAATATTGTGGGAGAATCCCACTTTAGGATTGGGAACCGTGCAAACTTCTTGGCCAAACCGTGATATCTCTCTTGCTCAATCTGTGATATTTGGACCATGCAGAAACAGCCGCAGATATCAATAATGGTTTTTTTCACAGAAGTCTCAGTACTTCCTTTTATTCTGGATACAATGTTTGTAACAGCAATGATAGTGAAGAGAAATGTGGTGTTCCGTTGATTTTAAAGCCAAACACGTTTTTTCAGCCAACAACCTTGTTGACCTAAGAACAATTCTTTCATGAAAACATATTTAAGCTTAAGATGCTCTATAAATAATCCCATTATAATCTTTCTTCTTTTTTTTCAATCAGAGCATTGTGATAATATGGTTGGAAAAAGAACACAAAACATTTCCCATCACAATGTATTTTCCGATCCAGTCTCTTCCTCCGCAAGGGTTTTTTGAAAACTTCTTTTCAATGTGAATCATATATATTTTTAAATGTTTAGCCAGATACAATGGAAAAAATGAAACAGGACAATCCAGACTAGTGCCTCAACGTTATGATTTCAATCCATTAAACTCTGCAGAGATTGTTCCGGTTCAACATCCCATAAGGCAGACTCAAGACAATAATATATAGCTTAAACTAGGTTTTATGAATAGGTAGATCTCCGTCATCAAAGTAATTACTCAGTGTTTACATGCAGGTTGCAACTAACAGTGAAACCCTGTGCAGAGTTACTCTTGTCATTTAAATCAATGGGTTTAGATTGAAATAACTGTAGATTGCAGTTATCTCTTCCACATCGCTGGGGTTAGGGGTAAGGCAACCCATGCAATCTGGAAATTCATGTAAAAAGATTTTGGCCCTCCCTTTGTACAAGAAAACAAGTCAACATTTTTCTTCTATTTTAACTTTAAACTTTAACTTTAAACTTTAAAAAAGAAATAGTGTATATTTGTAATATTAAAAGTTAACATATGCTGATATTATATAATACTATACATATATTTTATGCATTTCTGAGTTTTTAAACTTTTTTCTGTGTCATCTGCTGGCCCTCACATGTCATCTTGGCTTCTGCAAAACTTTCCCCAAATTCCCATTTAATTTCTTATGCTGGCCTGCGATATATCAAAACTGCGATGAGGAAAGTTGTGATGTGGAAGGCACAACTGTGCATTGCCTGCCAGCATGTGGGCTGTTACAACCAAATGAAACGCATCATTCAAACAATTAAAACCAACTTAAAATACACATAATACACAATGCATATGTATTAAAAAAACAGGACAAGATGGAAGGATCACTGGGGGGATACCAAACAAGACAAAGAAGTTTTCACCTATTGCCAAAAGTTGGCAACAGAAAAGAACAGGTGGGTCTTGGAAGACAGTTTCCCAAATTTCAGTGCCATGAATGAGAAGACTCTCTCCTGGATAGTCACTCACCTAAGCTCAGAAAGTTGAAGCACTTAGAGCAGGGCCTCAGAAGATGATTATAGCAGATGATTAGGTTCATACTAATAAAGTAACCAATTTAAAATATATTTTATGCCATCATAATCTATATATATAAAAAGCTAACCATCTGTTTGTTGGTGACTCCCTAACGCCGAAACGGCTGGACAGATCGCCCCCAAATTTTCACACGACGTCCCTCCCTGTTGCGGGCAGGCAATCGGACCTTCAAATCGCCGAAAGTCCATACCTGAGCCAGGTAAAACATTTTTTTCCTGGCGCACCAGGCCATGAAGCTGGCTGTGTTTAACTGTCACCCTTAGAAAGTTCGTGCAGCCTGTCTGTCTGTGGCCTGAGGGGTTGGTATGAGCGCTTAGAATGTTTGTGCAGATGGGCAGAGATGAGCAGTGAAATCAGTAAATAGGTAATACTGTTAGGTAATACGAGTGGAAGTGAAACACATACACACTTTGCCATGTGAGACGTCAGGTGGGGTTCCCCCCCACACACACATGCAGGTAACTTTCACTCTCTGTGCCTCACCCACTACTACCACACAACACACATCCAGCTCATCCACATCCAGCTCATCCTCACACACCTCACTCTGCCCTCCCTCACATCCAACCACCACTTACCCACTTCCTCACCCACATTCGCCACAGTTCTCTTTTACTAAAAGCAAGCTGGAGTTTGCCTTTTTCTTCTAAGAAAATCCGCAGGGTGGGGGCGATCCAACACTACTGCCTCTGCTTCTTTTGCACGTGGCCTTTTAAAAACCCAGGGAACTGGCCTCGATCTGAGCGCCTCACCACCCTGCCTCTGCTGCCTGACTGGGATAGCCTCCTTGCCCCAATTCTGCCTTATCCAAGCTAGGACTGTGCGTGTCAACCAGCCTCATGGACAGCGGGATTTGCACTCTGGACAGTTCCATTGTGGAATGTAAAGGGTTACCTTATACTCAAAACCAAGACAGCACCATATAATAATGTGAATTGAAAAGGGATTCCATTTGACCACCCCAAAAGAAGAGGAAGAGGAAGAGGAAGAAGAGGAGGAGGAGGAGGAGGAAAAGTTTGGATTTATATCCCCCTTTCTCTCCTGTAGGAGACTCAAAGGGGCTTACAACCTCCTTGCCCTTCACCCCTCACAACAAACACCCTGAGAGGTGGGTGGGGCTGAGAGAGATCCGAAAATCTGTGACTATCCCAAAGTCACACAGCTGGTGTGTGTGGGATTGCACAGGCTAATCTGAATTCCCCAGATAAGCCTCCACAACTCAAGCTGCAGAGCTGGGAATCAAACCCAGTTCCTCCAGATCAGTGCACCTGCTCTTAGCCACTATGCCTCTGCTGCTCCCAAAAGGCTATGTTGGGGATCATTGGACCTGCATGGACATCTATGTGGGTTGCGGACTGTGATGAGAAGGACAATTGCCACAGCAACACGTGGCCGGGCCCCTCGCTAGTATCACCATAAAAAGTAATTAGATAACTATCCCAGCAGAAATATAAAACAGAGGCAACTGTTCCCAGCGATGCTATACTCGCTGAGTTACTTCCACTCTGTAGCAGGCAGTCTACATGTAGCAAACATTCTTATTTACTGGGGTGGGGAGTTGCTGCTTCCACACCTGTTCTGCCCCCTGCAAATGCACAGTCAACATTGCCAACATTAACAGTGCCAGTCCATCTGTTCAGTAGCAAAGTGCTAATGTATGACAGCATACACAAAATATATTAATGTGTATCCTTAAGGACTTCTGCATCAAGACATGCAAATATGCAGTGTCATACCAGGACTCATATGGAAATCCCACTTCCTTTCTTCCATTTCCTCTTCAGGACTGCAGCCTCTCCCTCCCTCCCACGTACCTAACTGTTGTGATAGAACCTATCCTTTCAAAATATTCCCTTGTATTAGTTTAGTGTGTTAATTTGAAAACCCTTCCCAAAGTCACACATTCAAGTAGACAGTTCAGGTAATTGAGAGTACTTGCATGAACTTGTTGATGTTTAGCTTAGAGCTGTTTGAACTACTCCTCATTCTTTTAGTTTCTGTGACAAAGTCCAACACTTAGCCTTATTTATTGCTGGTGAACTACAGCCCACGAGGTGTTAAGTCAGGTTTGCTTGTGATTGGCTGGCTGTGAAAAGCATAATTCTTAAAGGCTGTATGAGGAGATTTTAAGGGGGAGGGGTTCATTGCGAGAGTGAGCTTGTGATAGATGTGTGCTGAAAGGGCTCCATTCTTTGCTGATTAAGCTATTTTGTTTGAGAGACTGAATCAGTGGTGAGATTCAGCCTATTTGCACCAGTTCGATAGAACCGGTAGATAATTTTTTGTCTAGTTCGGAGAACTGGTTGTAATCCTACCACTGAGTCCTTTTGGAACCGGTTGTTAAATTATTTGAATCCCACCACTGAATAGAAGGATCAGATTAAAAAGAAATCTGTTCTGATTTCCTGGAGTTAACAAAACAATGACACTAACTAAACACACGGGTTGCTTGGTTATTTTCTCTGTGGAGAACCCACACTCAGATACTAAGCAGTGAGGTTTATGAGAATGGATGGGATCCTAATATAGAGATAGAGAGGAAATTGACTTTCTGAGGGATAGCTGGGCTTCCTTCTCTGTTAAACAATGTGTGGGCAAGACACATCTAGAAGAGAAATTGTCTTACAGTTAGTGGCTGAAGAAACTGTTTTGGAATACTTACCTGAGGGTAAACTGGATGACTTTCCAATAAGTAAAAGTACAAAATGAATATTGTGTCACCTATATAGGTGTGTATATATTTGTATATAATAAATTGAATGCAACACCTTGAAGTCACTAAGCTGAACCATCTTGTAACTACTGTTAAGAAAAGATACAGAAACAACCTGTAAATAATGACATCTCAACTTAATGTCTTCTTGTTTTATAATCTTTATTAATTTGCCTAAAACTATGTTCCATTGTTCCTGTTAATAAAAACTTCATTTTTCATCTTTTAATGTTATCAAACCTCTGGTGTCTAAGTTATTATTTTCTGACAGAAGGTAACAAGTTTATTCTGTGTTTCCTCAGCATAGTCTTTTGTCTGGCTGGAAGGTGCCCTAGATGAGCAGCTGGAGAACATTTTACTTTTTATTATAAACTAGCATGCCCGGCCACGCATTGCTGTGGCTGAGTCTGGTGAAGTGGAAAAGGAAGAAAAGGGGAAGTGAACGGTTCGAGCATGTGTCATTGCACAATGATTGCAAGGGAGGGAAGAGGCAAGGGGCCCCTCGCTCCCCTCCCTCTCTCCCGTTCTCTTGCATGGCATTCCTGCAGATCCCTCCCTAATGTTCCCCTTCCTCTGCTAGGGGGGGTGGGCCATGTCCAGGTGGACTGGTCCTGTCCCTTTCACTCCCTTCCCTTGCAGGCGAATTATCTAGCGTAAAACACGCTGGGAGGCATGAGCTACGTTGTGTTCAAATTTCAGAGTGTTTGGTCCAGCAAACCCCTGGACCCTCCCTCACCTTCCCCTTCCTCTGCTAGGGTGGGTGGGCCATGTGCAGATAGGCCGCCACATCCCTTTCACTCCATAAGGCAGTGGTTTTCAAGGAAGTCATGGTTGGCTCCCTTGTATCAGAGGGTGTTGCTTTGATGGCCAACAGATGGCGCTGTTGCGGAACAGAACTGTGGTTCCAACTGTCACATGTGTAGCATGTACACAGTAACTGGCACAGTTGTGACATGTACACAACAGGAGGTGTGGAAACAGTATGAAAACCTGGCCGCACGTGAATGTGACGTTGTGTGAAAATTTCAAAGCAATCGGTCCAGTAGTTTGGGAGATTACCTGTCAGCAGAAAAACGAACTGATAGATTTTTATATATATAGATGTGAGGTGGGAAAATGTAAAGTGAAGAAAAAGTTAAAATCGTCATTCATGCTACTGCATCCATATAGTAACAGGTAAAGGGGTTGCTCAGTCAAAGCCTTAACTGACAGAACTTTTGGAGGAAACATCTTTTTAGGGCACTTGTGGACAGAAGAAAGGCACTTGGGTGTATTTTGGAACCCAAAAACATTACGCAACTTTTTTTCCTGTTTCTTCCCCTAGCAGCCTCTGTCCCCTCTCACTCCATTTACTTCATCCTTTGACTTTTTCCTGTTTCTCTCCCTTGTCTTCAGCTTTTCTTTTTGATCTTTTTGCTATTGCCCTTGAACAGCTTAGACTGGGATTCAGGGTCAACCTACTCACACTTACTCTTTCTCACTTGGTATCTTCTAATGTCTTTTATTCTGGATAGTTCATAGACTTTTGCATCTGATAAACCAAGGAGAAAGAGAAGAATTGTCAAAAAATACCATCAACCCAAGAAATGATCAACCAAGCAGATTCTGAATGATTGTCAATGGCCATTTCTGCACAAATCTCCTAAAACGTTTGCAAAACATTTGTAAAATGTTTCCAGTCCCCACCCCCCTTTTGTTCGCACTTACCACCTTGAAATGATTCTTGGCTACCTTTCCCTTTCATTTTTAGTTCTGTGTTGAATTGATGCTTCAATTCTTCAAAGTGGCATGCTGCATTCCATACTCCCAGTGTGTACTGTCTACAGGGACAGGGGGAGTCAAATGACCCTGGGTGCAATGGTGGGGGGTGCATAATTGCCTCCCTCTCCTTCCTCATGCTCAGAAGAGTTGGGTTGGTGCAGGGAAGGAGCCTAAATATAAAGCCAGCCTGCTGCCGCAGCACCCTTCTGAGCTGCCTTTTTCCCTTCCCAGGCCCCT
This sequence comes from Sphaerodactylus townsendi, assembly GCF_021028975.2. Lineage (NCBI taxonomy): Eukaryota > Metazoa > Chordata > Lepidosauria > Squamata > Sphaerodactylidae > Sphaerodactylus > Sphaerodactylus townsendi. The sequence goes on from NC_059426.1 coordinate 149,998,693, forward strand.
GGGGGCAGGGCTCAGGGGTGCTGCCAGCCTGCTGCTGCTGTGGTGCCCATCTAAGCCCCCTGAGCTCTGTTCCCGAGCACGGGGGATGGGGGTGCAGGGGGGATGCCCAGATCAGGTTTCCCCCTGAAATACCTTTGTATACTCCTTGTATATGTGATGCTTCAAAGATTGCCCCCTAAATAAAAGAACAAGAAGAGAAGTGCTACAAATAAACAGGTAAGGGGGAACTGAGTGAGCTCAGAAAATGTGCTGAGGAGGAAGTTCAGGGATGCAGAAAAGCATGGGAAATGTAGCCAATAGATAGCACAGCAACTGAAGATGTTTTCAAAATGTTACAGTCAGAGAGTCATTTTAAAAGGGGATTCATTTAAAATGTTCTGAGGCTGGAAATAAAACATTTGGGTGTAAAAACTATGTAAAACTCCATGGAGGAAATGTTTAATTTCCTGCCTTGAAACATTTTAAATGAAGTGAGCAGAAAAGCCCAACTAGTCCTCTCTACTCTGAAAACACTGCAAACGATCTGTGAAGTCACAATTGTGGTCATTAAGTTGTAACGCAAGGTCATAGTTTGTAAGGTCTGAATTGTTAATTCAAGTAATGTGGTCAAGTAATCATGTACTTTATAAAAATTAAGTGTAAAATATAAACGTAACATTTAACCATTAATTCTTATTGAATTTTGAATTAAATGTCACTCATCCAAATAGCTATGTCATTGTTTGCATTATTGTATGATATTTATTCCTATTTTTGAGAAGGACGGAAGATGTATTGAAGGAGAATGTCATGAGATAATAGGAATGAATACAATCAATTTTATTTGGGAGTTCTGTTAATAGTGCAAACAAAATAATTCATTCTACACTTTGCCAGCCAATTGAATGATAGTCATTTAGAACATGCAAATTACCCCAGCTATACAGAGAAAGAAGATGGCTTGTTTGAATTAGGTCTTTTACAAAACTATAAAATAGCAATGGCAGATGAAACATGTCTCTTGCGTACTCTTCAAGGTGAGGCCCCTGGCCAGAGATTTGAGGAACCTATTTATGATGTTGTTCTCCTACCTGAAAGTGCAAAATAAAAGGCTTTGACAGAAGCAGCTTATGTCTGACTCAGTTTGATGGATCGACCCCTCCCACCCACTGCTCTTTGTTTTCATTCACCCCCATCCACCCATCCATAGCTGAATTCCTGATCAGGCAGTTTGTGCTTTCCTTGCAGTTGGTTAGGGAATGGAACCTTCTGCTTTAACTCATTGTGACAGCCAATGTGCTGGATGCCCTTGCATTGTTTACATCTCCATAATTGTGTTGCGCTGATGTCAAGCAGAGAGAACAAAACAGGTAGCTGAAGCAGTTAAGAAACTCCCTCCCCCTGCCCTGGAACTGAAGAACTGCCAGGTGCTCCTTAGGTTGACAAGGACTATTTCCATACAGTCCAAATATCCCGGGTTCAGTGAGAAAAAAATTCCCAGTTTGGCCAAGGAGTTTGCACGGTTCCTAATCCTAAAGCAGGTTTCTCCTGCATGTTTCTCATCCAAACAGCTAGAATGTTGATCTTTTTCCAAACTCCCACATTGAATCACTTCCATGCAAAGGCCACAGGAGCAAAACTGATTTATTTTCCCCACCCCACTGCTTGATCTCTCTGCCTTACATCACGCTCACCATGTTCCAGCTCGCTCTCACCAAGCGCTGCTCGCTAGCTGAGTCAGAACCAGCCCAGGCCTGCAGCTCCTGGCTCACATTCCCAATGGAATCCTGGGAAGGGAGGAAGTGGGGAAGGGCCTGCCTGGCAGGATGCTTCATTCCGTGACAGACCCAAAGACCAGTCAAATGTTATTTGGCATATTGGGGAGGGGGGGGGTGAGTGTCTTGTGCTATGATTTCCTACACACTTTAAATGTGGGTGGGACATAGTTCTCTGCCCAGTATTGGTCAAAAGTTTTTATTTTGTATGGTACACCATGCTTGTCATGTTGCTAACTTCACCGACTCCTTTCCAAAGCTAGAGAAAAGGGTGTGTGTGTCCTGCTTAGTATTCCTGCGGTTGCTGTGGATCTGTCAAGAAGAACAATTGCCTTTGGGAGGGGGGGAGAGCCAATCGGAATGCAGCATACCAGGGATATTCAAACATGCATGCTGCATCTACATCATAAAAACAAAAAAAAAGTCAGGCTCATGCAAAATAAATTGGAGTATTTCCTCCCGGTCTTAAATCGACTCCACAGAAACAGGCAGCCATGCAAAGGGAGAAACTGGGATAAAATGGACCCAGATTGTAAGATTCTGATTGTAACCCAGTATAATTATGCTGTGCCCAGGAATCCAAGCTAAAGGGAGAATTAAGATGTCAACTGTTTCTCCTGCATGCGTTAGAGATGCCAATCTTACAATCGTTTCCATTTCTGTGATAGGTTCTAAAATTTATTTATTTACTTCTGTGATGGACTGCAAGGAAATATAATTTTTGAAAGTGCAGTTTTGTCTAAAACAGTTTAATTTTTACAGTCAGAGTGAAGCAAAAAGGCCTAGGAATAGGAGAGTCACCTGACTGGCTGTGGCCTCATGCATTCAGATTGGTTAAGTAACTGTATGATGCAAAGGGGAGAGGAAGTTAACTCCATGTCAGAAGGATCTGTGAGGCTTTTTGATCTTAAGCGCTCTTGCTGTTAAGGACTGTGTATGAAAAAAAGATCTATTAAAAACTAAACATCTATGAGGAAAGGAGTCAGTCAAAGTGTGGGATTGCTACTGTTATCAGCCTGAGTGCTGGGTGAAAGCAAAAATATACACAGACAAAGTATACTGGTGGAAGGGTTTACTGGAGGGCCAAGTTGTAGGCCATAATAAACCAGGATAGGAATATCTTCTAATGAGGGAAAAATCCCTGTATTCCAGTGGGTCTGGTATACTGGGATTTGCTTTGGTTCACCTCACTGGAGAGTCTATGTTTTCAAGGGTTTTTCCTAGTTATGTGAGCTGTGGGAGGGTACCATGTTTAAGTACCAAGTCAGTGTTAGGACGCGCTATTTGAATAAGCCAGAAGCCAGTGCCCTCTGTAAAGTTAAAAAAAACATTACAATATGTGAAACATCAAAGAAACTAGAACATATATATCCTATCTTATTTGCCTCATCAAAATCCATCTCCAGGTTATTATTCATCCCTTTACCATTTCTTCTTTATGTATTAAATCTTTAATCGGTTTAAATTTTAAATCTTTAAATTTTTAAATCTGCCACAAGTACTTATTTTAAAGTGCCTTTGTGAGGGAAGTGCCAGGAAAGGAATAAAGTTAATGGGCTTCCATTCTCTCCTCCATTTTAACCTCACAGCCTTATGAGGGAAATTAGACTAAGAGCTTCTGATTGGCCTGTTGTCCCCCAGCAAGTTTCATGACTGACTGGGGATTTGGGCCTGGGGTCTCCTAGACTAGAGACTAACCTATCACTCTATGTATCTCTATACATGTATTTAGATATCCTGCAATCTGCCACTGAAGCCCCAATCTATAACTCCAATCCATGGGAGGCACTTGTAATGTTACCTGAAGTGGTAAGGATCTCTCCTTTTTAGAGTGAGGAATTAGCAAGAACAAACTCTTGACTTAGCAAAAGGTTGGACAAGCTCGAGATCTTATTTGCCTATGTTTTAGGGAAGTCAGCTTTTGCAAGAAACTCCATAGGACAACAAATAAAGATTAAGAATGTTATTAAGGGATGATAGGGGTACACAAGCATACAATAAAAATCAAAGAAACAAAATACACACTCAGTCCTAGAATATAAACAGTTGTGAGGGGACAGATCTGGTATAGATAAGGGAAATGGGAGTAAGGGTTATAGTCACCTGATCTTGGAGCAGAATTATTTAATGAACAGAACTGAGTGACCCACACTTAGCTCTGGCAGAAGAACAACATGTTATGGAATAATATCACAGAGAGAGAGAGGTGTCCAGAAATATTGAAAAAGGGCTACTGAGTAAAGGGGCTTCATACAGGGAAAAGGGACCCCCCCCCCCGGGGTTAAGCAAAGTGGTCCTTAATTTCCCAGGACAAAAAGAAGTCCTGCCTTTCTGGGGAAGGACAAGAGACAGACATCAACCTTAATGGTTGGGTTGTTAATCTAATGAGTTGAGGCATCACTTGATGTTCCAAGCTTGAGAGTACCTGCAAGGGGGAAGGTACTGATGAAATTACAGCTATAGAACAATGATAATGCAAATGAGGTGGTCGTTAAAGGTATTAGTCACAGGAAGAAGCATTAAGGGTTAAGACAACACTGGACAGGCAAGAACATTAACAAATCCATTGTCTTCACAGGGGTATATGGCCCAGGGTTGGAGATGGAAACACTCTCCAGGGCAGGGACATTGTGTTCTCTTAATCTCCTCAGGAAGGGTATCACAAAAACATTATGTAAGGCTGATTTAGAGAGGGCAAGTCCAGACAAGTCTTTACTTACTGTGTGGCCTTGTGGGTTCACTGAGCCAATTCAGAGAATGGGCTTCTCATTTGGGCACTGCACTGCTAGGCACCCCAAGGGGTTAGAAGATGGGTAGAGACATGGCTGTCTTAAAAGCAGTGTTCCCCCAACCTATCATAGATCTGTCTGGCAACTTTAATGATGGGTAACTTAATCCCCCAAATTCAGTTTGGGTTTAACAAACTGAGCTGTTTGTGACTTCGGCTGCCATCAATAGTTAACTTGATTTATTCTCACTCCTTACTCCTTTAAGCTCACCTTCCATCATGCACTTAGAATATTGCTATAGTAATTATTCATATACTAGGATTTCTGGACACGGTAGCTATTCCACAACTACTAGTGATAGATGTGCCATTATGGAAGTAATGTTTTTGGGGAGGAAGATGCAAGCAGGGAGGAAGAAAAAGCAGTGGGACCCAGACCTTACTCACTCATTCAGCATAGCAGCCACTAGAGTAGTAGCAACTTCTATGAATGGGTTATAAAATTCTTCAGTGGGTCAGATTTGAACCTAAGCCAGAGAAGAATTCAAGTTTTAATGTTTATATTTAAGATGCATGTTAAAATTCACCAAGGTTTAGTTTGGAGGCAAGGGAATTGTGACATTTTTATAGCACTAGCAGTGATGAGAAATTTCCAAGAAATATTAGCAGTTAGCAGTCTTATTTCTTTTCATTTGAACAAGATTTGGAGTGGTGATTATTGTCTTCTTTTGTTAAAAAAGTCTGTACCTAAACTAAATGATGAAATGTGCTGTCAAAGTGTTACTAGCCAACAAATTGGGAAAGGGGGTTGTTTTATTTGGTTATATCAATTTCTGGAACATTCTTTTTCTATGTGTTTATGATTCCATCACATGCTATAATCATACTGCAACAATTCTGTCCTTTATATATCATTTTGTATCACTATGCAATCTGGCACAAGATGGATTTATAACAAGATGTATTGCATATGATAGATCTGACATGCTGTGATTTTTAATTTGTTTCAGCTTGGCTGATTTTCTCATGACCAGTGTGGCTGAATGCACCTTTTCCTCTTCTTTGTTTCTACTGAAGGCAGACAGCAATGCAGATAAGTGATGGACTCTGTCAGAGAGCAGGAATTTCTCTTGTTCCAATCGTCCATTGTGCCAGAATAGAGGAGTCTAATTCTGGTTTCATTAGCAGAAATCTACAGTTAATTTGGGAATCGAGGTATGTGAGGTTTGTAACAGCTTCCCCTTCCATCCATTCTCTTGTATTTTTCCTCCTCTTCTATGTTGCCAATCACACACATATATTGACAAACTGTGCATAAAGCAATTTTAGTGAAATTATGTGGCTCGATTCAGATTTCAGGCATAACACAAACTCATGATTGAATTTAGCTGTGCCTTGGGTGACTGAGCATGGCCTGCTCCACTAGCTATGGTTAGTTGCAGTTCTTCAACTCAGGATCTATCTGAAATTATTATTTGAAATTGATTTTACCACAGTTTTTCTTAACTTTGGTTTAATGTGATGTGTGATTAATCTTTATCTACTATATGGATAGTCTTGTCTTTCTCATGGAGACCCAAGGCAGATTACACCATGTAACTTGATGAGATCAATAAGATGAGGCACCTAATAAACAATGCCCTCGGACTAGGATTATAGAAATCTAAAACAAGCAAGGAATATTAGACATGATCCAGAATGTCAATACACTGCAGAAATATGGCATTACATTCATACAGAATAATGTAGTGACAACAGGATGAAAAAGGCAAACCTCATTCTAGGAATTATTAAGAAAGGCACTGAAAATAAAACAGCCACAGCCAATATTGTAATGCCCTTGTATGGAACCAAGGTGTGGCCTCCTTTGGAAACTGTGTGAGTTCTGGTTGCAGTATCTCAAAAGAGCATTGCAGAGTTCGGGAAAATAACAAAGGAGGTAGGGTTGACAGCTTTAGATTTGGGGGGTGGAATCTGAGATGGATGGGTTTGGGGAGGGAAATACTTCAATGGGACTTCGATGGGTTCCTCCAACTGTCCGGGCCCTGCAGGACCTTGGAGAGTTCCGCAGGGCCTGTAAGACTGAGCTGTTCCATCTAGCCTTTGGAGAAGCCAGTTGCTGATGGCGCCCCCTCCTTCCCTTTTTATCATCTGTGGCCTTTTACATCTTGGGCCTTTCCGTTCCCTCCTCAGAGGGACCTTTAGATTGCCAGATGCGATGTTTTGTGCGCTGTTTTAAACGGTTTTAATGTGAGATTTAGAGCCCTAATTTTATTATATTGTATGTATTTATTGAATGTGCTCTTCTTGCTATTTTAGATTATATTAGTTGTTGTACACCGCCCAGAGCCCTCCGAGGGTGGGCTGTATAAAAGTCGAATAAATAAATAAATAAATAAATAGATAGATAAGTAAGTAAGTAAGTAAGTAGTCAGTCAGTCAAGTATTTGTTGTTTGAGCCATTGGCTATAACAATACAAAAATACATGCAGTTAAAACAGTAACTTAGTTAAAACAATAATTTAAATTAAAACAATAATTTAGTTTTACATTAAAATATAAATTATTAGTGTTCGCGATCTCTAAATTAAAATGCCCCATCAAATACGTCAGATGTTTTTGCAGCTTCTTCAGCTAGTCTAAGTTAATCTCCAGTACTTTACAACATTAGTTCAAACAGCGCTTTAAATACTTTGCTCGTAGTTTCCTAGCCGACAGGGCAAAGAGAGCCATCTTATAAGAAACATAGGAATCAATATCAGATAATAAGAAAATCAGTTTCTCATCATCGGACAAAAAAGCTGTCCTAGGTAGTATTGGCTCCAAAAACCTTTTCTTTATTTCAGAATATAAAGGACAGGAGAGTATGTAGTGGAAGAGATCCTCAGGCTCTTGTTTTCCACAGATAAAGTAAGTAAGTAAGTAAGTAAGTAAGTAAGTAAGTAAGTAAGTAAATAAATAAATAAATAAATAAATAAATAAATAAATAAATACATGTCAGTGAGTCTACCATCCAAAGTGGTCATTTTCCAAGTGAACTGATTTCTGTCACTTGGAGATCAGTTGTAATAGCAGGAAATCTCCAGTGACTACCTGGAAGAAGAGTCACTACCAACGGATGGCTACTTCAAAGGATTTTCAAGGCAAGAGACATTCAGAGCTAGTTTACCATTGCCTGCCTCTGCAAAGCTACTCATGACTTCCTGGATGGTCTCCCATCTAAGTACTAGACAGGGCCAACCCTGCTTAGCTTCTGAGGCTAGCTTGAGCCATCCAAATCTGGGGAGCGATAGCATATGAAGAGGTAAATGGGTAAATGCACTCATTCTGTACAGAAACATTAAAAAATGAAATGGCAGGAAATTCCTAGTGTATTTGTCTCTGTTAAGTCTCTATTTGTCTCTATTTATATTCGACTGAACGCTGCTTTTAATGGGGTAGTTTTAATACATATAGAGCCACTGTTTAATACTTATTTATTCCAATTTGATATTACTGATTTTATTGTGTGCTCTACTTCTATGTTTTGTTCACCGCCCTGAGCCCTTCCGAGGAGAGAGCGGTTTCATTAATTAATAATAATAATATGTATATGTAATAATAATAATAATAATAATACAAATGCATCCAGTTTGCCATACACAAATGACTTTCCAGATGCATTGTTACTGAAAAGAGGACCTCTCGGAATTTATATAAAAGAGAGATTATCAGTTTAAGTTCCTTTTTTTGTGTCTATATGGACTACAGTCCTGAAAATGTTGCTGCTGTATTGGTACATTTTCATTGATAAATTGACTTGAACTTTTAAAAAATGGGAATGTAATTTACATGTTGGCTTCTGTGAGTGATGACTCACACAACTAACAAGAACTGGAGCTTCATGTAAAGCCCAAAGGCAAGGCATACATCATGCAAATGTGACCTTTTGAAACAAATGAGGAGTGTGATTGTTTGGAAAAGATAACTTCAACTCATGAACAACAAGCCAACCAATCCATGGAAACATTTTCCAAACAAGTGGGAAAGGAGGCAACACTGAGTTCAGGCTATGTTCTGCTCCCAAGGCTGCCATGAAGGGATGATCAGGAGGACAGAATTCTGGGGACCCAGATCAGGCCAAGGGCCTACAGGGGCTAAGTAAATCATTTGATTTGTTTTCATATGAAGTTTAAGTTGGGTCTGGATAGATGGAGGCAGGGTCCGTGATGGCTCATGGTACACATGGGCTGCTTCCTCACGGGCAGAAAACAGCACCCTAGGGATGGTTAAAACACCATCCCTGGGGCGCTGTTCACACAGCAGGCACTGCTGCATCGCAGCAGAATTGTGCCCGTCCAAGCAGCATGAAGACAACGCTTTTAAACCTCGCTCCCTGAGTGAGGTTTTTAAAAAGCAGCATCTTCCCGCTGGTGCGGTAGAAACCGCCACCGCTTTTGGCCCCTCCAGTATCTGCGAGGGACTTACCTTGCCTTCTGCTTCATCAAGTCACAGTCGACTTACAGCAACCCAGTATGGCTTTCAAGGCAAGAGACTTACAGAGGTGGTTTGCCTTTGCATGCCTCTGCATAGTGACCCTGGTATTCATTTGGGGTCTCCCATCTAAGTACTAACCAGGGTTGACCCTGCCATTTTTAGCTGCAGCTGATTTATACATACATACATGCACATATATACATGTATTCATACCACTGGTGTATCAGAATTGTCTTCTGTGACTTACAGCTGCTCTCCAGGATCTCAAACAAAAAGTCTTTCACATTACTTGATCATTTTCACCGGAGGTTCTCTCCCACTGAGGCATGGCCCCAACCCCCAGACAGCTCTGTCCTCCACTATCATTGCAAGGGACAATATGCATGCACAAAAATATAAACCAATTTTGACATCTCAGTTAAATAAGCCCCTGATATTATGCACAATTGGTAAACCATTTGCAATTTGAGTCAAGAGAAGCTTAATCATCAGGCAGATGTTTCCTCTGGTCAACCAGAAATACTGGTAGAATAGTTGGCACCACAAGTTCATAAATCATAAATGTAGCAATGGGCACTTTAAAAAAGAGTCCTTCGGAAGAAGACCTTGGAGACACAACTTTTTTAAAAAATGGTCAAAAAATGTAGAGTTTGAACGAGAATTATAGTGCATCCACTAGGATACAGCTCTGAATCAATGTTGAACTGGATTGTAGAATCAAACCATTTCCAAATAAGAGCTTACTCACAAGTTTATGATGCAGGAGGGCTCCACCCTGTCATTTGAAGGAAAATAACCCTATCAGCTAGCTATTCAACACTGAACAAAGAGTTACTGTGTACCAGCTGGTTGTGTAAAACTCACTTTCAATAATTTGGCAAGGGCTTTTTCCATCTATGGCCTTTCTGATGAGAAACCACCTCAGATTGCTTACTCATGAGCAGATCCTCTGTCAGGAATCTCATCCTAGCTTTCTATGTAGTACAATACCCTTGGGGTGTTGGTTTAGACAACACTGGAAAAACTGAGAATGGGATTTTTGTACGGAATCTGGTTCCTGCAATCAAACCCTACAGTGCTGCAATTTAAGTAGAGATCCCAAGTTGGATGTAAACTACATTTGGCCCGCTCGCACAAATATAGCGGCAGCAGGGGATGGCAAAAGCGTGCGTCCCAGGCCGCTGTTACCGCTTTAGAGAGCATAACGCTTCCACCCATGCGACCGCCCATCCCGGCGCGTTTCCCCAGTCTTTAACCGGCGGCGCACCTGTTGAAACTTACCGGCTGGAAGCTGTCAGCTTCTTCCTGGTGCTTCCCCCTCCCTCCTATTACTACCTTGTCCCAGACCTCCAGCGATACGCCAAGGCCAGAGGACCGCTATCTTGCCCGCTGGAACGAGCTCAGGGCCAGGAATATTCCCCAGGCACCGGCGACATGCTGGAGAACAGAATTTCTGCTGAGTAAATAGACACCAAGCGCTCAGCGGCGCCCGTGCCAACCTAACTTTCTAGGACCATCCATGTGGATGGTCCTGGCGTCATCTAATTCGATTGTCGAGTATGCCGACCGGCGCTTCTCCCGCGACCGTCTTGGAAGCAGCCTAAATTACAACTAGATCACAGGCTAATAGCGAAGCGCCAAAGGCAGTTGAGGTTTTGTCCTATTGACTGGTGCTCAAGTCATGTCCTAAAAAGAAGCTGAGGGTATTGGAACAACAGCAGTTTGGAGCAGGACTGCAGTACGGCAGAAGGTTTGTTGTTGGGTTTTTTTTAAAAGTTCTCTCTCCTATTGTTATTTCCATTATGAAATGTGCCCTTCCCCGGTATCTCATTTGCACTAGGGCCTAGTTTATGCTGAGAACTCTGTGACTTTGCAGTACCACTTTGAATGCAGGATACTACACTCTTCTACACTGTTCTATTCCAAAAAATGTCCTGTACATAGAAATATCAGAGAGAAGTATTTCCACCTAGTCTTCTCTCTGGCATTGACTTTTCAAAGTGCAGGGTTTACATATGCTTCGGCACATTTTTTCCCCCTCAGAAACTCCTTATGATAGTTGCCCTGGAGTACTATCAGATTTTGCTTTTTCCCAAGAAATGGAAACACTTGACCTGCAAGTGATGAGGTTTTTGATGCGGCAGCCTAGCCTCTATCCACCTGCTGTCTCCTGGCTGTCTCCAAAACTGCTGAGCCATCTGACAAATTTGTAGTTTACACTGGAGAATGACACAATCTCCAGTGACAAGCTACAAACACTAATGGATTTCTCTCTCCCTTACACAGGGAAATTAAATAGTGTCTTTCTCCATCAGGAAAAGCTGACAACATTTGCATAGAAAAACAAGCCAGACAAGGGCATGGAGGTGCTGAACGTTTGCAAAGGTTTGCTGCATATTAGAACTGACTCCACAGGGTGTCCGGCAGCTGCCAATAGAGTTCAGAAGATGGGATATAACTCTTGTCATCTCATCCTCAGTTTGATGAACATGCCATAATGGAAAAGACAGGAGGAAAGAATCCAATAACAAAACTGTCTCCTTCCTCCAGATTATCAATATACATTGCAAAAAAACCCCCCATAAACGAATTGCATCTCTATAGCCTCGGGTGTCATTGGACATATATGTGTGTACCAAAACAAGAACGCTGAACAGAAGACTTCGGAGTTATCTAGGTGGCCAACCCAATTAGCCTTCATCTAGTCCATGTAATGACTTGGGGAGGCAGTATTATCTATCTGGTTGATTTTTTATAGGCCAGAGTATTTGTTCAACAAAGCAAATGCACAGCAAAAGAATAATAATCGACAAATGAAATACACTCATTCTGTGAAGCCTTGTAAAACGTATAACCTTGCCAAAAGTGAAAGTATATCTTACACAGGCCAGTTTCATTAAAGGGAATGCAGATGGCTGGAGTTTTTAATGATATTTTGGGGAATTGTAAAAAAAAGTTTTATAAGCCCCAAAGATTGACTTATTCGCCTCAAGGAAAAAATGGAAGAAGAAACGTTTCTTGGAATATTTGCTAAAAGATCCTGCAAAAATTAAATGCCTTAAAACAGTGAGTACATGATATTATTGTTCATTTCATCTGTATCAAAGAATAGTAAATTTTGCCAACCCAATGACTGATTGATACCTGTCAATAAAATTCCATGTCATAATTTTAGGAGCAGATTCTTCACCCTTACACTGTTACTGTATCAAAGAAGGCATTCAGCAATAAGTGACAGTAGCCATGGTGAATTCCTTTTTAAGAAATTTGAAGTATTTCTTAAATTTCTTAAATAGTACTATAAAAATCAACCTCATACATAGCTCAAGGCAAAGGATATCTTATTTAAAATAAGATATACTTTAAATGTATTTGCAAAATTTGCATCTGTATTGGCTATTGGGAAGAAATACCTGAAAGAAACTAGAACAGCTGAACTGACCGGTGTATGGAGTGTCTCGTCTTGGTTTATGATGGTCAGCTATCTCACAAATAATCCCAAATGTAGGAGCATCTTGTGCAATTGTCTCCTTTCTCTCAGTAGACAAGCTAGCAATCAATCATGATGAGATATGATGGCATGACATGTGATATACATGAAGCATTTCACAGTTACCTAGGTAACCCAGCATCTTCTTCCATACATGAAAAACAGTTAAGTGGCGGTACAAAAACAAGTAAGCAAGGTTTTTCTTCTGTGCTCAAGTGTGTGTTTGGAAATGCAATAAAATAACAATTTGAATCGAAGAGAATTTGTATGTCTGCACTTATTTTTATTCTCTTTGGTAAAATATTAGGTAGATATCCAAAGCCAAAGACCTTGACCTCCGCTCCTGGTAGCCACTCCATCTTCCTGTTTGCTATGGCTTCCATAGTTTCAGTGAATGTGTGTGCTGTTACTTTAAAGTTACTATGAAGGTATATGAAGTTTTATTTCTACCCAGCCTCCACTTCCTTTACATCTTGATAGGCTTTCTGTAAACCTTTTAAACTCATATTGTTTCATTCACTAGGCACCCACCATGACTCACTTAGCATGAGCAAACACCACAGTTTTGTATGATACCACAAACATAGTATGTTAAGAAGAGGTATGCAAAAAATAACAAATTGGTCTCACTTGGCCATACTAATATTTGTCTATGCTGATATTCCATTTGCAAAACTGGCAATCCTGAAAGTTCACCAATAGAGAATGGAATTATGACCATGGTCCTGTTTGTCATCATTCAGAGGTATACTTCCTCTGTATACAGAAATTTCACCTATTATTTGTCTAATGGTTCAGTCCTAAGTTTGTTGAAGTCAGTGGGTTTAGAAGGGTGCAACTTTGTTTAGGATTGCTCCATTCACTTTTGAAAAATCATCCAGTAACTGTCCAATGATTTCTGATCTAGAAACCATTACCAGATCTTATGGTAGAAATGTTTTCATGGAGTCATTACTTGAATATTTGAGGCTTAAATAGTTATATGTAAGGACAGCATGTTATTTAATGAATGTGAAATTTGGAGATTAAACAGTCTCCCTTTGCTTTCAGATATTTTTCATATTTCATTTTGATTATTTCTGAACCCCTGTGTTCTGCATGAAAACCTTTCATCTTTGTTGATGGTATCCTGGAGTTTATACAGCTCCCCTCTAGCTTATTCTTCCTGCTTCTCAGTAAACTTCCTTTATTTCCATTTCATAGGACTTCAGTGTTCATAAAATTACACCAAGCTTTAAAGGCACACAGACTTTGAACATACCTTCAGGCTATACAATCTGGAACCATTTTTCAGGTTGCATATCTACCTCATTTACTTTATAACTCCACAGGGAGTTCTACAAAATTATGCCATGCTCTCTTGGCTTCCTTTTTGCACAACTCACCCTGAACATTCCAGAGAGTACTAGTTAGTCTAGGACTGTCTTATCATTGTCTTGTTGACCTTCCATTCCAGTTTAATAAGCAGCTAAGACCATTTTGTCCATTTTCCCAGTTTCAGCAAGCCTACTTGTAAGGGCCTGTTGTGCCATCATCTTTCCATAGAAGATCTTAAACATTCTGATTTCAGCTGATTGCTCTAATCTCTGTTCCCCTCCTGCCTTTTCATCCTATTGCCACTTCTTCAATCATAGGAACTGAACTGTCTCTTGTCTTTCCCCAAAAAGTCAGGATTCCCATTTGGCCTGGGAGATTATGGGTCATTCTGCATAATCCTGAGGGTCCCTTTTTCCCTCCTCTCTCAGTAGCCAGTGTTCAGTATCTCAGGACACCTCTCTGTTGAAATTGTCCCCAATGTGTTGATCTTTCTTCTACCAGAGTTAAGAATAGGTTGCTCAGCTCCATTCATTGGACCTTTCCTCTCCAAGATCAGGGAACTATAACCCTTACTCCCCAAATTCCCTTCATGTATTCCAAACCTATCCTTTCAACACTGCTTATATCCTAGGACTGTGTGTGTGTTCTGCTGCCTTGAGTATTGTGTACTTGCGTGTCCCTAATATCTCTAAATAAACTTTTTAAAAATTTATTTGCTCTCCTTGCATGCTGACCCTACATAGGCAATAAAGTTCTCAAGCTTGCCCGACCTTTTGCTAAGCCAAAAGTCTGCTCTCGCTTGTTCCCCCACTCCAAAAGGGGCAGACTCCTACCATTTCAGATAATAGTGGAGAGGTTCCCCTCCCTCTCCTTGTTGCTGCCTCCAAGCTGTTTTGCAGAGCCTTGTTCTTTTTAGGGAGTGACGCAGGCACCATGGGTGTGGCCCAGTACATATAGGCCTGCCACTCCCTCCCCCTCCCTTCATGTGTCCTCAGAGCCATCTCCCCATGGCTTCTGGACTGTTGTTTTTTGGTTCCTCTCATCCGTCACAGTTATACTGTCATGTCCTTGTGATGTCTTGTGGGCATAATGCCACCATTGCTGGGAATGCTGGCATGTATGTATGCTGTAATGCAGCCCAACTACAGCAATGTTTTCCCTATACCCTGCCCTAGGAAATTGTCCAAAGCTCTACTCTTGAACAATGACCAGCTACCTCTACCACAGCAGCCCTCACAATTGGGCTGTGACACTGCAGTCTAAGCAGAGCTACACCCTTCCAAGTCTTTTGAAAATGGTGGATTTAAATGAGGGTAACTCTGCTCATGATTGCGCAGTAAGTAATGAGACTTCAAAAGTAATCTAAGTGAAAGCACTTTGTTTCCCTAGCAAGTCTCTCTCTCCTCCTCTCTCTCTTTTAAAACAGCCAAGGAAAATAGCCTCTTTGCATGCCTTATCTTATTCTTATTAAGTAATGGTTAAAGAGTAAGATTTATGGCCATGCATATTGAGATATACAAACTGATTTCAATCAAATTCTGCTAATACACAAAACAACAGCATTCAAAACAACAGCCCACAAAGAGTTTATGAACACTGTTTTCAGGGAATTCAACATTTGCATCTCACATTGAAGTAGGCATTCCCTAATAAAAGTGCTGAGTATTTTATGGCTTCTACAAACTTTAATAGGATTCTATGGAAGTTGCTTTATGAAGTGCAGCATTACAAGTGCATTGGATTGAATACAGAGTATTATATTTTGCATGGTTTGTTTGAACCAAATTCAGCATCAGAAAAATCATTGCCTCCAAAATTGCGTAGGATAGTTTAAATCCTTTCTATAAAGTTGTATTGCTGTCTTTTAAACTTTCACATGCTTTCAAAAGTGATGATTGATACAGCATTAAAATATATGTCAATAACTAGGATGGGCCATTTTGGACTGTAGATTACAGTTAAGCTCATTTTAACCAAGTGTATGCAGTTTTTAGATGGCACATATGATAAGCTGAAATCACAATTACCTGAAGCAGCATGCAGCAGTGTCAGAGATTAATGCATGCCCTGTTTTTCTAGGGTATGTACCTGCTGTCTACCAATATCGGATCTGACATTTTGATGGATACAGGTCAGGCAACTGCTGCCAGTTGGTAATTTCATTTATCCATAGGTGGTTTCAACCAAGTCCTAATTTATCATGGGCACATCTGTGTGGATGCTGCTCCTCTCGGCTTGCATTTGCCCTACTTATATGGCGGGAGGGGCATTATAAACAGCATTGGCTGCCAAATATTCCACTGATGTCATTATTTGGTGCAATGTAATCTAAAAGAGTACTGTAGTGTTACTGATTTATAGAACAGGTGAAGGCTGTAGACTACCTATGGCAATTTCCCTGCAAAGCTGGGATGCGTAACTCGAACCCTAAATATCATATTTGATGTAAATTAGGTGAGTCCTCAAAAGACAATGGTTCTGGGTCTAAACATGTTGGCCACATTTTGAACATCTTGGTCTTCTAGGTACTTCTTTTTCAAAATCCAATTGCTTATTTTCTGTCCTCTCCTAGTTCATCAGGTTTTAAAGTAAACCCCAGTTTTACTAATTGCTCTACCAGTCTCCTCTAGTATAGTGCACAGATTAGCCAGCGACTAGGGTTGGAGATTCGGACAGTCTAAATCCGAATTTTTACCGAATCTGCACTGATTCGGACGGATTCGGACGAGGAGGGAGCCAGATCACCAGGCATGTCCCGAATCCTAACAGATCCCGAATCCATGGGATTCGGATCACCAACTTTCAGATTGCGTTTTTATTTTTTTGGGGTTGTTTTTCACGTTTCGGCCTGCAGGAGCGCATTTTTTAAACATATGGCACCAAAATTTCCAGGGGTATCATCGGGAGACTGTCCCTGCAGTAATTACCCTCAAATTTAGTGCAGTTTGGTTTAAGGGAGTCCAAAGTTATATGGATCCCCAAAGAGGTGTCCCTATCTCCCATTCTTTTCCAATGGAGACTAAGGAGATGAGGGGCGCTACCCTTTTGAGGGTCCATAACTAGCCCAAACTTTGCACCAAACTGCCAAGCTTGGAAGAAATTATCAATCCAGGAGACAGTCTCCTGATGCTCTACTGAAATATTGAAAGTACCGATACATCTACAAATGCACCCCCCTGCAAGCACCTAGAAATTTGCACAAGATTACTTTGTTCTGCACGTGACTTGGCTGCATTTGCTGTCAACTAGGAAATTTCTGATAGAGGGCTGTGGAGTGCACATTTTTCATGGTAAACCCACAAAACATTCAGGAATTGTCTTCAGGAGAGTCTCCGGATGACACCATCCAGGGTTGGGGAACAATATTTCAGGGGGCAGTGGGAGATGGACCCTACCCATGCTGGAGTCCCATAGAGATTAAAACCCCTGAAGCAAAAAATTCCCCAGAAGCCTGGATGGTGTCATCTAGCACTCTCTCCTGAAAAAATACCCTGAAAGTTTAATGACCATACCTTCCAGGTGAAAATGTACACCCTCACAGCCCTCTACCAGAAATTCCCCATTGACGCTTAACAATACAGCTGCCAAGTCACTGCAAGGCCTAAAATCTTTGAGCAGAAATTCCTGGGAAGTGCCTACGTAGGGATGCATTTTTGAGATGTATTGGCAACAGAGATTATCGAGGGTATCATCGGGTGACTGTCCCGGTAGCTATTGCCCACCAAGTTTAGTGCAGTTGGTTCAGGTATGAGACCCTCAAAGGGGTGCAACTATCCCCCATTGTTTCCAGTGGTAGCTGATGGGGGCTACACCTTTGAGGAGTCCATAACTTTGGCTCCCCTGAATTCAAACTGCACCAAACTTTGGGAATCATCAGGACAGTCTCCCTGATGATAGCCCTTGAGTTTGAGTCACTAGCTTTAAAAAAATGCTGGTTGCGTGTTTCACCACTCACTCACTCCAGCAGGCTTTCATGTGCAGGAAGCGGTGAAACATGAAAGCAGGAATTTTAAAAGCTAGTGGCGCCAAATTTCAGGGTATCCTGCCAGGAGACTGTCCTGATGACACCCCAAGTTTGGTGAGGTTTGGTTCAGGGGAGGCAAAGTTATGGACCCTCAAGGGGCCTCTATCCCCATTGTTTCCCAATGAAGGCTAAAGGAGATGGTGGCTACCATTTTGAGGGTCCATAACTTTCTTCGTAAAACCAAACTGCACCAAGCTTGAGGGTAATCATCAGGACAATCTCCTGATGATAATTCTGATATTTCAGTGCTGATATGTCCTAAAAAATGCGCCCTGCAAAGTCACTCCCAAAGGTTCTGCCCAAAGATTCTTTTTTTTTTCATGCAGTGACTTCGCCATTGTTGCTGTCAATCAGGGGAATTTCTGGTGGAGGGCTGTGGGTGCACATTTATCAAAGAGTACAGTCACAAAATCGTTCTCAGGGTATCTTCAGGAGAGTCTTTGGATGACACCATCCAGGTTTGAGGAACTTTGCTTATGGGGGCAGTGGGAGCTGGACCCTACTCCACCAACATTAGACCCTTGGAAACAGCGGGGTCACCAAACCTGGGTGGTGTCATGAAGAGACTCTCCTGAAGACACCCTATGAGAAGTTTTATTGGGTTTACCATGAGAAATGTGCACTCCACAGCCCTCCCACAGAAATTTCCCATTGGCTGCAATAGAGCAAGCCAAATACTACAGAGCACAGAATCTGGGGAAATTTTGGTGATCATAAAGGGGGGTGGATTTAAAGCTTCTGTCACCAGAATTTCAGGGTATCATTGAACAAGTACTGTCTCCTATGATACTCCCCAAGTTTGGTGAAGTTTGGTTCAGGGGGTCCAAAGTTATGGACATTCAAAAGTGTAGCCCCAATTTCCTGTTAGCTTCCCTTGGCAACAATGGGGGATGGGGCACACCTTTTGAGGGTCAGTAACTTTGCTCCCCCCTGAACTAAACTAAATTCACCAGGGGAAGAATCATCAGGACAATCTCCAGATGATAATCCTGAAAGCTTCTTAGATGCTGCTAGCTTTAAAATTGCACCCCCTGCGGGCCAAAACGTGTAAAAACACCAAAATTCCAAAAAAATAATAAAACGGACCCGAATTTTTCGGATTTACCCGAATTTTCGGGCATATCCGAATCGGCTATGATTCGGATTCGGGCATACAAATCATTTTATGCCCCAAAATACCCAAATCCGAATTTTACCGAATTTTTTTAGTATTGACCAACCCTACCAGCGACTGAATTATCTGAGGCAGGAAAGAAAGTCACTTTTGTCCCTACATTTTGTAATACCTCTTAGCTACTGTTTTTACTTACCGGTAGCTGACAGGGAAATAATGGTGTTGCTTGGGGATTGGGATTATAGATTTAATCAACCCATTTCTACATTTTCACTATAATTTCAGCAATGGTTATACTGCAGATTCCCTCTCTATGAAAATTTAAGAAAAGAAGCATCTGTTTTGCATGTAAAAGGTCCAAGGTTCAAATTCTGGTACCTCCAGTTAAAAATATGAGGTAGTAAATTGTGTGAAAGACATCTGCCTTTCACCCTGGGAAGCATCTGCCAGTCAGAATTGACTGTGCAAAAACTGATAGAATGGTCTGACTCAGGGGCAAACAACATGTTAGTGTGCCCTAGATCCAATCTATTTTTTTTTGCAACCACTAAAAATGGTGAGATATGTTTTCTCCCAAAAAGAATGGATGGGCTCAGAATATTGCCACCAGAAATGGAAGGGCATCTGCTTTACCCTCCTCCCCGGCCACAGTAATAAAACAGTTCTGTGAAGAATGGGGAAACAACTCCTCCCATTGGTGTTTCCATGTGGAAAAACAGCTTGGGTGGACGGGGGGAGGGGATGGGCCCTTCATCTCCCCACAGTATTCCAAGTCTATTTATGCTATTTTTCTCCTTTTAAGAAGCCATTCCCTGAAGTTGCTATGTAGCTCTGAAGATCCTAAGTTAGGTCCGGGGTACCGAGACCCAGGTCTTTAAAAACACTGACATAGTTTGGCCCCTCATTAGAAAGCAGCTTCATGTGTTCAGCTATCTGTTTCTCAAACACAGAAGAACTTACTTTCATAGTCGAGGCAACAGTATATATACAAAACAAATGATAGACATGCTGAAGAAGGCTATCTGCAGCAGGATCCATTTCTGATGGGACAAGCAGGAGTCTCAAATCAAAATTAAAGTAAAGACAAAGTCACAATGTAACAATGTGAGGTTTAAACTTGGTTTTATTAAATAGGTGATTTGCAGCATCAAATTATTTATTTAGCTTGAAGTTCAGCTTGCAACTCAGGCAGCACACCGGTTACCATCATTTTGTGTGACAAAGTAGTGCTACCAGTATTTTGTGTGGCTCCAAACCTGACCACTGTGACTATTGCTGATTAACCAAGTAGGAGTTTTGTTGATGCCACTCAGTACAAAGGGTGTCCAACACACCCTACCATTCAAGCGAATGATTATGTTTTAGAAAAGGCTTGTCATCTACAGGTATCTCAGGGTCCTCACCAATTACTCCTTCCAGATTTCTTAGCAATTCACACTATTCCTGCTATGAATAGTTATGGCCTGTCTAGTCACAAGACCAGAACTGTTTATAACACATGCATACACTGGAACAACAAAAAGCAGGTGGGGGAAAATATAAAGACATCTACATGGTCCTAATGCTGACCAGCTAAATCCAGGTCACTCCAAATTAGAGGTGGAGAATGATTATCAATACATGGCCAATGCCTGTCTGGAAAAAGTAGAGCTTGCTTAGGAACTTTTGTGTGAAGCTATTTCATTGGTTGGGCACTAGTCCATCTTAGCAAGTGATGTCTGGTGTTTTATCAGGAAATGAAGGACTCATTTGTAGGCACCTTCACAAGGTCACCCTTAACCCTGGTTTTAGAGTCTTCAGTTCACAAAACATGTTTTGGGGCAATAGTGGAAAAAGTGAGAAGGCAATTCAAAATTCCTTTCTCATGTTGTAAAGAATATGAAAATTAATCAAATATTAAAGGCTGGGAAAGAAATCTGAAAACCAATCTCTCCTGTTTTCTAATACTACTGAATGAAGCAGAATGACACACAGTTTCACTGGATGGAATTCTACCAGTTCTCTTAGCTAATGGTGTGGGTTTTATTGACATAAAGTATGTTTCACCAAAATAAAAGGATCCTCCACTAACAGTAAATACCTTGCATCAATGGAGTATACTGCATTTAGCTAAACAGTAGTGAAATGCAACATGTTGTTCTCAGAGTGAACACTGGGCCTCCTTACAGAGGTATGAATACTAGCAAGGGAAGCAATGTGTCTCTGGATGCTCCCAATATAACTTTTTTACACCTTGGTTAGATATAGGGTTGGAGATTCGAGTAAACCGAATCTCAGATTCGGTCCGAATCTGGCCAATTCGGACAAATTCGGGTCACATGGGGCCCGAATAGCCCGATATGATGACTAGAATCCAATGGGCCGATCCGAGATGCCTGGAATTCGGATGTCGGCACTTCCTGCATCATATTCGGCTTTGGCCCCACTGCTGCTGGAAGTAGTCTAAAAAAAAACACACACCGCAGGCTTCCCCTTCTCCCTCCCTCCCAGTCCGGAAAAAAAGACTCTCACCGTCACCAAACGCATCCAGCTTCTGCGTCCCTCCCTCCCCGAAGTCCAGCAAAAAAAAGATTTAAAAAAGACTCACCCCCACTGCCGCCAAGCTAGGAATATCCCACACACACACACACACACACACACACACACACACACACACACACACGTAGGCTTCCCTGCCCTCCTTACGGGCTCCCTAGTCCAGCAGCAAAACAGGATGAAGACCTCCACTCTTGCTGCCACGCAGTATAACACACACACACACATATACGAGGCTTCCCTCGTCCTCTTCACACCCCAGTCCATGCAAAACAGATGAAGACTCACTCTTGCTGCCACGAAAAGTAACACACACACACATTGATATACGTAGGCTTCCCCCCGGCCCCTCCTGCGTCACACACCAGCAAAACAGATGAAGACTCACTCCTACTGCCACGAGTCTGTCTCTCTCTCTCTCTCTCTCTCTCTCTCTCTCTCTCTCTCTCACACACACACACACACACACACACACACACACATACTGACATCGAGGCTTCCCCGTCCCTCCTTTAAGTCCCAGTCCAGCAGAAAACAGAAAATAAAAGCAGACTTGAGACTTTGTTGCTGCACGGGCTTGGGAAATGTAAACAAACTTTCCTAAAGCCCACGTGCACCAGCTGAGAGAAACGGAATTGAATTCTTGCGGGTTTTAAAAGAAACATTTATAAGTCTCATGGGTAGCTGGGGATTTGCATAATCCATCCCTCCTCAGCCTACTCATTAAGGATTGTAAACGCTTTTTTAAAAAACCCCTGCAAATCCACCTATCCATTTCAGCTATGCACTGGGCTTTGGAAGAGTTTTGTTTACATTTGACCTAAAGCCCTGCATCAGCTTGAGAGAAAAAGGAGACATTTGCATGGAGGTTTTAAAAAAACTTGCATACAAGCCCTAAACCCTCAGAAGCCACATGTCTGTAAACCAAAACAATCACTGTGCTAATAATGCTCTCTGGCGCATCAGTGGGCTAAAACCTACCTAAAAACCAGGGGAATTTTATAAGGATCCACAGGATTTTTGCACTAAGTTACCACAAAAAACCACCATCACCATCACAGGCTTCAGCCTCCTAGCCACATGCCCTGACTACAAACACAATCACTCCAGCACATGCCTCTGGAGCAGACAGTGGCTAAAAAACCTACCTAAAACCAGAAAATTTTAAGGATCCACAGGATTTTTGCACTAAGTTACCCTGGAAACCATCATCACATCACAGCCTCAGTTCTTAGCCACATGCCTGACCAAAAACAATCACTCAGCACATGCCTCATGATCATCAGTGGCTAGCAACCTACCTGCAAAACCAGAAATTTTTAAGGATCTACAGGATTTTTTGCACTAAGTTACCACAAAACCACCATCACATCACAGCTTCAGCCTCTAGCCACATGCCTGACCAAAAGCAATCACTCAGCACATGCCTCCCTGGGCGCATCAGTGGCTAAGCAGTAAAACCTACCTTAAAACAGAAATTATTTAAGGATCCACTGGATTTTTGCACTAAGTTACCACAAAACCATCATCACACTCAGCTTCAGCCCTTAGCCACATGTCTGACCAAAACAATCACTCAGCATTGATGTTTCCTGGCGCACTGTGCGTGGCAAAACCCCACCTAAAAAACAGGGTTGTCTAAGGATCCTCAGGATTTCGACTCTAAGTCACCCCAAAGCCACCACTACTTCATAGCAAAGACCTTTAGACACATGTCTGCAGACAAAACAATCACAGATACCACGCTCTGTGGAAAGTTCTTGTGGCACAAAAACATGGTTAAAAGCATGGATCCTCAGCAAAGGATCCACATGATTTTGCGCCAACTAACCCCTAAAACACACAATTACATCACACAGCTAGCACTTAGACATTAGTTTGAATGCAAATAATCAATTCTCCCATGCTCCATGAAGCATGCCCAGTGGCCCAAAAAATCCGCTTGAAATTTCTGAGGGAGGGCCTTGCAGGGGCGCATTTTGATTATTATCGGCATTCAACATTTCAGGGGGTATCATCCAGGAGACTGTCCTGATGATATCCCCCTGTTATGCAGTTTGAAGTTCATGGGGGGCCAAAGTTATGTGGACTTCAGCAGGAGTGGCCCATCTCCATTGTTTCCAGTGGGAGCTAATAGAAGATATCGGCTACCCCTTTGAGAGAGCTCATTATAATTTTGGCCCCATGAACCAAACTGCACCAAACTTAGGGGAGGTCACTTGCACAGTCTCCCTGATGATACCCCTTGAAATTCATGATGCCAATATGTCTAAAAAATGCATCCCCTGCACGCACACTAGCTTCATTCTATTTGAACAGCTGGCATTAGTTGTCAATGTGGACTTTGAGGTTGGTACATACCATACATCGGGCCAGTCTCGGGTAATTAGAGAGTCTCTCGATGGTGACTACAATTTGCTCAGGGGTCTAAGCCTATGGGAACCAAAAAAGGATTGGGCTCATCTCCGCTGCTCCCCTGAAATAAAGCCTCAAACCTGATGGTGCCTATCCAGATTTCCTAAGATATCATGGAAGTTTCTGTGACTGTACATTCATACGTGCACCCCACAGCCCTCCAACAGAAATTCCACATTGACAGCAATGCAGCTTAAGCCACTGCAGAACAAAGAACGTGGGGAACTTTTAGTGTTTCAGTAGGTGCATTTTTAGATATTGGAGACCAAAATTTCAGGGTAATTTCCACTGAGACTATCCTGATGACCTGTAGCCAGTGTTTGTCTATGGGGCCAAAGTTATGGTTCCCTCAAAGGGTAGCCACCATCTCCTTAGCTCCCATTGGAAACAATGGGGATAGCGCCCCTGTGGTCAATAACTTCAAAATCTCCTGAGTCCAAAAAATCTACCAAACTTGGAGAGAATCATCAGATCACCTTTGATGATATCCTGAAAGTTTGCTGCTAGCTGAAAACGCCCCTGCAGGCCAGAAAGTGTAAAACACCCAAAAAATTCAAAAAAATTAAAATAGACCTAATTTTTTCGGACACCAGAATTTTCGGGCATATCCGAACTGGAAGCTATAAGTCGGATTCAAAGTGCTGGATACCATGCCCAAACAGCCCAAACTGAATTCTACTGAATTTTTTTGGGTATCGACCAACCCTAGTTAGATACCTTCAAATGGAAGGACACTGGATCTGTCTCCAATGTGTATTTCTGTCTCCTCTCTAATTTGGAACAGAATGTTTTAACATGTTGATTGATAATTTTAGGAGTCAACTGAAGAATTCCTTATTTATCCCTCTAATGGTTCATTTATAAGGCTGTTTTTATTTCACTTCCTCCATATACCTTCCTTGAGCAGAAAGCACAGTACAGGTCCATACAGATGTGTTCCCCCTTTTTACAGTTGATTTCCTTGGCTTGGTGCCTTAAACAACAGTAAGACCTAAAAACGGATTTGTCTCTATTTTGCTTTAACTACCTTTGGGATGACTCAGACTTTTTGTTACTTGTCTTGGGAGGTTCCCTAAATTAACAAAGGTTATCAATCCCAGTTACCCCCTCTCACTCTCTTTCTCTAGCTAATTTTCCAACCAACATGGAGACTGCCTACTTGGGGTAACACTGTAGGATTTTCAAGGCAAAAGGTGGTTTGCTATTGCCTGCCTCTGCATAGCAGCCCTCAACTTCCTCAGTGATCTCCCATCCAAATACTAACCAGCACAGTTACCAGACTGACCCATAGTGGATTGGGGGAACCCTGCTTTTAAGACAGCAGTGTCTCTACTCATCCTGCCAACCCTTGGGGTATCTAGCAGTACAGTGGCAAAATAGGGAACACAAGGAGACAGAAAAACCTGTCTTGAAATGCCCTCACTCATATCTGCTATGCAAAGCACCCATCTCACACCCTTCCTGAAGGGATTAAGAGAGCACAATGACCCTGCCCTGGAGTGTGTTCCCGTCTCTAGCCCTGGACTATACACCCCTGCAAAGACAAACACTTGTTAATGTGTTTGCCCTAAGTGTTCCTGCCCTGCATTGTACTAACCCAAGAACTTCTTCCTCTGACTAATCTCTGTAACACCTGCCTCATTTTCATTGTCATTATTGTATATCTATAATTCCATCAGCTACCCTCCCCCTTTCAGGCATTCCCAAACTTGGTCCATCAAGTTAATACCACAACACATTAGATTAATGACCCAACACTTAAGGTTGATGTCTGCCTCTTGTCTTTCCCTGGAAAACCAGGTCTCCTCTTTGACCTGGGAGATTAACGGCTGCTCTACATAACTCTGTGGGTCCCCTTTTCCCTATAAGAAACTCCCTCTCCCAGTAGCTAGTGTTCAATGTCTCTGGACACTTCTCTGTCTGTGATATTGTTCCAAAAAGCACTGTTCTTCTACTAGTGCTAAGTGTGGGCTGCTCAGCTCTGTTCATCAGACCATTCTGCTCCAATATCAGGTGACTATCACCCTACTCCCCAATTCCCTTCATCCATTCCAAACCTATCATCTCAACACTGCTTATATCCTAGGACAATGTGTGTGTTCTGCTGCTCTGATTGTTATGTGCTTGTTTACCCCATTATCCCTAAAAAAATTGTTAAACTTTATTTGCTCTCCTGCAGATTTCTCGCAAAAGCTGACCTTGGCATACTCAGGCAACTAAGACCCCAAGCTTGTCCAACCTTTTGCTAAGCCAAGGGTCTGCTCTCGCTAATTCCCCACTGTAAAAGGGAGAGACTCCCACTATTTCAGGTAATAGCACCAACACTACTTAACTTCCATGGTCTTATGAGATCAGTGCCATTAGGTCAAATTTAGCAGTCACGTAGTGCCAAGGGGGCGTGGGGGGTGCTGATGCACCAGGTACGTTGGTGCGGGGGCATGGCAGGAGGGTAGTAGGGGCATTCAGGGGAATGCAGGGGCATGGCGGGGGCACAGTTCCCCCTTACTCCAGCTTTGCATCTAATACCTCAGAAAAATCTAAAATCATCAATATCCAAAATCAGAAACATTCAAAATTCAAATTGTAATTCAAGCTAAAATCAACAAAAAACACCACTCACTATTAACTTAAATCAAAAGTCCTACTGAAAATAATTGCCATCTGTCTAAGAAGTGGAAAAGATAGCCCTAAATTTAGCCCTTCGTAAAGGTAGGTTCCACTGAGAAGGTCCCATTATAGTCAGCAGTGGTAGCACATGGAACAGCACTTACCCAGGTTATTTAAGGGAATTTGTAGACCCGTATGTGCTGGCAGAAAAACCTTTGCTTGATACACTTTATAATTAGGCACTAATGGCAAGTAGTTTGCTTTCAAATGATAAGAGATTACAAGAATGGAATCTGACTGAGCATAATGTATGTATATGTAAAATGACATCAAGTCATAGTCAACCTCTGATGGGGCTTTCAAGGCAAGTAATTAAGCAAAGGTGGTTTGCCATTGCCTTCCTCTATAGTGTCTTCCCTGGAGGATTTGCTTCCGAGTACCAACACAGCTTCCAATATCTGACAAGATCAGGCTATACTTTTCTTCTACATCCCAATTATCCATAATACTAAAGTGGATATTTCAAGGAGATCCCTTGATACTTGCAGTATTGTTCTTGCATTGTTAAATACATGTTATGCAGATAGTAAGTGAACATGAAGCATAACAAACATTTGGCAATTAGCCTCAAGAAAAGGCTTCATAAATATTTGAAGATAATAAACAAAGTCATTCAATGCTTTGGTGATGACAAGCACTAAATACACTTTAGCAGCAGAAAGTAAGAAAGCATTATTCTTGAAAAGGAAAGTGATGTTCTTTGTGGACAGTAATGCTATGGGGGAGAAAGAGGAGCATGAAGAAATAACCTTGCTGTAAGATACAATAGATTTCATATTTCAAAAAATCTGGTTTTTTAAGACAGGGTGGAGAGACATACTAAGAACACATCCTGCCTTCATGGATATTAGAAAAAGAAATATTAAGGGAAAGAGGGACACAGAATAAAGGATGTCATTGAGAACAGCAATAAACAAAGAGACAGAAGCAGAGCAGACAAAAGGAAGGATTAAGAGGAAATTGACCTATGTACCTTTGATGGCCCCCTCTGCTGTACTGTTAAGTTCTGTACAGAGGAATAATGTGCAGTCCTTTAATTCCAGCATATATTTCCTTATCACCCAACACACAGTGAAGATAAATTGGTAGATGAGATCAAATTTTACAAACTACCTGGCTTGGGCTGCATCTGCACATAGTTGGGCATTACGCGTTTGAGCTATAGGAATCATTCACCATTGCATGAATGAGTCACTCCTCTTGTGAAGGATGCCGCAAAGCACTAGCACAATATCCAGTGGTATAAATGCAGCCTGGATTAGGATATTTTCATGGGAAAATTCCTCCCAATGTGTCTGATGAATGTAATGTCAAAGGCTTTCACGGCCGGATTCAACTGGTTGTGGTGGGTTTTCCGGGCTGTGTGGCCGTGGTCTGATAGATCTACCAGACCATGGCCACACAGCCCAGAAAACCCACCACAACCTGTCTGCTGAATATTTACTGTACCAGTATCCCTGAAAGAAGACCCTAATATATATGGTTTAAATTAGGTTTTGTTTATGACTAATCTACAGAACATCATCTTAAATGTTTGTGCAGGTATATGGGGAACGGGCTTGTTAAAAGTTTGGTCCATCAACAAGTTATGGGTCTCAGGGAATCGAAGTCTGTGTTCTTGGCACACCATGCCTGCAAGACCCTTAGTTTTTCAGGGGGTGGGAGGATAATAAATGAATGAATTCTTCAGACTGGGAAGATTTCACACATACAGCACAGCCTCATGAGAATAGTTATTGGGGGTAGGCTATTATTCTCTAAGGAACTGCATGAATCTAGTTCTATATTGTGACAAAGAACTGCTGCAATTGGAGCCCTGTAGCACCTAAAACAATTTAGTGGGGGTGGGGGAGCTTCCCAAAATTACATTTGTGGTAACCTTTGAACCAAAACATGGAGGGAGCTGGTTAGGGCAATGCGTCAACTGCTCAACAGCACTGATTTCAACAGCTGTTAGTTTTAAATGTTTCAGCATCTCTGGTAGGACATGCTATCCTAGCAATGTGCACAAGTCAAAACAGTAAAGGCAAAGTCCACTGTGCAAGCATTGGGTAATTACTGACCCATGTGGTGATTTCACATCAAAACCTTTACTAGGCAGACAATGTTTTTGTGGTGGTTTGCCATTCCCTTCCCCAGTTATCTACACTTTACCCCCAGCAAGCTGGTTCCTCATTTTACTAACCTCAGAAGGACGGAAGACTGAGTTAATCTTGGCTACCAGAAACCGACTTCCGTCAGGATTGAACTAGTCTACACTTTACCTCCAGCAAGCTGGGTCTTCATTTCACCCACCTTAGAATCAAACTCACAGGCAAAGCCTGGACTGCAGTGCTACAGTTTACCACTCTACACTATGGGGCTCCATGCACAAGTCAAACACCACCTTAAAATAAACTTGAGGAAGTTCCTTCTACTGTCACAATATTTTCATTTTGCAGAACTTCATCGGGACATATCTACATATTTGTAAAACAAGGAACAATACCCAAGTGAGCTTAAAGAAATAAACGTATCAGCAAATGACATATGTTCTAATTCCAGAATTCCACTGCAAATTCTAGTAAACTTTAGTTAGTAGAAATGGAACACAATTCACAGCAGACATAAGAAACAATAAAGAAATGTAACTGGGGAAATCCTCTATATATCTTTCGGGGCATTATACCTCTCAATTAAAAAAAACACACCACATCATGCTGCCCAGAGGAGCTTCATAGCAAGGATCAACTCTGCTAAGAGATCATTTCTATTCTTGAATGCACACACTGATGTAATGTTTTCTGAGGCCAGTGAAAGTAAAGAAAAAGATTCTATTTAAGATTTTTTAAAAGAAGGAAAATGTACAAACTAATGAAGTTTGACAGAATTATATATCAGACTTCTGAACAGAAAACAATTGTGAGAACAGCAACGTTTTCCCCATAGTGAAAAAAGACAATATTTTTTTTCTTTAAAGAGTCTAACATTTTTGCCAGACTAAAATTCTTGAACACTAGTGTTGGACGTGATACAATTTAACCAAAATTATATGGGGATTTCTTTTCATTTCATTCACTTCCATTGGCTTCAGTTCAGATCTCTCCATATGCAGCAGGGCTTTGACATGTCAATCATCTAGTACAGGATAGATGAAGGGGTGGGCTAGAAGAGGCTCTGATTCAGCCATTCCTTCATTCTAGACCTATAGATGATCAACATTGTGACATCCAACAACTTTGCTTTACACATTATACCAATTCTGTTATGGAATGACTTGCAGAGCCCCATGAAAAGTTATACACATTTATGAGTCAAAACTGTCAGATAAAAAGACAGTCCTTCTAACCTGGGTTAGAAGATGTGTGGGTGTTACCATACCAGCCTATTGGTGACTGGATGCAGTGTAAGGAGTTGGACCCTTCCTAGCACTAAGGAATGTGATGAAGGTGCATGGGCCAAAGACTGGTGTGAGAGCAAGACACTAATCACTACAAAATGGATCCTTTTCAAAGGCCATGTGTGCAGTTGTTGTATCTTTCATATTCCCTTTAGGTTGACTTCTACTCATGTGTTTCCCCCTCTACAGAACTCACCATGCTGAAGATTAAAGAAACCCCACGGTTTGTGAATGTGAACAAAGTGCGATCTTTCCCCTGTTTGAGCAGGGAGACCCCACTGTGAAGCACACAGCCACATTGCAAACCGTAAGTGCATAAAGGGTCAGAAAGTTTTGGGATTGAACTTACATTTCAAGTCTGGGGCCCTTTCTGCACGGGCCATAAACGGCACCCTGGGGACGGCAAAAACTCCGTCCCCAGGGAGCCGTTCACACAGGTGGCACTGAGAAAACGCAGCAGCGCCGACCTGGCTCCCCTCCCCCTCCCCCAGGGCGGCGGTATTAGTTTACCTTCCAAAAAAACCTCCCTCCTGGAGGGAGGTTTTTGATAAACAGAGCATTCCCAGCAGCATCGCGGTGCTTGAAGCGGCTTTTGCACCGGGCCGGAATGCGCTGTTTTCCCCGTCCCTCTCCCATTCACTATAAATGCGCCGCTTTCCATTGCCCTTTGCCGGCTTCCTTAAGACTCCTTCCTCGCTGTCCTCTCGACCCCTGGAGGTCAGAGGGCAGCGTGGGTGGGTCTTAGGAGGCCAGCAGGCCGACGAAGGCGACGCAGGTGAGTCGGGAGAGGACGGGAAGAGATGGTGACCTCCGGCGTGAGCCGCCTCCTCCGCTGCTTCGAAGGTTCTCTGTAGGGCGCCGCCGCCTTACGCCCGGGTGCTAATCGGGCTTCATCTCTCCACCGGCAGAATTCCTGCCGGTGGGGGAGCGCCCTTTCCGCAGTGCAGAAAGGGCCTGGGTAGGAAAGTGATTAGCCGCTTTGGAACACATTCAGCTTTTGGGTTATTCTTGCGGCGGTATTTGGATGACAGTGGTCCTTGTGTGTCGGGATTGAAATTGCAGTGTGATGATAAATTCATTGATGGGTTTTCAACCAATCTGTGCTCTTGCTGCTTCCTTGCTCAGTACCAGGCCAACACCATGTATGTGTTGTTCATCATGCCCAGAATATAAGATGGTATTTTCATTGCTGGCCAGTCGGTTGCTACCTGTGCAGCACATTTCCCTGATTCTG
This sequence comes from Sphaerodactylus townsendi, assembly GCF_021028975.2. Taxonomy (NCBI): domain Eukaryota; kingdom Metazoa; phylum Chordata; class Lepidosauria; order Squamata; family Sphaerodactylidae; genus Sphaerodactylus; species Sphaerodactylus townsendi. Next base: position 150,029,826 of record NC_059426.1, read on the forward strand.
AGGATGTCTATTCGGCAGTTGTCAAACTCATTGAGCAATTGCACTAAGTCTCCCACACTGATACAGTGTCCACACATTCGCGTTCCGATTCTTGTAGTCATTTTGGCGTTTAGGATTGAGCTCTGTATCAGGTACTGGAGTTTCTTTTGGCTTTCATCCAGCACCATCATAAGAGATAAGCTGGCCTGTTCACGCTGAGTTTGGTGATTTCGATGAAGTTCACTTGTTGTTTCTGTAACAAGTAAGGTTTCAAAGCACTTTTGATGATGCTTCTCCCAGGGATGGGGTTCTGGCCCATTGTCCAACCTTCCTCCTTTCACATTCGGGCTCAGCAATGGCGGAGTTTTTGAAATACAGGAACGGGGTGTGGAATCATTAAGCTTTTGTCCATTTTTATTATCTGGTGTTCCTGAATTTTTTGACTGTCATTTTATTTTATACCAATATATATTATTCTACACAATTTCTATGTAGTTTATATGCAATTCACACAAAAGTAGATGCCAACAAAAACAGTAAAAGTTGTACACGATTTCATTATTATAATTGGAAAGAGAAAGCTACAGTTTTATCCTGGATGGGAACAATGTCAGAAAATGTGATTTTGGAATTAAAATTATATGTGAAATATAGTAACATACATATTTAAACCAAGATGTCTCACTGAGAATGCTAATCCAAAATAAGAAGTTTTTTTTTAACCCACTGATCAATTTCTATAAAGACCGTGTCAAACTTATGAAACCAAACCAATTCTATTCAGGATTGGTATAGCCAAATAATAAAAATGGCACATGGTAGAACTTACTCCTTGACACCTCCCCTCCCTGACCCCCCCCAGTACCCCAAAATTATTTATCCAGCAAAATCAAAGTCCTGCCTCATTATGGGATATATAGTCTTTTCTCAAAGGAAAATCTGTTGCCAAGATTCAGAAAAGTCCAGTCTGACTCATGATTTTTACTTGCATCTGGCCCTTCTGTTCTATTCTCCAATACTATAGCAAGAAATTGAAAACGTGATATTTTCCCTTTCCAGGTAATGGTTGATGTGAACACCATTTTGACATGTTAAGACTTGGCATGAGTGTTGCTCTGTCTCTCATTATTCGTAACTTCCATTATCCAAGGGGAAATAGAAAACTGATCAAGTATCTTTAATCTCCAAGCTGAATTAACAGAGCAGAATGGATTTTAAACTACAAAGGCATCTTCTCTTTCCACTTGGGCAGTCATTGGGAATCCGTCTAGCAAACTACTTAAGAGGAGGACAAGGCTGTCGTGGAGGCCTCATTTTTGTCTATGGCTTGAGTTCAGCATCTTACTTGCAACAGGGAAAATCGGTTTCAGTGGCTACTTCATATGTTGTTTCTTTTCTCGCTTTGCAGAAAATGAAGCTGCTGCAAAAGTGGGCACTTGAATCTCTGCCTACCAAAGGCAGAGGGAACACAGCTTTATCTCTAGTTGCAGCATGCTTCACTAATAAGCATTGCACTGAAGGAACATCATCTGGTTCTTAAGATATGCAATCAACAGCAAAGACATCCCAAAGCCCTCATATAATAGGCAAGCTTTTGCCCTTGAAGCAGAGTCAAAGTAATTTTTTTTCCTCCCACAATGTGCCTCAATATTCACTTCTGCAAATGTTGGGGGCAGATATTTTCTCAGCGTCCTCCACACATTCTTGCACAGCAGCCATTAACTTACCCTTCAATTGAATAGCAGGGAGAATTGCTAAAGTCAAGGCACATGTCACCCTGGCTCACAGACAAGTAGCTAGGCTCTGACCTGCCATGGTGGGGCGGGGCTTTGAGGAATCTTAGGAGGCAGGAACAGCTTTGAAAAAAGATGTCCCTTCCAAATTTTCCATCCAGGCTTCCGTTAGCTCTCATGGTAGGGTTGCCAGCTCCTGCTCTGGAGGTCTGGGATCTTGGTAGGGTATAACGCCATGCATTCCACCTTCACAAGCAGCCGTTTTCTCCAGGAGACATGAAATCAATGTTTTAAATACATAATTAAGTGAATTATGGAGTCCAGGGATCAGTTGTAATTCTGGGAGATCTCCAGTCCCCCTCCCCTTCCCTCCCCTTCCTTGCATGCCACCCCTCCCTCCCCTCCCCCTCCTTCCACTAGGGTGGGTGGGCCAGGTCCAGATGTCGGGCCCCCTCCCCTTCCCTCCCCTCCCTTGCATGCCACCCCTCCCTCCCCTCCCCTTCCTTCTTGTCTTATAGGCTTGATCTAGCCAATTACTCATTCCCTCTTTCCTCCCTATAATGGACTTTCTCTCTCTCTCTTTTTTACATACTGTATTATTTTTTTACAAAGCATAACAACTTAGCAACAGATTGTAGAAAAAAGCACAAAAGAATAGTAACATACAAACACATAAGATGAATCTGCATTAATTATAACCAAGCTGCATATCTAGTAAATGAGAAATACAAAAAAAGGAGCACCCAGAAAAAGTGAAAGTAAAAATCTAGGGAACGGAGGGGTGAAAAAACAGAAAGGCAGCTTCTGAAAGCTAAACAGATGACACACGCATTACTGATCCTGGCTTGTATCAGAGCTAGTGGGTCCAAAAAGGAAGACCTAGTTAATCTGTCGAATTAAAGGTCTCCAGAAATTGTGGAAGAGGCTAGGACCAGACCCTGTCTGCCCTAATGCCAGCAATTGACCAGCATTGTTTCTTTCAGTAACATGTGGCAGAGAGCTCCCAATGGCACATCTATTCAAAGCACCACTTTCCCTGGAAATTCTTTCTGTAATGGACTCTCAGGTGGATCATAGTCAGTCATCATTTGGCCATTTTGATAAGGCTTTTGTTTGGTTAATTTACAAGGCTATATATTCTTGCACACACGTGGAGTCACTCCAAGTATGCAGAATCCTGGGTTTGCTGTTTTCGCAGTCATAATACAGGACAAGCATTGTGTATAACGAAGAAATACTACTGCAGAAACTGTGCCTCTAGACAGGGAAGTCTAGAGAAGTATGAAGCGCTTTTGACCGTCCATTGGCCTTTTAGGCTCATTCCATACAGCATATTGATAATGAGTTGCAATAGTTATAAATGAACTCATTATCTTTTTTGATAAATGGGAAGTGAATTCATTTATAATGATTGCAACTCATTATAAATATGCTGTGCGGAATGAGCTTTAGTCTCAGGAAGGAAAAAGCTGTTACATACATAGGCCTTTATTGGCATAAAAAATATAATCCATTACGATAATTTAAAGGAGACACCATTGATTAACATTAAAAGGTAACATAAAACAGAATAGAAACCAAATTACAAAAACACAAAAATTGCAAAACCTAAAATTAACACTTATTCCTAACAATGTGAAGGTTTATAGTGTCTTGTGGGAAACTAGCTGCCCTCACAAAGATCTGCAGAAGGGCTATTTAATAAAAAGGACATCAAAGCTGCAATGGAAGAATTGTCTCTCAGTGCAAGAATAGAGGTTAAGAACCTGGCCCGAATCAATGAGCAGAAAAATAAAATATGTCGTACTGTTTCAATAGTTTTTGAATCACACAAGGATGGTCTCTTTCTGCATATGGTACTCTCTGGAACCTTCCAGAGAGTTGGGCAGATGGTATAGCATTACACTGAGCAAGAGCGTACACTCTGCACTGCCTCGGATTTTGTAAGAGGGAAGATATTCAGCTATATGGTCTGGTGTGCTTGGGATTCCCAGACTCAATGGGGAGCATGTCTTGAAAGCAGCACAATAAGGTTTTGAGCCTCAAGATCCAAAAATCTGTGTTTTGTGCTTCTGTAAGTATTAGAGGGAGAACAGGAAAGAAAGGAGTCAATAATCCAGTAGAGTTTATTTTATTCTTGATTGTAACTGGTCAGTTTGATACACAGTATCTAGTCAGTTGTAACTAGTCATTGTAACTAGCCAGTTAGATAAATGTAATTCAGCAAGCATCTGATAAACTAGACTTCGAGGATCAGAGCAATAGTATACCTACAGCCAGTACTTAAATGCTGTAAGCCACGCTAAGGTCTGCATCTTGTACTGGCCAGTTTCAGCACATAGGGCTGCATATGAAACACACCCGTTATCAGATTCATCTTTGGAAAACAGTGATTTGCTAGAGGAGGGAAAATAGCAGGTGGAGTCCTGTCCTCTTCTTGTTCTGTCATGCTATTGAGCTGTCTTGCCCTTCTTTCCCCAAACTGTAAGGAAGATTACGGCCAAATTACCCCATCAATATTTTTATTTTTAAAATATTTCAAAATATATATTTAAATATTTTTAACATGCTGGCTCTGGGTCCCCCAGGACCCAACCCACTTTCATATATTTTACTCAGCAGCTGTAGAAAATGTTGCTTTTAAAGCCTGCAGTAGCAGATTTGACTCAGAGAGTGCTGGTATATTCAGAATCTGGGCTCTTCAGCTTGTTAGACTCTGAATTAGTAATTTAGCGAAAAACACACAAACTATTGTGCACAGCAAAGCCCATCCAAACTCTGTGTATGCAGGAACAAAATTACAAGAGACTTTTTTATCTATTCAAACAAAGGTATTTAATTTATTGTAGGAATTAATAAACCATCCCAGCAAGAAATTTAGCCCTGGGTTCCACATACAAAGGACAGTCAAATATATCATGGGGTAGATCCTCAAATGTTAGAAATTCACAGATATAAAAGCATTGGTCTTTTGGCATTTGACAATAGCATCCAGCCAATACAGCCATTGATGTTGTTTAAAAATGTAAAGACATGAAGGCTGCTCTAAGATTTTTATTGAAATATTGACTAAGTAGGAAGCTCCATGATAAAAGTTTTTGAGTAATTTAAACCATGGAGCAGTCATTGATGTCAAGATTAGTGATCTACCCATCAAAACATCAAATTTTTATACCCAGTCCCTAAATTGGGAATTGTCTGTGATGGTCCTAGAACAGTGGTGGCGAACCTTTGGCACTCCAGATGTTATGGACTACAATTCCCATCAGCCCCAGCCAGCATGGCCAATTGGCCATGCGCAGGGGCTCATGGGAATTGTAGTCCATAACATCTGGAGTGCCAAAGGTTCGCCACCACGGTCCTAGAAGGTCATCTGGGATTGAGGATTGGAATAGTATATTATTAAGAAAATCAAGGCATATTGGATCATTGGATAGTACAAGATTAAATGTTCAACTGAGAAATGATTTCAGTCTAGCTGCTCAGTGCCCCCCCCTCCGCCCCATAATTTTAGAATAGCCAGAAGCAACAGTAGTGTAGGGTCTGCAGGCACTTTCTCAAGAAGGTCAAATAGTTCCAGCAAGAAGTCATTTGCATAACTTTGGATCTGCACATGCTCAAAATTCTCTCTCAGAGCTCCAAAGTTATTCTTTAGTTTTAGTTTATTTATACAGTCATTGACCAGGATGCAATAAAATATGAAAAAATACAATAATCATACAATATAAACATTCAAAATGATATACAAATATTGAACATTACTCAGCAAATAACAGCCATTTAGGCTCAGAAAAATATGTGTGGGGGAGAGGAAAAGCAGAAATTCTCTCCTCCCTTCATGCCAGTATCTCAAGTCAGTTCCTACAACCTTTGAAAGTCATGTTTTTGCAACTTCCGTGTGACTGAGGTGAAAGCAAGTTGAATGCAGGGATTCCAGACCCAACACATTTTAAAAAGTATCACATAATATGGCTCTGAATCACATGACAGAAAAACAGGTGGAGGAATCTCAGCTTGCCCATGGACCTGCTAATTTCTGCACCTTTCTGAGGGTATACGAATAGTAATGGCCAAGGAACCATGGTGAGGGCTGATGTAGTGGCTTACCACATGAGCTGTGTAACATGTATTTTGGCTTTTAAACTATCCCTCCCCAATTTCATATTTATTTGTTCAAGAGCTGAATGCTTCTGTTTTTTTTAATCTGCTGAAATGTAATGACTGAAGCAGTTTTGCCTGAAAAGTCTCTGGTTCAGTACTTGGCACCTTCAGTTAAAGGATCTCACATTGCTGGTATCAGGAAAGACCTTTCTCTGTGATGACCCTTGTTAGACAGAGTGGACAGAGATGCTAGTGTGAGACAGGTTTATATAAACCAGTCTGTATCAGTCAAAAAAGCTGATTTGACTATATATAATAGGTGGTGGTGGAAGGATATAATTTCTTTCTAGTTGAAACAATATGTTTTGACCTTATTCTATGCCTCCATTGAAGGCTAAAGTCTTTTTGTTCTCACTTCTCTCTTTAATTCACTGTTTTGCAAATAGTTGCCTATCTAATTTTTTTCAACATTCCCTTAATGTTGCCATCTGAAAAACAAGTCAGATCCTTCTTTGTGGACTTAGTTCCAAGCAAAAACATGGGGGGGGGGGGCTTCAAAAGTGATGTTTGACTTCTAGCAGTGAGTTTACAGAACTAAATGCAGATGCTGTGATTTCCAAATGATTTTCCCTAACAACAGAAATGGCAAGTGAGTAGCAAATGCCCACTCGCCTAGCAGCTAGCAAACTCAGCCTGGCAAAGATATAGAAAATAATATATGTGCCTGCAATGTCAGTATGATTCCCCTCAACACCATAAAATTCAAAATTGTCTTCACTCATCTTCAAAAAGGGGGTACCAACGAACCTAGCACTCTGTTCTCAGGATCTCCATATTTGCCTTAGTCTTTTGTTTCAGCCCAGAAGTTTCGTTCTCAAAGCCGCTTGCCTATTGGTGGCTCCAGCATTGGTTTTGGAGCAAAGGTTGGTTGGTGTGAAATAAAGAAAAAGGGAAGAGAAAGAGAATGGGAGATACAGAAGTCACATTGACTGCAGAGTAACTCTTGTCCTTCCTCCGGCATTGGTATTCAACACTGTTTTTCCAACTACTTTTCAAAAAGAAGCTTGTTCATTAGCAAACATCTTCAGATTTGAGGGGGATGTAATTTGAAAAGAATCTATTAGTCATTCCACCATGGAGGGGGAGAAAAATAGACAGAGAAAAATATTATCCCTGATGTTTATCTCAGTCCCATTTGAACATATTCCATAATTCAATTTGAATTTCTCATTGATCTCCATCTGATGATAGGAAACCCACAAAAAAGATCTGATGGCTGAAGTGAAGGCCCTCCCGGCTGTGAGCCAGAGGTTAACATTGTTTTAATTAATGCAAAGGAGATGCTCAAGATTAATATATCAGCTTGAGGCTACAATACACCTTGATGGTACAGTTATTACTGTAAAGGTTTCAATGGTGTTGATTCTCAGCACAGCCGCTTGGCCTTGACTGGATTCCAGGACTCGGGCGATGGGCCAGAATCGGCAGCAATTACTCTGGTAGAGGCCTTATCTCACAGAGAGAGATGAGAATGCCGTTCCCATGAGAATGGGACTGGGGAAACCGGGAGGGGGATGGGACGGAGAAGGTTATAACCTGTGGTTCTGGCGGGAGACTTCATTCCTGTCACGTCGTGTACGTGAGCTTTCTAAGATGTCTGAATAAACGGTCTTTCAACCCAAAAAGCCTTTTATTTCTGCTCTATGGAATTCCTTTCAATTACAGTCTTCCAAGAAACTGATGTTTCTGCACCATGTTCAGGGTGTTTTCTAAGTACTATTTTGAAATTCTACAGGGTATTTATTTTAAAGGTAGCTACCAGGATTTTTGAAACTAGCAGTGGATATTGGTGATTAAGTTGTAGAGAAGGGCAGGAAACTGATGAAGAGATAGCTAAGCATCCTCTTTCTTCTATTTTCCCCCCTACACTGAAAGTGGGAAGGACAGTGATGACAATAAATCTGAATTCTTTTTTCTGTTCCTGACAGATGCTTTGGGGAACAATTCATGACTGATTATCCTACTTAAAAAAAAAACTTCTGTGTTGAAGGGCCCAAATCAAATACAGTTTGTGGCAATGTAGGAAAGGAAATTCAGGGAATTCTCTCTATTTATAATTTCCTCTTCAGGTCTTCTATTTGCCATTTGAGGAAATGTGCAGCTACCATATGGGTTGTAAATTCTCTCAGATCTTCCTTCCCCTTCTCATAACATCTTCTATATCAAACGTGAAATAGGACTATATTGTTTTCCTTTTTACATTTGTTTATAATGTTGTCAACTATCAAATGCCCATAATCAAAGAGATTTTTTGAATGGGTTAGCAAAACACAGAATGACTAAACCCCGGGGTATGAATATTCATGCCTAAGACTTGGAAGCCACCATTAGCCCCTTTTCACTACTCAAATAGTCAGATGTTAAGGGACAAGATCACAAGCTTCCTGAGATTAAACTCAAGGAAGTAATCCCTTCAAGGTAGGCTACCTGCAGCATGATTTTCACAGGAAAAAAATTAAGCTGGTAGGTATAGCCATATGAGTTTAGGTACTAGAATTAGATTGAAGCTACTTGAAGACAAAACACTGCAAAATACAATTCAAGGCATTTAACAAAATGTGTTATATATTACTTGAAAGGAGACCGGTGACTTGATTACACCCAGATTGTGAATGAACTACATAAATGAAAGGAGACCTGATGTTGGCGCTCCGTGAGTAGTAGATGACAGGATGTTTCCCGCACATAAAGATCTACTTGGATCAAAATGAAACAATAATAATCAATTTCATTTCATGGAAAATACACCACTTACTTGAACGAACATTTATAGATTATTGCTGACATTTGGGAATGGTGTGCACTATTACATGAGACAATAGAAGTTACTTGAAATTGAAAGAGCTCAATACAGCTCTGGCTCATGTTTAAGATGTAATAGAATGTTAAGAGGATTATATGTATTTACTTGTATGGCATTAAGATTTAAAACCAGTTTAAAAATGTATATCTCTTTAAATCAGTTTAATAGGTGCTTTGTAACCAAACAGAAAAGTTATATTAAGAAATTGTTACTGTGTTATTGTGTTAATAGCATGCAGTTGGATATACAACGTGTTGTTCACAGTTCTCACTTTGGTACCTTGGGTCATAGTTGCATATTGATACATTTAATTCAAAGATGAAAAAATGCCAGTTGTGCAGCCTTGGTGACCTGGGCCTCCATAGACAATGTAGAGTCCAGGATCACCCCCAAACTCTTGACCATTGAAGTGGGTTCATTTGGAACCCTGTCAAGAGTCAGATGCCACCCAACCATCTCTCCCCGCTGCAGCCATAAAACCTCCTTCTTTGCTGGGTTCAGACTCAGGCAGCTCAGTTTGAGCCACTCCAGCATGGTGTCTGTGTGCCCCATGGCACCCTCCAACACTTCTTCTTGTGGCCACTGAGTGTTTTTTAGAAAGTTGATGGGGCCAAGTGGTACTTTTTTCTATGAAGGCTTCTGATTAGTCACTGGAGATTTTTTTGGGTGTGCAGATTTTTAAAACCATTTTGGCAGCAGCTGCCATAATAGCACAAGGGACTTCACTGTATGACTGAAGGTAAGCTACAGCAGCTATTTTGTAGCCACCTGTACCTCCGGCAGCAACCATTTTTATGGCAGACATTTTGTGGATACCGTGGTTATTGAAGTCCACTGATCTTGTGCAAACTGAAGATTTCATGGAAGAGGAAGTGTGCTTTGTAAAAGAGACTAGGGTCTAATGCATTTAAAGGATCCAAGCCATTCTTTTTATTACATATATCATTTACACTCACACTATAATGTATAATATTGAAATGTTTGTATCTTTTGCAGGGAAAATGTAGTGCTGAGAAGTAGGAAATGTATTGTTAAATATATATATGCTCATTATGGAAACAGAGCTTAGCAGAGCTGTAAGAATAAACGAGTCAGAGTCTTACTTGCTATTAAAATGAGAAAAACTGCACTATTAAAGTGCAAAAAGGGGGGGTTTACATGTGGTCTATAGTTATCTCTTCTCTCTTTCTCTGTTGTCTGCTGCAAGAGGATTTCTGAACAAGGAGAACAACAGAACTTTTACAAACTTGGTCATACATGCTATCTGGTTCCCTAGCAATGTCGGGCTAAAACTAACCAATAGCTAATCAGTTGACTGTCTAATTATGTAGTGACCTCAGCAACTATTTAACATTTAAAGAATTAACTCTTTCCTGGCTCAGTTGTGTGAGGATTTGCAGCTGAAGCAGAAGGGATCTGAAATAATCTCTACTGCAAGTGGTGTGAAGGATGGCAGGATGACTGCAGTAGTTTATATAAGTGTATTAACAGCTAACAATAAGAACTATTGGAACAGTGAACAGCTAACTAGAAGCTCTCAGTTTTCACTCTCCAAGATCTCAGTTCCAACTGCTTTTCCTGGGTCTCTTTAATTCTGCTCATCAACTCAACCTCTTACGTATAGTGCAGTGTAGACAAGACAAATCCCAAAATAGCTTTAAGGGTAGAAATCATGCTCAGTAAGAAATTATGATTGGGAGCAAGGGGGACAAAAGCCTTAATAGTAGGGAGCTCCTTGTCAGGGCTGGCACAGGTTTTGCCATTTTCATATTTTTTCCATACGAACCCAGCGGTGACCTGAAGGCGGTAAGCGCCGCCCCCAGGCCGCTGTTCGCACAGGCGGCGCTGCTTACGCGCGGCAAGCGCCGACCTGAATGAACTCCCCCCACTCCCCAGAGTGATCGAACTTGCCTAAACAACTCTTTCCTTTAAAAGGTTGTTGTTTGGGGAAAGCGTCTTCCCGGCGGCTTGATGCCGAACCGCTTGCAGCGGGAAACTGCTATTTCCGCTTCCCTTTCCCATGTACCTCATTAACCGCCCGTCCTGCGCAGCCTCCTAAGTCCCTCCACAAAAGCTGTCCTCGGACCCCTGGAAGTCGGAGGGCAGCGTCGGCAACTGAGGAAACCCGCACTTCTGGCAACACGAGAGGTACATTTGAAAGGGAAGGGGGGAAGAGGCGGCTTCCATATGGAACCGCCTGCCATCTGCACCGACCTCTCCAGAGGCCGTCCACTTATCTACATCGCGAGCGGCCTCCGCCTCCACGCCGGCAGAATTCTTGCCGGCGTGGAGGCGCCTCGATGGCCGTGCGGAAACGGCCTATGGTTTGGGGCAGGGAAGAGGAAGAAATATCTCTGGTAGAGCAGCCAACTTTTTTGACCCTGTTATAGGAGCTTTATTGGGTTTAACTAAAGACTCAGAAGGCAATGCTTGTTCCTTGAGCACAGTTCAAGACAAATGGTTAGTGCCTAGGCAGACATTTAGTCAAATTCTGGGCCTAAAAGGATTACTTGGATTATTCACAGCATTTTCAGCACATAAACTGGGATTATCATGTGATGAATCTCCATGGTTTTCCCAGTAGCTTCTGGAGACATAGATCAGGAAAGCAGAGACTGACTGTTTCATGGTTCCATAATGCATACATGGTACAGGTTTTACAAGGAAGGCCAGGAAGCCGTTTGGTTGGTGTCCATGTTCGAATTCAGCATCTTTCAGCTATCAGAGGAGAGTGCACCAGAATGCTGCCAACTTGATATGCCCAGAGAAAAAAATGCTGAAAGCATTTTTAGGATGTGTTCTCCCATACGTTAGGATATCTATCTATCCATCTATCCATCCATCTATTCCCCAATGTAGACTCAAAGCATCTTGCATCATTCTTTTCTCCTTCTCCTTCTCCTTCTCTTCTCCCCATTTTAACTACACAACAACCCTGTGAGATAGATTAGGTTGAGAGTGTATTACTTGCCCAAGGTCACCAGCCCAACACTTTTAACTACTACACCACACTGGCTCTCAATAAATAAAATGAAAGAGTGAGATGATCATGTAGAGTCCATTAGATACTCCATCATCACATTGACAATGCATTAAATGAAAATGCAGTATCAAGTAGCATAAAGGCAACTCCAGTCTATTCAGAGATATTCCATATATCTAAATGATCACATCTCTCTATCGAGAACTCATATCCTCTGGTTACTCAATGGCTTCAATATCTGCTTTATTTGTTGAATCAGGTCCTTCTCAGCCTTTGAATCTTCAGTGCCATCATTAACTATCTCTGGGAAGACTTTTAAGACAATCCTTTTTCACTGGATGTGAGTTTAGTTCGGGAGAGTTTTAGAGAGCTGCAGGAAAGTTTGTTTGCGTTAGCTATATATATTTATGGGTATGTTGTACATGCACTTGTGATTTCACTGTGTTTTCTGCTGGTTGGCAAATTGCCTCAAATATTAAAAGAGGATTTTGATAAACTAATTCTGATACAGAGAAAAGATAAAATACATTTTACTTGTAAGTAACTGAAGAAAAGTTTGGACATATTTGCCACTTTCTTCTAATATTTATTTGTTTATTTAATACGTAAAATAGACAGCATTGGGTTTTTTTCCCCCATCATTAAACTGATAAAACTGAACAGCTGTTAAATTCGGGTTCCTATTTCTGCTTGGAATTGCCTGAATTTATTACAGCCTAGATAGTCTTGCTTATTTCTAGTAAAAGAATCCATAATAGTGTGTAGTTATGTACTGAACAGAGGGTAATGCTTTGTAAAAAGTGCAATTTATTTTCAAATTGAAATAGGAGAACTTTAGTATGTGATTTGCTCCATGTTCTGGTATAGCATTTAATGAGCCTTCATAACATATTGAGCTTGTGGTTGGCCAAACTTCGGACACCATGTTTGTGACTGTCATCATGCTCTAAAATGTGCTCCCTGGCAGCAGATTCCAGTAACTATAAAGTGCTAGGAAGAATTAGCATTAGACATATTCCTGAAAATCCTGTCATCGTTCATCTGAACAAACTATGTGCACATACATTTTTAAAGAGTTTTTAAAAACAACAACATATCACTGGTTTAATTGCATAGGGACAATAATTCAAACCATTACAATGCGACTTGGTGCATGCACTACGCAAAGTTCTCTCCTAGTGAAAATGATATCAAATGGGATCCGACAAAGCAAAGAAAAAAATAACTACAAGGTACAGCAATTTACCTTGCATCTTATATGAGTTTCAGGGCATTTTGAGAGCACTGATAAACAAGAAGGAAGTGATGTGTGCTGACAGTGCCATGAGCAGTACCAGGCAGTGCATTTCTGACATGTTTGCTGGGGTTAAAAGCATAACCTCTGGCACATCTCATCATAATGGTGGAACATAGCAACACTGAATAATTGCTGGAACTCGCAGAATGGAAATCAGTAGTTGGGGTATATTGCTACCAGGCACATGGCACACAGCACCATTTCTTCTGAACAAAATAGCTGTTTCTTCAGAGAGATTCCAAGTTTTTCATTGCTATCTCTGTTGGATTTGGGATTCTTGTATCATTCATTATGTGATGGTTAAGCATTCACCAGTTTGTTGACTCATAGCTTGATTTTGAACACAACTACTTACATGCAAGATCCTTGGCATAATTGCTGCTGCATTCATGCCCCTTGCCCTGAGTATGTACAAACCACATTACTAAGATTGTCCTATTTAGAAAACCACTGATGTGGCTGATGTCCTAGGGTTCTGGACATTGCTTCCATGCTTTGTGAGGGCACATATGGCACGCCATGGGAAAACGTCATTGCGTGTACATTGGAACAAGAAAAAGCAGGCAGAGAAAGATTTAAGTAATCATCCCTCTAGCCATTTCTCTTATTCCTAACCTTCAAAGGCAAATCTTGGGGGGGGGTGGGGGGGGGGGGGGGTGGGGGGGGGGGGGGGTGGGGGGGGGGGGGGGTGGGGGGGGGGGGGGGTGGGGGGGGGGGGGGGTGGGGGGGGGGGGGGGTGGGGGGGGGGGGGGGTGGGGGGGGGGGGGGGTGGGGGGGGGGGGGGGTGGGGGGGGGGGGGGGTGGGGGGGGGGGGGGGTGGGGGGGGGGGGGGGTGGGGGGGGGGGGGGGTGGGGGGGGGGGGGGGTGGGGGGGGGGGGGGGTGGGGGGGGGGGGGGGTGGGGGGGGGGGGGGGTGGGGGGGGGGGGGGGTGGGGGGGGGGGGGGGTGGGGGGGGGGGGGGGTGGGGGGGGGGGGGGGTGGGGGGGGGGGGGGGTGGGGGGGGGGGGGGGTGGGGGGGGGGGGGGGTGGGGGGGGGGGGGGGTGGGGGGGGGGGGGGGTGGGGGGGGGGGGGGGTGGGGGGGGGGGGGGGTGGGGGGGGGGGGGGGTGGGGGGGGGGGGGGGTGGGGGGGGGGGGGGGTGGGGGGGGGGGGGGGTGGGGGGGGGGGGGGGTGGGGGGGGGGGGGGGTGGGGGGGGGGGGGGGTGGGGGGGGGGGGGGGTGGGGGGGGGGGGGGGTGGGGGGGGGGGGGGGTGGGGGGGGGGGGGGGTGGGGGGGGGGGGGGGTGGGGGGGGGGGGGGGTGGGGGGGGGGGGGGGTGGGGGGGGGGGGGGGTGGGGGGGGGGGGGGGTGGGGGGGGGGGGGGGTGGGGGGGGGGGGGGGTGGGGGGGGGGGGGGGTGGGGGGGGGGGGGGGTGGGGGGGGGGGGGGGTGGGGGGGGGGGGGGGTGGGGGGGGGGGGGGGTGGGGGGGGGGGGGGGTGGGGGGGGGGGGGGGTGGGGGGGGGGGGGGGTGGGGGGGGGGGGGGGTGGGGGGGGGGGGGGGTGGGGGGGGGGGGGGGTGGGGGGGGGGGGGGGTGGGGGGGGGGGGGGGTGGGGGGGGGGGGGGGTGGGGGGGGGGGGGGGTGGGGGGGGGGGGGGGTGGGGGGGGGGGGGGGTGGGGGGGGGGGGGGGTGGGGGGGGGGGGGGGTGGGGGGGGGGGGGGGTGGGGGGGGGGGGGGGTGGGGGGGGGGGGGGGTGGGGGGGGGGGGGGGTGGGGGGGGGGGGGGGTGGGGGGGGGGGGGGGTGGGGGGGGGGGGGGGTGGGGGGGGGGGGGGGTGGGGGGGGGGGGGGGTGGGGGGGGGGGGGGGTGGGGGGGGGGGGGGGTGGGGGGGGGGGGGGGTGGGGGGGGGGGGGGGTGGGGGGGGGGGGGGGTGGGGGGGGGGGGGGGTGGGGGGGGGGGGGGGTGGGGGGGGGGGGGGGTGGGGGGGGGGGGGGGTGGGGGGGGGGGGGGGTGGGGGGGGGGGGGGGTGGGGGGGGGGGGGGGTGGGGGGGGGGGGGGGTGGGGGGGGGGGGGGGTGGGGGGGGGGGGGGGTGGGGGGGGGGGGGGGTGGGGGGGGGGGGGGGTGGGGGGGGGGGGGGGTGGGGGGGGGGGGGGGTGGGGGGGGGGGGGGGTGGGGGGGGGGGGGGGTGGGGGGGGGGGGGGGTGGGGGGGGGGGGGGGTGGGGGGGGGGGGGGGTGGGGGGGGGGGGGGGTGGGGGGGGGGGGGGGTGGGGGGGGGGGGGGGTGGGGGGGGGGGGGGGTGGGGGGGGGGGGGGGTGGGGGGGGGGGGGGGTGGGGGGGGGGGGGGGTGGGGGGGGGGGGGGGTGGGGGGGGGGGGGGGTGGGGGGGGGGGGGGGTGGGGGGGGGGGGGGGTGGGGGGGGGGGGGGGTGGGGGGGGGGGGGGGTGGGGGGGGGGGGGGGTGGGGGGGGGGGGGGGTGGGGGGGGGGGGGGGTGGGGGGGGGGGGGGGTGGGGGGGGGGGGGGGTGGGGGGGGGGGGGGGTGGGGGGGGGGGGGGGTGGGGGGGGGGGGGGGTGGGGGGGGGGGGGGGTGGGGGGGGGGGGGGGTGGGGGGGGGGGGGGGTGGGGGGGGGGGGGGGTGGGGGGGGGGGGGGGTGGGGGGGGGGGGGGGTGGGGGGGGGGGGGGGTGGGGGGGGGGGGGGGTGGGGGGGGGGGGGGGTGGGGGGGGGGGGGGGTGGGGGGGGGGGGGGGTGGGGGGGGGGGGGGGTGGGGGGGGGGGGGGGTGGGGGGGGGGGGGGGTGGGGGGGGGGGGGGGTGGGGGGGGGGGGGGGTGGGGGGGGGGGGGGGTGGGGGGGGGGGGGGGTGGGGGGGGGGGGGGGTGGGGGGGGGGGGGGGTGGGGGGGGGGGGGGGTGGGGGGGGGGGGGGGTGGGGGGGGGGGGGGGTGGGGGGGGGGGGGGGTGGGGGGGGGGGGGGGTGGGGGGGGGGGGGGGTGGGGGGGGGGGGGGGTGGGGGGGGGGGGGGGTGGGGGGGGGGGGGGGTGGGGGGGGGGGGGGGTGGGGGGGGGGGGGGGTGGGGGGGGGGGGGGGTGGGGGGGGGGGGGGGTGGGGGGGGGGGGGGGTGGGGGGGGGGGGGGGTGGGGGGGGGGGGGGGTGGGGGGGGGGGGGGGTGGGGGGGGGGGGGGGTGGGGGGGGGGGGGGGTGGGGGGGGGGGGGGGTGGGGGGGGGGGGGGGTGGGGGGGGGGGGGGGTGGGGGGGGGGGGGGGTGGGGGGGGGGGGGGGTGGGGGGGGGGGGGGGTGGGGGGGGGGGGGGGTGGGGGGGGGGGGGGGTGGGGGGGGGGGGGGGTGGGGGGGGGGGGGGGTGGGGGGGGGGGGGGGTGGGGGGGGGGGGGGGTGGGGGGGGGGGGGGGTGGGGGGGGGGGGGGGTGGGGGGGGGGGGGGGTGGGGGGGGGGGGGGGTGGGGGGGGGGGGGGGTGGGGGGGGGGGGGGGTGGGGGGGGGGGGGGGTGGGGGGGGGGGGGGGTGGGGGGGGGGGGGGGTGGGGGGGGGGGGGGGTGGGGGGGGGGGGGGGTGGGGGGGGGGGGGGGTGGGGGGGGGGGGGGGTGGGGGGGGGGGGGGGTGGGGGGGGGGGGGGGTGGGGGGGGGGGGGGGTGGGGGGGGGGGGGGGTGGGGGGGGGGGGGGGTGGGGGGGGGGGGGGGTGGGGGGGGGGGGGGGTGGGGGGGGGGGGGGGTGGGGGGGGGGGGGGGTGGGGGGGGGGGGGGGTGGGGGGGGGGGGGGGTGGGGGGGGGGGGGGGTGGGGGGGGGGGGGGGTGGGGGGGGGGGGGGGTGGGGGGGGGGGGGGGTGGGGGGGGGGGGGGGTGGGGGGGGGGGGGGGTGGGGGGGGGGGGGGGTGGGGGGGGGGGGGGGTGGGGGGGGGGGGGGGTGGGGGGGGGGGGGGGTGGGGGGGGGGGGGGGTGGGGGGGGGGGGGGGTGGGGGGGGGGGGGGGTGGGGGGGGGGGGGGGTGGGGGGGGGGGGGGGTGGGGGGGGGGGGGGGTGGGGGGGGGGGGGGGTGGGGGGGGGGGGGGGTGGGGGGGGGGGGGGGTGGGGGGGGGGGGGGGTGGGGGGGGGGGGGGGTGGGGGGGGGGGGGGGTGGGGGGGGGGGGGGGTGGGGGGGGGGGGGGGTGGGGGGGGGGGGGGGTGGGGGGGGGGGGGGGTGGGGGGGGGGGGGGGTGGGGGGGGGGGGGGGTGGGGGGGGGGGGGGGTGGGGGGGGGGGGGGGTGGGGGGGGGGGGGGGTGGGGGGGGGGGGGGGTGGGGGGGGGGGGGGGTGGGGGGGGGGGGGGGTGGGGGGGGGGGGGGGTGGGGGGGGGGGGGGGTGGGGGGGGGGGGGGGTGGGGGGGGGGGGGGGTGGGGGGGGGGGGGGGTGGGGGGGGGGGGGGGTGGGGGGGGGGGGGGGTGGGGGGGGGGGGGGGTGGGGGGGGGGGGGGGTGGGGGGGGGGGGGGGTGGGGGGGGGGGGGGGTGGGGGGGGGGGGGGGTGGGGGGGGGGGGGGGTGGGGGGGGGGGGGGGTGGGGGGGGGGGGGGGTGGGGGGGGGGGGGGGTGGGGGGGGGGGGGGGTGGGGGGGGGGGGGGGTGGGGGGGGGGGGGGGTGGGGGGGGGGGGGGGTGGGGGGGGGGGGGGGTGGGGGGGGGGGGGGGTGGGGGGGGGGGGGGGTGGGGGGGGGGGGGGGTGGGGGGGGGGGGGGGTGGGGGGGGGGGGGGGTGGGGGGGGGGGGGGGTGGGGGGGGGGGGGGGTGGGGGGGGGGGGGGGTGGGGGGGGGGGGGGGTGGGGGGGGGGGGGGGTGGGGGGGGGGGGGGGTGGGGGGGGGGGGGGGTGGGGGGGGGGGGGGGTGGGGGGGGGGGGGGGTGGGGGGGGGGGGGGGTGGGGGGGGGGGGGGGTGGGGGGGGGGGGGGGTGGGGGGGGGGGGGGGTGGGGGGGGGGGGGGGTGGGGGGGGGGGGGGGTGGGGGGGGGGGGGGGTGGGGGGGGGGGGGGGTGGGGGGGGGGGGGGGTGGGGGGGGGGGGGGGTGGGGGGGGGGGGGGGTGGGGGGGGGGGGGGGTGGGGGGGGGGGGGGGTGGGGGGGGGGGGGGGTGGGGGGGGGGGGGGGTGGGGGGGGGGGGGGGTGGGGGGGGGGGGGGGTGGGGGGGGGGGGGGGTGGGGGGGGGGGGGGGTGGGGGGGGGGGGGGGTGGGGGGGGGGGGGGGTGGGGGGGGGGGGGGGTGGGGGGGGGGGGGGGTGGGGGGGGGGGGGGGTGGGGGGGGGGGGGGGTGGGGGGGGGGGGGGGTGGGGGGGGGGGGGGGTGGGGGGGGGGGGGGGTGGGGGGGGGGGGGGGTGGGGGGGGGGGGGGGTGGGGGGGGGGGGGGGTGGGGGGGGGGGGGGGTGGGGGGGGGGGGGGGTGGGGGGGGGGGGGGGTGGGGGGGGGGGGGGGTGGGGGGGGGGGGGGGTGGGGGGGGGGGGGGGTGGGGGGGGGGGGGGGTGGGGGGGGGGGGGGGTGGGGGGGGGGGGGGGTGGGGGGGGGGGGGGGTGGGGGGGGGGGGGGGTGGGGGGGGGGGGGGGTGGGGGGGGGGGGGGGTGGGGGGGGGGGGGGGTGGGGGGGGGGGGGGGTGGGGGGGGGGGGGGGTGGGGGGGGGGGGGGGTGGGGGGGGGGGGGGGTGGGGGGGGGGGGGGGTGGGGGGGGGGGGGGGTGGGGGGGGGGGGGGGTGGGGGGGGGGGGGGGTGGGGGGGGGGGGGGGTGGGGGGGGGGGGGGGTGGGGGGGGGGGGGGGTGGGGGGGGGGGGGGGTGGGGGGGGGGGGGGGTGGGGGGGGGGGGGGGTGGGGGGGGGGGGGGGTGGGGGGGGGGGGGGGTGGGGGGGGGGGGGGGTGGGGGGGGGGGGGGGTGGGGGGGGGGGGGGGTGGGGGGGGGGGGGGGTGGGGGGGGGGGGGGGTGGGGGGGGGGGGGGGTGGGGGGGGGGGGGGGTGGGGGGGGGGGGGGGTGGGGGGGGGGGGGGGTGGGGGGGGGGGGGGGTGGGGGGGGGGGGGGGTGGGGGGGGGGGGGGGTGGGGGGGGGGGGGGGTGGGGGGGGGGGGGGGTGGGGGGGGGGGGGGGTGGGGGGGGGGGGGGGTGGGGGGGGGGGGGGGTGGGGGGGGGGGGGGGTGGGGGGGGGGGGGGGTGGGGGGGGGGGGGGGTGGGGGGGGGGGGGGGTGGGGGGGGGGGGGGGTGGGGGGGGGGGGGGGTGGGGGGGGGGGGGGGTGGGGGGGGGGGGGGGTGGGGGGGGGGGGGGGTGGGGGGGGGGGGGGGTGGGGGGGGGGGGGGGTGGGGGGGGGGGGGGGTGGGGGGGGGGGGGGGTGGGGGGGGGGGGGGGTGGGGGGGGGGGGGGGTGGGGGGGGGGGGGGGTGGGGGGGGGGGGGGGTGGGGGGGGGGGGGGGTGGGGGGGGGGGGGGGTGGGGGGGGGGGGGGGTGGGGGGGGGGGGGGGTGGGGGGGGGGGGGGGTGGGGGGGGGGGGGGGTGGGGGGGGGGGGGGGTGGGGGGGGGGGGGGGTGGGGGGGGGGGGGGGTGGGGGGGGGGGGGGGTGGGGGGGGGGGGGGGTGGGGGGGGGGGGGGGTGGGGGGGGGGGGGGGTGGGGGGGGGGGGGGGTGGGGGGGGGGGGGGGTGGGGGGGGGGGGGGGTGGGGGGGGGGGGGGGTGGGGGGGGGGGGGGGTGGGGGGGGGGGGGGGTGGGGGGGGGGGGGGGTGGGGGGGGGGGGGGGTGGGGGGGGGGGGGGGTGGGGGGGGGGGGGGGTGGGGGGGGGGGGGGGTGGGGGGGGGGGGGGGTGGGGGGGGGGGGGGGTGGGGGGGGGGGGGGGTGGGGGGGGGGGGGGGTGGGGGGGGGGGGGGGTGGGGGGGGGGGGGGGTGGGGGGGGGGGGGGGTGGGGGGGGGGGGGGGTGGGGGGGGGGGGGGGTGGGGGGGGGGGGGGGTGGGGGGGGGGGGGGGTGGGGGGGGGGGGGGGTGGGGGGGGGGGGGGGTGGGGGGGGGGGGGGGTGGGGGGGGGGGGGGGTGGGGGGGGGGGGGGGTGGGGGGGGGGGGGGGTGGGGGGGGGGGGGGGTGGGGGGGGGGGGGGGTGGGGGGGGGGGGGGGTGGGGGGGGGGGGGGGTGGGGGGGGGGGGGGGTGGGGGGGGGGGGGGGTGGGGGGGGGGGGGGGTGGGGGGGGGGGGGGGTGGGGGGGGGGGGGGGTGGGGGGGGGGGGGGGTGGGGGGGGGGGGGGGTGGGGGGGGGGGGGGGTGGGGGGGGGGGGGGGTGGGGGGGGGGGGGGGTGGGGGGGGGGGGGGGTGGGGGGGGGGGGGGGTGGGGGGGGGGGGGGGTGGGGGGGGGGGGGGGTGGGGGGGGGGGGGGGTGGGGGGGGGGGGGGGTGGGGGGGGGGGGGGGTGGGGGGGGGGGGGGGTGGGGGGGGGGGGGGGTGGGGGGGGGGGGGGGTGGGGGGGGGGGGGGGTGGGGGGGGGGGGGGGTGGGGGGGGGGGGGGGTGGGGGGGGGGGGGGGTGGGGGGGGGGGGGGGTGGGGGGGGGGGGGGGTGGGGGGGGGGGGGGGTGGGGGGGGGGGGGGGTGGGGGGGGGGGGGGGTGGGGGGGGGGGGGGGTGGGGGGGGGGGGGGGTGGGGGGGGGGGGGGGTGGGGGGGGGGGGGGGTGGGGGGGGGGGGGGGTGGGGGGGGGGGGGGGTGGGGGGGGGGGGGGGTGGGGGGGGGGGGGGGTGGGGGGGGGGGGGGGTGGGGGGGGGGGGGGGTGGGGGGGGGGGGGGGTGGGGGGGGGGGGGGGTGGGGGGGGGGGGGGGTGGGGGGGGGGGGGGGTGGGGGGGGGGGGGGGTGGGGGGGGGGGGGGGTGGGGGGGGGGGGGGGTGGGGGGGGGGGGGGGTGGGGGGGGGGGGGGGTGGGGGGGGGGGGGGGTGGGGGGGGGGGGGGGTGGGGGGGGGGGGGGGTGGGGGGGGGGGGGGGTGGGGGGGGGGGGGGGTGGGGGGGGGGGGGGGTGGGGGGGGGGGGGGGTGGGGGGGGGGGGGGGTGGGGGGGGGGGGGGGTGGGGGGGGGGGGGGGTGGGGGGGGGGGGGGGTGGGGGGGGGGGGGGGTGGGGGGGGGGGGGGGTGGGGGGGGGGGGGGGTGGGGGGGGGGGGGGGTGGGGGGGGGGGGGGGTGGGGGGGGGGGGGGGTGGGGGGGGGGGGGGGTGGGGGGGGGGGGGGGTGGGGGGGGGGGGGGGTGGGGGGGGGGGGGGGTGGGGGGGGGGGGGGGTGGGGGGGGGGGGGGGTGGGGGGGGGGGGGGGTGGGGGGGGGGGGGGGTGGGGGGGGGGGGGGGTGGGGGGGGGGGGGGGTGGGGGGGGGGGGGGGTGGGGGGGGGGGGGGGTGGGGGGGGGGGGGGGTGGGGGGGGGGGGGGGTGGGGGGGGGGGGGGGTGGGGGGGGGGGGGGGTGGGGGGGGGGGGGGGTGGGGGGGGGGGGGGGTGGGGGGGGGGGGGGGTGGGGGGGGGGGGGGGTGGGGGGGGGGGGGGGTGGGGGGGGGGGGGGGTGGGGGGGGGGGGGGGTGGGGGGGGGGGGGGGTGGGGGGGGGGGGGGGTGGGGGGGGGGGGGGGTGGGGGGGGGGGGGGGTGGGGGGGGGGGGGGGTGGGGGGGGGGGGGGGTGGGGGGGGGGGGGGGTGGGGGGGGGGGGGGGTGGGGGGGGGGGGGGGTGGGGGGGGGGGGGGGTGGGGGGGGGGGGGGGTGGGGGGGGGGGGGGGTGGGGGGGGGGGGGGGTGGGGGGGGGGGGGGGTGGGGGGGGGGGGGGGTGGGGGGGGGGGGGGGTGGGGGGGGGGGGGGGTGGGGGGGGGGGGGGGTGGGGGGGGGGGGGGGTGGGGGGGGGGGGGGGTGGGGGGGGGGGGGGGTGGGGGGGGGGGGGGGTGGGGGGGGGGGGGGGTGGGGGGGGGGGGGGGTGGGGGGGGGGGGGGGTGGGGGGGGGGGGGGGTGGGGGGGGGGGGGGGTGGGGGGGGGGGGGGGTGGGGGGGGGGGGGGGTGGGGGGGGGGGGGGGTGGGGGGGGGGGGGGGTGGGGGGGGGGGGGGGTGGGGGGGGGGGGGGGTGGGGGGGGGGGGGGGTGGGGGGGGGGGGGGGTGGGGGGGGGGGGGGGTGGGGGGGGGGGGGGGTGGGGGGGGGGGGGGGTGGGGGGGGGGGGGGGTGGGGGGGGGGGGGGGTGGGGGGGGGGGGGGGTGGGGGGGGGGGGGGGTGGGGGGGGGGGGGGGTGGGGGGGGGGGGGGGTGGGGGGGGGGGGGGGTGGGGGGGGGGGGGGGTGGGGGGGGGGGGGGGTGGGGGGGGGGGGGGGTGGGGGGGGGGGGGGGTGGGGGGGGGGGGGGGTGGGGGGGGGGGGGGGTGGGGGGGGGGGGGGGTGGGGGGGGGGGGGGGTGGGGGGGGGGGGGGGTGGGGGGGGGGGGGGGTGGGGGGGGGGGGGGGTGGGGGGGGGGGGGGGTGGGGGGGGGGGGGGGTGGGGGGGGGGGGGGGTGGGGGGGGGGGGGGGTGGGGGGGGGGGGGGGTGGGGGGGGGGGGGGGTGGGGGGGGGGGGGGGTGGGGGGGGGGGGGGGTGGGGGGGGGGGGGGGTGGGGGGGGGGGGGGGTGGGGGGGGGGGGGGGTGGGGGGGGGGGGGGGTGGGGGGGGGGGGGGGTGGGGGGGGGGGGGGGTGGGGGGGGGGGGGGGTGGGGGGGGGGGGGGGTGGGGGGGGGGGGGGGTGGGGGGGGGGGGGGGTGGGGGGGGGGGGGGGTGGGGGGGGGGGGGGGTGGGGGGGGGGGGGGGTGGGGGGGGGGGGGGGTGGGGGGGGGGGGGGGTGGGGGGGGGGGGGGGTGGGGGGGGGGGGGGGTGGGGGGGGGGGGGGGTGGGGGGGGGGGGGGGTGGGGGGGGGGGGGGGTGGGGGGGGGGGGGGGTGGGGGGGGGGGGGGGTGGGGGGGGGGGGGGGTGGGGGGGGGGGGGGGTGGGGGGGGGGGGGGGTGGGGGGGGGGGGGGGTGGGGGGGGGGGGGGGTGGGGGGGGGGGGGGGTGGGGGGGGGGGGGGGTGGGGGGGGGGGGGGGTGGGGGGGGGGGGGGGTGGGGGGGGGGGGGGGTGGGGGGGGGGGGGGGTGGGGGGGGGGGGGGGTGGGGGGGGGGGGGGGTGGGGGGGGGGGGGGGTGGGGGGGGGGGGGGGTGGGGGGGGGGGGGGGTGGGGGGGGGGGGGGGTGGGGGGGGGGGGGGGTGGGGGGGGGGGGGGGTGGGGGGGGGGGGGGGTGGGGGGGGGGGGGGGTGGGGGGGGGGGGGGGTGGGGGGGGGGGGGGGTGGGGGGGGGGGGGGGTGGGGGGGGGGGGGGGTGGGGGGGGGGGGGGGTGGGGGGGGGGGGGGGTGGGGGGGGGGGGGGGTGGGGGGGGGGGGGGGTGGGGGGGGGGGGGGGTGGGGGGGGGGGGGGGTGGGGGGGGGGGGGGGTGGGGGGGGGGGGGGGTGGGGGGGGGGGGGGGTGGGGGGGGGGGGGGGTGGGGGGGGGGGGGGGTGGGGGGGGGGGGGGGTGGGGGGGGGGGGGGGTGGGGGGGGGGGGGGGTGGGGGGGGGGGGGGGTGGGGGGGGGGGGGGGTGGGGGGGGGGGGGGGTGGGGGGGGGGGGGGGTGGGGGGGGGGGGGGGTGGGGGGGGGGGGGGGTGGGGGGGGGGGGGGGTGGGGGGGGGGGGGGGTGGGGGGGGGGGGGGGTGGGGGGGGGGGGGGGTGGGGGGGGGGGGGGGTGGGGGGGGGGGGGGGTGGGGGGGGGGGGGGGTGGGGGGGGGGGGGGGTGGGGGGGGGGGGGGGTGGGGGGGGGGGGGGGTGGGGGGGGGGGGGGGTGGGGGGGGGGGGGGGTGGGGGGGGGGGGGGGTGGGGGGGGGGGGGGGTGGGGGGGGGGGGGGGTGGGGGGGGGGGGGGGTGGGGGGGGGGGGGGGTGGGGGGGGGGGGGGGTGGGGGGGGGGGGGGGTGGGGGGGGGGGGGGGTGGGGGGGGGGGGGGGTGGGGGGGGGGGGGGGTGGGGGGGGGGGGGGGTGGGGGGGGGGGGGGGTGGGGGGGGGGGGGGGTGGGGGGGGGGGGGGGTGGGGGGGGGGGGGGGTGGGGGGGGGGGGGGGTGGGGGGGGGGGGGGGTGGGGGGGGGGGGGGGTGGGGGGGGGGGGGGGTGGGGGGGGGGGGGGGTGGGGGGGGGGGGGGGTGGGGGGGGGGGGGGGTGGGGGGGGGGGGGGGTGGGGGGGGGGGGGGGTGGGGGGGGGGGGGGGTGGGGGGGGGGGGGGGTGGGGGGGGGGGGGGGTGGGGGGGGGGGGGGGTGGGGGGGGGGGGGGGTGGGGGGGGGGGGGGGTGGGGGGGGGGGGGGGTGGGGGGGGGGGGGGGTGGGGGGGGGGGGGGGTGGGGGGGGGGGGGGGTGGGGGGGGGGGGGGGTGGGGGGGGGGGGGGGTGGGGGGGGGGGGGGGTGGGGGGGGGGGGGGGTGGGGGGGGGGGGGGGTGGGGGGGGGGGGGGGTGGGGGGGGGGGGGGGTGGGGGGGGGGGGGGGTGGGGGGGGGGGGGGGTGGGGGGGGGGGGGGGTGGGGGGGGGGGGGGGTGGGGGGGGGGGGGGGTGGGGGGGGGGGGGGGTGGGGGGGGGGGGGGGTGGGGGGGGGGGGGGGTGGGGGGGGGGGGGGGTGGGGGGGGGGGGGGGTGGGGGGGGGGGGGGGTGGGGGGGGGGGGGGGTGGGGGGGGGGGGGGGTGGGGGGGGGGGGGGGTGGGGGGGGGGGGGGGTGGGGGGGGGGGGGGGTGGGGGGGGGGGGGGGTGGGGGGGGGGGGGGGTGGGGGGGGGGGGGGGTGGGGGGGGGGGGGGGTGGGGGGGGGGGGGGGTGGGGGGGGGGGGGGGTGGGGGGGGGGGGGGGTGGGGGGGGGGGGGGGTGGGGGGGGGGGGGGGTGGGGGGGGGGGGGGGTGGGGGGGGGGGGGGGTGGGGGGGGGGGGGGGTGGGGGGGGGGGGGGGTGGGGGGGGGGGGGGGTGGGGGGGGGGGGGGGTGGGGGGGGGGGGGGGTGGGGGGGGGGGGGGGTGGGGGGGGGGGGGGGTGGGGGGGGGGGGGGGTGGGGGGGGGGGGGGGTGGGGGGGGGGGGGGGTGGGGGGGGGGGGGGGTGGGGGGGGGGGGGGGTGGGGGGGGGGGGGGGTGGGGGGGGGGGGGGGTGGGGGGGGGGGGGGGTGGGGGGGGGGGGGGGTGGGGGGGGGGGGGGGTGGGGGGGGGGGGGGGTGGGGGGGGGGGGGGGTGGGGGGGGGGGGGGGTGGGGGGGGGGGGGGGTGGGGGGGGGGGGGGGTGGGGGGGGGGGGGGGTGGGGGGGGGGGGGGGTGGGGGGGGGGGGGGGTGGGGGGGGGGGGGGGTGGGGGGGGGGGGGGGTGGGGGGGGGGGGGGGTGGGGGGGGGGGGGGGTGGGGGGGGGGGGGGGTGGGGGGGGGGGGGGGTGGGGGGGGGGGGGGGTGGGGGGGGGGGGGGGTGGGGGGGGGGGGGGGTGGGGGGGGGGGGGGGTGGGGGGGGGGGGGGGTGGGGGGGGGGGGGGGTGGGGGGGGGGGGGGGTGGGGGGGGGGGGGGGTGGGGGGGGGGGGGGGTGGGGGGGGGGGGGGGTGGGGGGGGGGGGGGGTGGGGGGGGGGGGGGGTGGGGGGGGGGGGGGGTGGGGGGGGGGGGGGGTGGGGGGGGGGGGGGGTGGGGGGGGGGGGGGGTGGGGGGGGGGGGGGGTGGGGGGGGGGGGGGGTGGGGGGGGGGGGGGGTGGGGGGGGGGGGGGGTGGGGGGGGGGGGGGGTGGGGGGGGGGGGGGGTGGGGGGGGGGGGGGGTGGGGGGGGGGGGGGGTGGGGGGGGGGGGGGGTGGGGGGGGGGGGGGGTGGGGGGGGGGGGGGGTGGGGGGGGGGGGGGGTGGGGGGGGGGGGGGGTGGGGGGGGGGGGGGGTGGGGGGGGGGGGGGGTGGGGGGGGGGGGGGGTGGGGGGGGGGGGGGGTGGGGGGGGGGGGGGGTGGGGGGGGGGGGGGGTGGGGGGGGGGGGGGGTGGGGGGGGGGGGGGGTGGGGGGGGGGGGGGGTGGGGGGGGGGGGGGGTGGGGGGGGGGGGGGGTGGGGGGGGGGGGGGGTGGGGGGGGGGGGGGGTGGGGGGGGGGGGGGGTGGGGGGGGGGGGGGGTGGGGGGGGGGGGGGGTGGGGGGGGGGGGGGGTGGGGGGGGGGGGGGGTGGGGGGGGGGGGGGGTGGGGGGGGGGGGGGGTGGGGGGGGGGGGGGGTGGGGGGGGGGGGGGGTGGGGGGGGGGGGGGGTGGGGGGGGGGGGGGGTGGGGGGGGGGGGGGGTGGGGGGGGGGGGGGGTGGGGGGGGGGGGGGGTGGGGGGGGGGGGGGGTGGGGGGGGGGGGGGGTGGGGGGGGGGGGGGGTGGGGGGGGGGGGGGGTGGGGGGGGGGGGGGGTGGGGGGGGGGGGGGGTGGGGGGGGGGGGGGGTGGGGGGGGGGGGGGGTGGGGGGGGGGGGGGGTGGGGGGGGGGGGGGGTGGGGGGGGGGGGGGGTGGGGGGGGGGGGGGGTGGGGGGGGGGGGGGGTGGGGGGGGGGGGGGGTGGGGGGGGGGGGGGGTGGGGGGGGGGGGGGGTGGGGGGGGGGGGGGGTGGGGGGGGGGGGGGGTGGGGGGGGGGGGGGGTGGGGGGGGGGGGGGGTGGGGGGGGGGGGGGGTGGGGGGGGGGGGGGGTGGGGGGGGGGGGGGGTGGGGGGGGGGGGGGGTGGGGGGGGGGGGGGGTGGGGGGGGGGGGGGGTGGGGGGGGGGGGGGGTGGGGGGGGGGGGGGGTGGGGGGGGGGGGGGGTGGGGGGGGGGGGGGGTGGGGGGGGGGGGGGGTGGGGGGGGGGGGGGGTGGGGGGGGGGGGGGGTGGGGGGGGGGGGGGGTGGGGGGGGGGGGGGGTGGGGGGGGGGGGGGGTGGGGGGGGGGGGGGGTGGGGGGGGGGGGGGGTGGGGGGGGGGGGGGGTGGGGGGGGGGGGGGGTGGGGGGGGGGGGGGGTGGGGGGGGGGGGGGGTGGGGGGGGGGGGGGGTGGGGGGGGGGGGGGGTGGGGGGGGGGGGGGGTGGGGGGGGGGGGGGGTGGGGGGGGGGGGGGGTGGGGGGGGGGGGGGGTGGGGGGGGGGGGGGGTGGGGGGGGGGGGGGGTGGGGGGGGGGGGGGGTGGGGGGGGGGGGGGGTGGGGGGGGGGGGGGGTGGGGGGGGGGGGGGGTGGGGGGGGGGGGGGGTGGGGGGGGGGGGGGGTGGGGGGGGGGGGGGGTGGGGGGGGGGGGGGGTGGGGGGGGGGGGGGGTGGGGGGGGGGGGGGGTGGGGGGGGGGGGGGGTGGGGGGGGGGGGGGGTGGGGGGGGGGGGGGGTGGGGGGGGGGGGGGGTGGGGGGGGGGGGGGGTGGGGGGGGGGGGGGGTGGGGGGGGGGGGGGGTGGGGGGGGGGGGGGGTGGGGGGGGGGGGGGGTGGGGGGGGGGGGGGGTGGGGGGGGGGGGGGGTGGGGGGGGGGGGGGGTGGGGGGGGGGGGGGGTGGGGGGGGGGGGGGGTGGGGGGGGGGGGGGGTGGGGGGGGGGGGGGGTGGGGGGGGGGGGGGGTGGGGGGGGGGGGGGGTGGGGGGGGGGGGGGGTGGGGGGGGGGGGGGGTGGGGGGGGGGGGGGGTGGGGGGGGGGGGGGGTGGGGGGGGGGGGGGGTGGGGGGGGGGGGGGGTGGGGGGGGGGGGGGGTGGGGGGGGGGGGGGGTGGGGGGGGGGGGGGGTGGGGGGGGGGGGGGGTGGGGGGGGGGGGGGGTGGGGGGGGGGGGGGGTGGGGGGGGGGGGGGGTGGGGGGGGGGGGGGGTGGGGGGGGGGGGGGGTGGGGGGGGGGGGGGGTGGGGGGGGGGGGGGGTGGGGGGGGGGGGGGGTGGGGGGGGGGGGGGGTGGGGGGGGGGGGGGGTGGGGGGGGGGGGGGGTGGGGGGGGGGGGGGGTGGGGGGGGGGGGGGGTGGGGGGGGGGGGGGGTGGGGGGGGGGGGGGGTGGGGGGGGGGGGGGGTGGGGGGGGGGGGGGGTGGGGGGGGGGGGGGGTGGGGGGGGGGGGGGGTGGGGGGGGGGGGGGGTGGGGGGGGGGGGGGGTGGGGGGGGGGGGGGGTGGGGGGGGGGGGGGGTGGGGGGGGGGGGGGGTGGGGGGGGGGGGGGGTGGGGGGGGGGGGGGGTGGGGGGGGGGGGGGGTGGGGGGGGGGGGGGGTGGGGGGGGGGGGGGGTGGGGGGGGGGGGGGGTGGGGGGGGGGGGGGGTGGGGGGGGGGGGGGGTGGGGGGGGGGGGGGGTGGGGGGGGGGGGGGGTGGGGGGGGGGGGGGGTGGGGGGGGGGGGGGGTGGGGGGGGGGGGGGGTGGGGGGGGGGGGGGGTGGGGGGGGGGGGGGGTGGGGGGGGGGGGGGGTGGGGGGGGGGGGGGGTGGGGGGGGGGGGGGGTGGGGGGGGGGGGGGGTGGGGGGGGGGGGGGGTGGGGGGGGGGGGGGGTGGGGGGGGGGGGGGGTGGGGGGGGGGGGGGGTGGGGGGGGGGGGGGGTGGGGGGGGGGGGGGGTGGGGGGGGGGGGGGGTGGGGGGGGGGGGGGGTGGGGGGGGGGGGGGGTGGGGGGGGGGGGGGGTGGGGGGGGGGGGGGGTGGGGGGGGGGGGGGGTGGGGGGGGGGGGGGGTGGGGGGGGGGGGGGGTGGGGGGGGGGGGGGGTGGGGGGGGGGGGGGGTGGGGGGGGGGGGGGGTGAATCTGGGGTCCCCAGTTTAAACAACATTGAAAGTAATGCTATTTTGGGGTGGATTCTCCCCCACCCTGAAACAGCATCACTTTCAATGTTTAAACTGGGGACCTCAGATTCTCCCTTGAAATCCATGCCGAAGGGGGTGGATTTAATAATAATAATAACCACCCTTATTAGGCATTGAGAGAATAAAAGAAAGAGAGAAAACAAGCATTGGCAGGAAGGGGTGGATTTAAAAGGAGAATCTGGGGAAATTTGGGGGGTGCCTGCTGTCAGGGGTGCAATTTTTAAGATTGCAGCACCAAAATTTCAGAGTATCTTTTTGAGACCCTACTGATGATAACACCCAGTTTGGTGAAGTTTGGTTCAGGGGGTCCAAAATTATGGACCCTCAAAGATGTAGCCCCCATTTATTAACTCCCATTGGAAACAATGGGGACACTCCCTTTGGGAGCCCATAACTTTGTACTCCCTAAACCAAACCTCACCAAACCTGGTTGATATCATCAGGAGAGTCTTCTGAAAAATCCCTGAAATTTTGATGCTGCTAGCCTAAAAGCTGCACCCTCTGCAGGCCAAAAACTGAAAAATACTGAAAATGCAAAAAAAACCCCTGCATTTTTGGCACCCACCACAAGGGTGGGGCGACCTGGGCAACTGCCCACTTTGCCCAATGGGAGGAACACCTCTGCTTTTTTGTCTTTATAACTAATAACCTTGGGTAATACCCATATCTCTTGTGATCTGGGATTTCTATCCTATATACACCATTTATCAAATCTTAATGTGCATGATTGTTTGTACAGTGGAATGCAACTATAGATTATTTTATTATACAGACATAGACCAGATCATATAGTTAACAAAATATACAACCTATCAAATACTATGATGTCCAGATTAGTTAAGACTAAAATAAGCTATGTAAAACAGTATCAGTTCATACTACAAAATATAATAAAATTCTATCTTTGTAAAAACTGTTAAAATAATTTAATTAAGCTAAAACCATTATGATAATAATCACCTCTTGTTCCTTTTACAAATAGTCCAGGCAAATTTAGCAACCTTTAATGTTACCCCAACATCTGTTCCAGTGACCAATATTGAAATAAGAGTTTTTTCTATCCCTCCCTGGGTATTTACATAGTACCGGATTAATTAAATTCCTTCTTTCCTGTTCCAAATTCTTGCAAACAAAAATAAGATGCTCCAACGATTCTATGGATCCATCTTGGCATGAGCATAGACATTCTTCTTTCGGTCTCTTATTATGTTTGCCAATTAAGACCGCTGTGGGCAAGGCATTATGTCTAATTAGCATAAAACTTCTCTGAAAGTTAGATATATCTAGTTGTTTTATATAAGGAATCAGGGACACAACTATAGAAAACTTGTTTCCTGCCCATGTTTAGTGTGAGGAGCTGTTTTTTGCTCATTCATCTTTCTGAGAAAAAAAGGTCACTGTGGCCAGGCACCAGAAACTCAAACATCACAGGCACCTGGGAGATGAAGAATTCATTTGAGCTTGTTAAGGTTCTTCAAGGCAGGAACTTCCTTTGAAAACCTCAATTCAGTAAAACAGTGGTCATTACTGCCCAAGTCACTTAAAATGTTTGCAAAACGTTTGCAGTCTTCCTCATTTGTCCTCACTCACCCCCTTGAAAATGCTTCCTGGCCACCATTTTGTGATTCTTCCATTTTATTTTTGATGCTTCAAAGCCTTGTGCTGTAAGTCTTTGTGGGTTGTGTCTTTGTAGCTTTGAAGATATCACCCCCCATGAAAAAAAGTTGGAAGTAAACAGCTGAGATGACAGAGTGAACTAAAAAAATGGTGCCAAGGAGGAAGTCCAAGGACTGCTGAGAGCTGTAGGAAACATTTTAAAGAACTCTGCACAGCAAGTGAAAACATTTTGAAAACGTTTTCACAAAAAGAATGCTAAAATAGAGGATGCCTATAAAACACTTTGAGCCTGAAAATAAAATATTTTGGATTAAAAACTACGTGGAACTCTACAGAGGAAACGATTTATTCCCTTTCTCAAAATGCTTTATTTTGGTTGTGCAGATAGGTTCAGTGTGGGGTTGTCTTTTTGTTTCATGATTAAGGAAGAATTATTTGGGGTCTTTCTCAGGTTGCATGGAAGAAGTACTCTTTCTGTGATTTGTATTGTCTTGGAGGGAGTTGGGTATTGTTAAATAGGACTGGTCATTAGTTTGAAAACTGGTCCTTTAGGCATTTTTGCCCACAAGTTCAGACACAGTCCCAAGATGGCTCCTATGTTCAGGGCTGACAGGGCAGCATTCTGGGAGAAAGATCATTCTCTCCCCCTCCGCACTGCTACAGATCAAGTTGGCTACAGGGTCATTATTGACCTGTGGAGTGACATCACATCGTTTCTAAGTTGACTTTGTTTGCAGGTTAGTTTGCTGTTGTCTTCTCCATCCATCTACACTCCAGCCATCTACACTTTGCCCTCCCACTCACACATATACAAGTTGGATACTCATTTTACTGAGCTTGGAAGGATGCAAGGCTGAGTCAACCTTGAGTTAACTACTTGAAACCAACTTCCATTGGGATTGAACTCAGGTCATAAGCTGAGTTTTGATTGCAGTACTGCAGATTAGGAAAGACCTTACATTCACTAAAAGCCTTTTAACTGAGTTGATATGGATAATGTCAGAATTTTAAATGGAGACATCAAGGGAAGGCTCTTTACCCTGCACTGCTATTAATGGAATGAATTTGCAGGATCCAGCTCTGTGCTAGGAATAATGGAATATACTCCTTTTGTTTCTTCTGGTTTCTATGCAAGTTTCAAATTAGCTCATTTTTTATTCTAATATTTATTTAGGCCATTTTTACAATATAATAATATATTTCATATGCTAAAATAGTGCATAAGTTTTTATTTTTTGCCACCAAGTCACAACTGATTTATAGTGACCCCGTAGGGTACTCAAGGCAACAGACATTCAAATCTTCAGAGGAGGTTTGCCATTGCCTTCTTTACCGTTGCTATTCCTTGGAGGTTTCCCACACCTGCTATACCATCAAAATACTTCTCAGGGTCAAGGTTGAGAGTGCGTGACTGATCCAAGGTTGCCCCGCAGCAGTGGCATACCTAGGCAAACTGGAGCCCTGGGCAAAACCTGTGTTTGATGCCCCCCCAATGGGAGGCCATCCTCTCCCACCATGACAAAACAATGATTTTTTTTCCACCAGGTCGTTTTAAAGTCACCATCACATTATAGAACATGCCCCAACTCACAAATCTGAACACAGCAATGGGCCATGCCACACAGTAGCCCCCATCTCCTATTAACTCCCATTGGAAGCAATGGGCGCACTCCCTTTGGGAGCCCAAAACTTTGGACTCCCTAAACCAAACCTCACCAAACCTGGGTGACATTATCAAGAGAGTCTCCCTAGTTTAAACAACATTGAAAGTAATGCTATTTTGGGGTGGATTCTCCCCCACCCTGAAACAGCATCACTTTCAATGTTTAAACTGGGGACCTCAGATTCTCCCTTGAAATCCATGCCGAAGGGGGTGGATTTAATAATAATAATAATAATAATAATAATAATAATAATAATAATAATAATAATAATAATAATAATAATAATAATAATAACAACAACAACAACCACCACCACCACCACCACCACCACCACCACCACCACCACCACCACCACCACCACATTTATTAGGCATTGAGAGAATAAAAGAAAGAAAGAAAACAAGCATTGGCAGGAAGGGGTGGATTTAAAAATTTAGGGGGTACCTGATGTCAGGGGTGCAATTTTTAAGATAGCAGCACCAAAATTTGCAAATATCTTTGTGAGACCCTACTGATGATACCACCCAGGCTTGGTGAAGTTTGGTTCAGGGGGTCCAAAGTTATGGACTCTCAAAGGTGTAGCCCCCATGTATTAACTCCCATTGGAAATAATGGGGGCACTCCCTTTGGGAGTCCATAACTTATGACTCCCTAAACCAAACCTCACCAAACCTGGGTGACATTATCAAGAGAGTCTCCTGAAAAATCCCTGAAATTTGTTATTAGTTCAGAATCATAAGCCTGATAAATTAGGAATTACTCCATCAGCTTCTACCAGCATGGCCACTGGCCATGCTGACAGAGGCTGATGGAATTGTAGTTCTGAACATCTGGAGAGCCCAGGTTCCTACCCTGAAGTTGCTACTATTGGTCAGGGTAGGGAATATAACGGCTCCAGATGTTCAGGAACCTAATTCCCATCAGCCCTACCAGCATGGCCAATTGGCCATGCTGACGAAGCTTGATGGGGTGGTCCTAATTATCTGAGCCTATTATATCAAAAACTGCGCCCTCTGCAGGCCAAAAACTGAAAAATACTGAAAATACAAAAAACAAACCTGCAGTTTTTGTGCGCCCACAATGGG
The DNA here is from genome assembly GCF_021028975.2 of Sphaerodactylus townsendi. Classification (NCBI taxonomy): domain Eukaryota; kingdom Metazoa; phylum Chordata; class Lepidosauria; order Squamata; family Sphaerodactylidae; genus Sphaerodactylus; species Sphaerodactylus townsendi. The sequence goes on from NC_059426.1 coordinate 150,062,845, forward strand.
GTGCCCCGGGCAACTGCCCACTTTGCCCAATGGGAGGAACGCCTCTGACCTGCAGTTTTCCACAGCAGAATGGGGGTTCACACCTGGATTTCCCAGATCCTAGTCCAACATTTTACTAATTACACCATGCTGTTGCTATAATTCACAGCAAAAAGGTATACATGTAGTAATAAAAATGATGGGCTGAAACAGACAGCAACATAAAAATCAGTGGGGTTAGCACACACAAGGGTCTATCAGCAGTGAAACAGGGATACGGTACAAACAGTGGAGGAGAGAAAATCAGCAGCATTGCTAATGAAAAGCTAATGGAAATCTTGTTATTAGGGAAAAGAGAAATATGGGCTGTCAAGCTGAGCTTAAGCTTGAGAGCTGGGGACCTTTTTTCCAGAAACTGCAATGCAGGATCCGTTTTGAGTGTGTGAAAGGCAAATCTTGTGGAAAGGTTGGAAAGAGAGATGTGGGGACCAGTTTTTGCCATTTGTATTGACAAAGAGAATAGAAGTAGAAGCTGAGTCCTTGGGGAGACAGAAATGTGACTTTGTAACAGCTTGAGTCAGGATCTGTGCATTTTTTCTGACTGCTTTAGGAGTCTCTCTGCTTTGAATATGTTTGTAATGGCTGTTTTGTTTACAATATACAAAGACTTTCCTGAAGTATCTATGGGGTTACAATGCAGTTATCTCATGAAGAGAGTTATCCAAAGATTTAACACAAGTAGTTTTTTCATGCATTGGCAATGCATTATTAACTTAATGCATTATTAACTTAATTTGATTGTATCCACACAGACTCCAGATATTGTACTATTGCTGTGCTACAATATTTTTTTTGGCAGCTGATGGTTGTAGTACAGTGATACTGCAGTATTCAGTAATGTGTGGAGGAAACCTTCGTGTATTTCCAGTTGGAAGGTGACATGTTTGTTAACCAAAGAGAAGCAAGATCCCCAGATTTCTTTTACTTCCTCCCACATCCTGCTTTCTTGATTATCTTGTAGACACCTAGATGTGGGAATAATTGGTTGGATACTACCAGCTATTTCATATAGTCTTATCCATTTACCCTGTTTACATCACCCCCATCCCTCATGGCCTTTTGTATAGGCAGGCCCCATAATCCTTGTCATAACAATTTAACAGGGTCAGTGAGGAACCCTGATTTCAAAAACTGTTTGGATCCAACCCATAATTTTTAGACTAAATTTTAAACCCAAATGTAGCAAACAATGGATGATTAAGTCCTATTGATTATTGCCTCGCTGCTTTGAAATTCCCATTTTTTCAAAAGACACCAGATAGATGCAGAGTTCTATTATTATTATTAAATCATACCATTGGTATTATTCAGCACACTGATGCACAGAGAACAGTTTTCTCCAGAGAATGTATAAGTTTAATCTAGGTCAGAAAGGGCAGCTTCTGTTTTGCTTTTCCATACTGTTCCCTCTTGGTAAATGTAGCTAAGGTTTATGGTAGACATGTGAGACCACTTACTGAGTGTTATAAGAGGACTGCTCTATATGAAATGTGATACAGAGGCTCCTGTGGTTGATACATTCAGATTCAAAGGGGTAAATAAGCTTGCAAAAACCCACATAACTTGTCAGTATTTAGGTTTCTTGGGAACTAGACAAAGAAATATACACTCGGCTTTTAAGGATTTTGTTTTTTAATGAACTGGTAAATTAGCATGTGAAAATCTATACAACCTGTCAACATGTAGGTTAAAATTACTCATGGGGCGGCCCACAATACCCACCGGCCTATTTAAGTCATTGTAAGGGGAAAAAATGGTTTCACTAACAGATAGGTCTATCTTGTGCACCAGAGCTGTTGAATCTTTATCCTGTTGACTTTGGCTTATGGCCTCTCTACCACCTGTTTCAGTCTATGAAATAAAGGCTCTGACACTCAGTGGAGACAAATGAATCATAGATGGAGATGCCAAGAGTTTGCCAAGCGAAATACGTTAAAGACCAATGTTTGTAGTCAAGGGATGAATAAAGGATGGACTGTGTTGAAAATGATGGTGTGTGAAAGTGCAGGACCTCTATATTTCAAGTTCTTTCACTGACTTTCACAACTAAAATAATAATTCCCTCAGAAGGGTTATATAATCTATACAATTAGAATGAGTTTTATGGCTATGTGTATTAGGAACTACGCTTTTAGCTATCTTTCTGGTTAATGTATACCAGGGATATCCAATTTCCCTGTGTTAAGCTGGAATTTTAATTAACATTACCTAGCATTTATATATTACTTCCATCATTCAAAGTGTTTCATATCTCTGTTATCAACAATCTTCACATAGCCAAGAAAGTAGATAAGAACTATTATGACAAATCATACTCAAGGATGGTGAACTGTGTTATATATTTGCAGTAGCAAATATATAAATATATTCCTTTCTGTAAATAAAATACTTGAAGTTATTTGCAAGCTTCCATGAATTGAGTAAATTCCCAAAAATTGAGTAAATTTTTTCCAGAAGCCTCTTGTGCTTCTGAAAAGGCATGGTTGAGTGTTGAGGGATTTTCCATAACAGCATGGTGTTGTATGGAGGATGGCAGCAAGACCTGGGAGAATCACTGAAAATAGGGTTGCATATTCCTGTTGGGAGTCGGAGACCTCATGTTTCCTGAGGGCGGTTCCTGTTGCTGCTCAGCTAAAAAGTGGGAGAAAAATAATGGTCATCATGGGTATGTGGGGGTGGGAATCAATCACTGGCATACTGATGCGTTTATATCATTGTATTACTGGTGATGCTTTAGCATTCAGTCAAAACTATATGGTTAAACCATAGAACGTTGGTCAAATAATACAGCATTGCCACAGATGTTATTACACAGCCTGTGAAACACTCTCCCAGAGGTGCATTTCTCTCCTGATACCAGTATCATGGTGGCAACGTGACATGAAATGGCTTAGACTATCACCATTGCACAAGTGGACCAAGTTCAAAGAATGGAGCTCATGTAAGTGTATGTGTATGGTGAGGGGGGGGGATTTCAGCTGTTTTCCTTTCTTGCTGCAGTGCTTGCCTCAGTGCATCATGGGACATTCTTTTGGAGAGTTTCCTGACCACCAATACTAACTTGGGAATAAAAAAGATTGGTTGTGGGAGGGGAAAGCAAATTCCACACCCACCATTAGACGCGCGCTCCTCACAGCAAATACCCCGGGGTCCTGCAGCACTCTCCATTACACCAGCAGTGACAATGCAGCAACAACGCAGTCACCCTGATTCTGCGGCTCCTCCCACCCCTCAGCACGCGTCATTTCAGATCCTAGTCGGAAGTACACCTTTTTGAAACTCCACGCCCAACATGGAGCAGGGGGCCCCTCCACTTTCACTTTTGAAGTGGGGAAAGGGCCTTGGTTATGGTAGTTGGTTTTCTGGCCACAGAGAATCTTCATCAGAAAATCTTCATCAGGAGCCAAATTATTAGTGATTCTCTAGAATCTGTATGAATTTTCCATAGAATGGCATGTGATTAAACAAATCCAATAATGTATTGTTTTCAGGGCTGAATTCAACTGGATGTTGTGGGTTTTCTGGACTGTGTGGCCGTGGTCTGGTAGATCTTGTTCCTAACATTTCGCCTGCATCTGTGACTGGCATCTTCAGAGGTGTCACCTCTGAAGATGCCAGCCACAGATGTAGGTGAAACGTTAGGAACAAGATCTACCAGATGGCCACACAGTCCAGAAAACCCACAACAACCAAATCGAATAATAATTGTGATAGGAAGCCAAAAAATTTTCAGCACTGATAATGATATCAAGTAACTTTCCCAAATGAATCACTTCTGTGTAGAGACTGTAGGTACTAGGACTCAGATGGACCTGATAGGATCTGGAGAGTTGCTGCCTATCAGTATACACAAGAATGAGCCAGGTTGTTCAGAATTATACAAAGATGAGTTGTATCCAATTGCTGCACCCAACTGAAGGCAGGATATTCCTCTGGCATGAGGAGCCTTTCTCTGGCCGTTTCCGCGCGGTGAGGAAAATGGCTAGGCTCTTGGAGCGGTAAGTCGCCGTCTCCAGGCGTACCATTCGCACTACTTGGCGGCGTGGCTACTGCTGTACTTAGCCCCAGCAGCCAGCTGGCCGCAGCGAGCGTATTCGAAAATGCTGGCGTCAGTCTTTTTTGGAATCACGCTGCGGTAAGCCGCTGCTATATAGGCGAAGCAGCATTTGGGCGGCTTCCACTGCCTTCAATTGCTGAATGTTGTGTTTTGTCATATCCATCTATCGAGCCAGCTATCTACGCTATGTCCCTGGGCCTCCGGCGTTGCTGAAGGCCTGGGGGGGACGCCCCCCTGCCCTATACCGCTTTCGAGCAATTAAGCGCCGCGGCCAGGGGGGCATGTCCCTGAGCAGGCCGTGGCGACACGCCCGAGGCCAAGGCTAAATCTGGGTCGTGACCGGCGCTCCGTGTACCGACTGCCCGTCTCTTCAGACCGTCGTCTTGAGGACGGTCCAATTAATCTTCAGGTCGTAGCCCGAAGCATACGACCCAGCCGTTTCCGCCCGCCCGTCGCGGAAGCGGCCTCCTGATCCCAGAATCTCTAGTCTCTTGGTTCAGAAGTCTCCTTCTGCAGTAGGCTTTCGCTGTCATTAGCTGAGCAGAGTAATTAGGTACAACACAGCTGTTATTCAAAGTGCTGAAATCAGTCTTGTTTCTTATTAGTTGCTTTTTCTGCCCCTCCTATATAGGCAAAAAGATTTGGGAGGTTTCTACTGCCTTCAATTGCTGAATGTTGTGTTTTGTCATATCTATCTATCTATCTATCTATCTATCTATCTATCTATCTATCTATCTATCTATCTATCTATCTATCTATCTATCTATCTATCTATCTATCTATCTATCTATCTATCTATCTATCATCTGCTTTTCTTTTGGTATTAGAATATTTCCTACATTTATTTTTTAAATGTATATTCACTTTTGTTTCCAAAGGGGACTCAAAGCAACTTATATCATGTTGACTGTAATGGCTCAATGGGATAATGTCACTTATGTCAGTCTTATTACACTTACACTGGCTCTCAGAGTGCTCCTAGGACCAATTCAAGGTGCTGTTATTGACCTTTAGAGCCTAATATGGTTTTGGACCAGCATACCTTAATGATTGCCAACTACCATATGAACCTACCTGATCAGACCATTGTGGTCATCTTCCATTTTCAGGTGCCCACATTTATCTGAGGCCAAATGGGTGGCAACCCAAGAAAGAGTTTTCTCAGTTGTAGAACCAAAATGATAGAATTCTCTCTTCATGGTGATTTATCTGTCCCCCTCAAATGCTGGCTTTTGCTGGATTTATCTATCCCCTCTAATGCTGGCTTTTTAATTATTTGCTGCCCTGGGGGTCCTAAATTGGTTGGAAAAGGTGTATTAAAATGTTCTAGATTTGTTAAAATAAAATGAATAAAAGCACACACTTAGCTGGTTCCTATCTATACGTACGTGACTTTCTCTGGACAGGGATCTAACTATCTGATGTTCCTGGTCTAGCAAAATTCCTCTTCCAAAACTGAGCAACTTATATAGTTGTTCTTTGTTCACCATAATACTGCCATTGTGCCAGAAACAAACAAAAAACCCCTGACAGTTCATCAGCCCATTCTTAGTTTAAAAAGATCACCTCATTCCATTCTGCAGTATAAGCATCAGTACATTACAAACCCTATATTGTGCAAGTTTTCTTTCCTTCTTCAGGGAAAAAAAAGTTCAAGTTCTTGCACTCCAAGGAAAATATCAGCCCCTCATAAATATATCTGTATAAGAAGTCAAGCTCTATTTTTATCTTCCCTCCCATTGAGTGGCTCTTCATCCAATTTCACTCATAAAAATATGATGGAAAAGTGTGAAATCAGTTTCAGTTTCTGAGTGACTAATTTGGTGGTTAAGAAAAATAGCTATCAGAATGTAACAGTTTAATCTGAAAAGGTGGTATTAATGCATAGGGACTTTTGCCTTGATTTCCAATCTTTGGGCTGGGATTGATGAAAGCATAAAATAAAGGAGGGAAATATCAAGGAGAAAACAATAAAACTTGAGTAATCTTATTATTAAATTTGGCTACTGAATACCAGGACAAAGAAATATGTATGCCCAGATTGGTTGTATGTCAGTTTTTTGTACAAGTGAAGTAATATATTTCAATGTTATCTTCTTTTGCGGGGAAAAAAAAGTACCTTATGGAAGCTTCAAGCCATCATTTCCATGAAGGGGGTGAGCTCATAAATTGAAAGAATGAGTTTAAAAATGAAATTACATCCGTTGTAATGATTCAACAGGGCACCCTGTCATATATTAAACAGAAACTTATAAAAACATATTACTCTTCTCCCAAGTCTCGCCCTGAAAAGATTGTGTGATAGTAAAGCAGACTAAAGCACTTTCAATCATTAAAGCCTGCAAGCTCATATTGACATTTTCATATTGTTTCCTAAACAAGATGTCATGAAGAAGCTGCAAGGACGTTGGGGAAAATAGGGTACTTGCAGCATCTGTTTGGCATCTGACGAAGGGAGCTTTGACCCTTGAAAGCATATATCACCCAGATCTTGTTGCTTTCTAAGGTGCTGCTGGACTCAAATGTAGCTGCTCTAATGCAGACAGCAGACCGACATGGTTACCCTCTGAAAACAGCTGTTCACAGTGGTGGGATTCAAACAATTTAAAAACAGGTTCCGGTGGTGAGATTCAAATAATTTAACAACTGGTTGTTTACAAGCACCATTTTAACAACCGGTTCTGCCGAAGTGGTGCGAACCTGCTGAGTCCCACCACTGGCTGTTCATCAACTTCCCGCTTACTAATTATGTGTGTAAGGTTGTAGGGGGCTATGGTCAAAAACTCCTGATTCATCTTGTTTCCCACTTCCAATCCTATCCTTACCCTTCAGACACACTGCTATAAGGAGCAAGCAGAAAACCTGGGTTAATCAGATGTGGTCTGCATGAGATGACTGCCACATGACATCATTTTGCTAGGGACTGTTGATCTTGTCAAATATTTACATACACTTTCCTTCTTTTGCTTACACATATCTTCCAGTCCTTTTATCTTGACAAAAACAATACTATCTCCCCCCATATCCTGTTTTATCCTTTTCTCAGTCCCATAGATTCTTTTGTTACCCAAAATTCCTTCTCATTTTTAATAAAATGTGTCCAGTAGAAAATTTTCACTAATGGAGCAGGGAAGATTTTATTGCCGACCTGCAACTCTTCCTTCGTATCCATTCTGGTGAGTATCTTATCCCTTGGGAGCAGCATTTTGGATTGCAGTGGGATGGGAGAGGTGAGATAGGCCTGCACCAGTGGTGGAATTCCTATCCATGGAAATTACAGCTGTAGCCAATCCACTGTCCCTACTTTTCATATCAAAGCTGTCAAACCTGGTTGATTTCAACAGGGGAAAACAAGCATATACATACTTTATTATTATTATTATTATTATTATTATTATTATTATTATTATTATTATTATTATTATTATTATTATTATTATTATTATCATTGTTCATTGTTTCATTGCTATTGTTATTGCTATTGGCCATTGCTATTGTTATTGCTATTATTATTATTATTATTATTATTATTATTATTAGTAGTAGTAGTAGTAGTAGTAGTAGTAGTAGTAGTAGTAGTAGTAGTAGTAGTAGTAGTAGTAGTAATCCTTGCATTGCTATCCTGCGAAGGAGCATGAGAGGTGTTTGGTGTTTCCCATGTCAAAGTTATATGTACTTTATTTAAAATGTCCAGGAAAAAGCTAGAGTGAAAAATGTTCTCCTTGAGGTGGGTTTTTATAGGTGCAGAGGGGTTGAGGGAATATTCCAACATTGTAGAGAGAGAAAATAATATAAAAGTGTATTATCAGCAATTCACAGAGGTCAGCATAATTTATTCTATCATGGTGATCTTATGAATTAATGTACTTTAATCCTGCTTCAAAAAAAATGTAGATCCAGCCCTGTTTGTAGTGCAGGTGCAACAGAAACCTCTCATTTTGGCCATAGTTTTCATCATTAAAAGTTATTTCATCTGACAAAGAGAATTGTATCATTTTTTGCCAGTTAGTTAAGCATTCTGAAAACAATCAAGGAAAAGAATGTGGATGAAACAAAAGGCAAATGTTCCCCACCTGCTGATCAGATATTTGAATTCTAAAGGGAAATTACCAATTCTTCACCTGTCAAACTGACTCACAGAACGAACGCAAAAGAACAAATAGTTATGCCGTAATAAGAATGCTCTGTGCCTCTGATTTATTTGTTAGGCAGCTTTTTACTAACAACTGTCAAAGAAACCCAGCCTTTCTTGTTTACATCTCTGAAGAGTAATAAACAAGAGACAATTATCAGCTAATTATTTCCACCTGGTGAACTCTATTTTGAGAAGTTTTGATTAATTAACAGTAGCCTTCTATCATCATTATTTCCAGGAGAAAGGGAAAAAATAACAATTTAAACTAAATTAACATCAGTCTGGAGTGAGGTCTTCGTCCATTTTCTGGGTCATTGCTGCCTCATTCATTAAAGAAATAATTGGCAAATGCAGCCACTGTTAATCAATATTACAATATGATTTCCTTTAGAAGGGTGATTGTAATTAGACGGAAGGATGGGAATCAATTTCAAAGAAAGAAAAGATTGGTTTTATTTAAGCATTAAAACTATTTCAACTGCATTGAATAAGACATGGAACTGAGAAGTGCTCTCTCAGTTGGATTAACTTTCAGGAGAGTAGAGGCTCTCATCTAGATATTAGGACCAGAATGCTTTTGAAATTCTCTTCCAAATCACACTTCCGGGGAAGGTGATTCTTTGAGCAGATAAGCCTTCCGGAGCTCTCTGGCACATGTTACTGAAAGGAATGATGCTAGGCAATTGCTGGCATTAGAGCAGACAGGGTCTGGTCCTAGCCTCTTCAAAAACTTCTGATGACCTTCAATTTGACAGGTTAACTGATTTGGGTCTTCCTTTTTTGACACACTAGCTCTGAAAGAAACCTGGATCGGTAACATGTATCTTCCCAATTTTTTGGGGGAAAGCTTTTGTATCTTTTTATTTATTTACTGAATCCGCAATGAGATTGATAATGAATGAAGATCCATCTTTTACGTGTTTGTATATTATTGTTCACTTTTCTGTGTTCTTGCTCTTTTTTCCTGAAGTTATGTTTTGTAAAAAGAAAATAATAAATTATGTTTTTTTTAAAAAAGAAATTATTCTTCAAATCACCTGATCTTGTTACCAATGGAACACAGGCATCAAGAACCATCCATCCTTTGCTTTTTTATTCTCAACATTTTCTACACAGTGTGGAATTCAACATTTATCAGTTTGTTCAATTCTTTCCTTGTCTACATTTTTAGTGCGCAATATATGCATTTGGAAAACATCGCCAAAAAGAAAACCACCCTCTCTTTCTATGGTTGTATGGATGAATATGTGATTCAGAATGAACGATACTCTAAAATAGATCACCTCCATTTGGAGTCATATTCTAGGAACATTTACATTAAACAGTGTTGCTCAGGTCAGTTTCAGGCTAAAGCAAAGCCATCCAAAGCAGTTTTGAGTCCCTTCCAGTGGCTGGAATGCTTCTTTCACCTGCCTCATTTTTTTTGCTTTGTCTGCCATGTCTAAGAACCTGGAGCCGTTTCTTTCACAAATGTGGGACGGGGCAGTCTCAAGCAGAAAAGAGTATGATTGGCATTTCTAAGGTGACAATGGTGGATTCCACACAGTATAAATATACCATCTTTAGGACATTATAAAAAAAGATCCGTTTTGGGATTTTGTGTTCCCGCAACAGCAGAGGACGCAAGCATTGCCAGCCAAAACTGATCTTTTTCCCCACCTGCTGCATGGAATTCTTGCCAGTTTCACAGTGGCACCCACCATTTTGTGTGTTGCAACAGATTATCCGTGGAGGTTCTCCGCAGAGGTTTCCTGTGCTTGCAGCTCAACTGTTTTTTTTATTTTGCTGTAAAAAGTAGATGAATAAAGTTTGTTTAACCTAGCAATTCTGTGTATGTGTTGTTTTTCTTTTTTCTTTTGTTTTGAGGGGGCTGTCTGTGAAGCTATGGCAACACAAATATGCTCATTTTTTAGCTTCTCTAGTCATGTCACTGTGGGTGGAAGTGGCAGAAATGAAAGTAAGAGGCTTGGTTGGGACAAATAAAGTGTTTCCTGCCTGCTGGCATTCACTCAGCAGGCAGGAATCACCTTCAACTCAGGTTGTGGGAAAAAGATTTCTCGTTTAACGATCTTTGAAAAACCCGGGTTGAAAGAAATACAGTGGACTGAACTCATTTTTGGGAAGAGAGCTGTGGGATGTTCTTCTTCAAAATGCTATTTATAATATTTTAAGATGTTTGTGCTGTGCAAAATCCACCAATGAGGCACACAGAAGTGACTGAAATCAGCTAGCCGTTGACTCCTTCCCTTCTTCTTCCAATTAGTGTGATTTATGGGAGTGAACTATGACCATTTGGAATCTTACAGGTTTTGAGTGGTCTTTGGAGTGAACTTTACCAGGGATTGGGGGGGGGGCTGTTCTTTAAATCAGTGTATGCCTGTGAGTTAGCTTCACTTTGATGCAGCACTGAAACTTCAGTATGTAAAAGTATTATCAAGAATCCCCAGGTTCCATCTCCAAATCTCCAGGAGTTTTTCAACCTGATTCTTGCAACAACACCCCCTCATCCCTGCTGGTAGCCAGCTGGGATCTGGCAAGCTTACTCCTAGTAGAAAGTTCCTATCTAGTACCACCCCTACATTCCCTAGGACTTTAATAACAGTAAATGTATTTAAAATTATATTCAACAACACCATAATAGATGCAATTCATATTAACCTAGTGGCTAAATCCAGGCCAGTTTGGGGGGGGGGTGGGTGGGGAGGCTCCAGATCCAATATTGAAACCAACCGAAGCCTTGAGTACCTTGAACTACTTGTCTGTCAACATGACAGGAACCAAACTAGCTTTCCCTCCCCTCTTCTCTAGCCAAGTGTTGTCATGTACCAAAGTGAAGTCTCTTTGAGTTCAATTTTGAGAAGACCTGAAGTTGAAAATGTTCTAAATAAAGAATTGAAATAAACTATGTTTCTACCAAATGCTGTAGAGGAACTTTTAAAGTTACTATTCCACAATGTGCCAAGCAGCCGCTGTATCATTTTTGGTTTGATTTAACTACTCAGCAACAACATGGAACCATTAATTATCACAAAGAATGGAATCCTTATTAGCCAAAGCCTTGGTAGTTGCTTTTTCACAAGCTTCCTCTTAAGAAATCAACTGGTCTGGGTTACACAGGAGTAGATCTATTCTGTCCAATCAATGTTTTTTTTAATTTTAAAGACTCCCCCAGGAAGTTCTGCTCTCCCTTTTCCTCTCTCTTTTCCTGAAGAAAGAATAGAAACATATGTGGTTAGAGTTGTTCCAGGCTAATGATATCCCAGGAAACATGTGTTTGAAGCTGTTGCAAGGGTCTCAACAAGAACATTTATCAACTAAAGAAATAAAAGCATGGATATGTCTGTACTTTTTTTTATCATACTGGGACAAAGAAAGTACAATTTACAACCAGATTTTGAAATGTGTTATTTCCTTTAACATTTCAAAGCTATACGATTCTGGTTTCCTATTTATAAATGATTTCATTGTGCAACATTGCCACACTTGTGGATTTAAACCTTCTATTCCCATCCATACTAAGCCTGCTGTCTTGTTCTCCCTGTTATTGACAAATACACAGACTTTTTATATGATGCCCAAAGGGAAGCTAGACAAGTAGTACTGTTTAAATATGAGGCATTAGGCCACGGTTTGACATGGTAGGAGACATTTTGGTAACTTTTTGAATGTTTAACTAGAAAACAGCTAAGAGTGCAAGGTAAGGAGTTTAACAATATATTTTTTTAAAAAAAACCACTTGGCCAGAGTTTTCCCATAGGCATGATCTTGTATATGTGAAAGATTAGATGCAAAACAGCAGTAGATTTTAATAGCATTAAATAATTTTAAACCTGGAAGCATTTCAAGTGTTTTCCTTCATGATAGCTGGAAGGTTAAAAAAAGTGTTTGTCTGCAAAGCTCAAGGAAGACAGAAGAATGGTCCTCAATAGCTCAAATCTGAGGAAGCATGAAATTCAATTCCTTGGTTACTGATTTAAATTATATCTACCACAATTTCTCCAGTGTTCAAATTTATTTATTTACTTATTTATTAATCACATTTATAGACCGCCCTCCCCCCCCAAAGGGCTCAGGGTGGTGAACAACACAAATAAAATATAAATCTTACAAAAGAAATTTAAAACACAGTATAAAACGACTCCATGTACCTTCCGTAAAACAGGAACCATGAAACATACGATGGCGTCATAAACCCTCCCCCCTTCATACCCACGGGAGGCCAGATGGAAAGGTAACGATGTACTCAACCAAGCTAGCCAAATGCCTGGTGGAACAGGTCCATCTTACAGGTCCTGAGAAAACTCTGCAGGTCTAGCAGGGCCCTGACCTCCCTCAGGAGCCTGTTCCACCAGGTAGGGGGCCAAGGCTGTAAAAATCCCTGGCCCTTGTAGAAGCCAGCCTGATCACTTTTGGGCCAGGGATCACCAGTTGGTCCTCCTCCGAAGAACAGAGGAGCCTATCAGGGCAATACAGGGAGTGGTGGTCCCTCAGGTAAACAGGTCCAAGGCTGTGAATGCCCTTAAAGGCCAAGACCAACACTTTAAACATAACCTGGTACTCGACTGGCAGCCAGTGCAGATGGTACAGGACCAGTGTAATCCGGTCCCTGCCTCATGCCTCAAGGAGCCTGGGCTGCCGCATGCTGCCCTCGAAGCCCACTTCGGATCATAGCCAAAGGTAAGCCCATGTAGAGCGAGTTACAGTAGTCTAGCCTGGAGGTGACCATTGCATGAATCACAGTGGCCAGATCTGGACTGGAGAGATATGGGAGATAGAAATGTTCCCCATGTAGCAAAAACAATTATGCCACAAATAATATTGCTAAAACAAATAGCTGCATCGATAACCGCAAGCAACAATGACAATACAGCAGCAGCTTAAGCATTAAAAAGACACTGCTAGTGGACTACCATCATACTCAGTCAGAAGAAACTAACACTAAGGTAACCATAACTGACCTGGAAGAACAAGAGCTTCACCTGGTGTCAAACTTCAAAAAGAGAAAATGCCAGGAAAACTTCCTCAAGAAAAGTTTGCACAGGTGTTGCATCACCTCATCTCTGAAAAGGGCATAGACCCATTTACCACATCTCACTTTGCACTAGGAAAAGGTATTTTGCATTTTTGTACATATGGAAATTGTGTACAACATTGCCCTTCCATGCACGAAAAACTGATGTCATATTGGCAAAAGACAAATCTGCCCATATGTGTGTGTGTATCCTCTCCATTAACAGTTCATCTCATTATTGTTTTTAAAGGAGTCAGTAACTTTTGCATTCTAGTTCTTTTCAGGACTAGAGAGTGGTAGGTGCTGATGAAAATGTATTTGCATAACATCTGGAATATATAGACTTTTTCCACCCAGAAACAACTTCATGTACCATAACACTTGATTTGTAGAGCTATGGTCTGATCCTTTTCTCTGCCTCTTCACCCCACCCCAAGTGGTGACTCTAGACATTCAGCAATCCAGATGTGCTTACTCAGTGACCTCAGGTTTATTAAAGCTCTATGATGATGGTAAGGTACAGAGAAAACCAAAGGATGAGGTCATTGTTGGTTGCAAAAATGAACCACAGATATAGTGCAGATGTTAAATTGTTCATACCCAGTTTAAAGTGTAAAAAGAAAAATAACAAGGAACATTTATCTTCTGTCATCTGAATCTTTAATTGGGCTGTGATATTTAATCGGTATGCTCAAGTAAGGTGGCTGGAATCTGAATCAATTGCCTGATTGCCCAATGTAAACCGTTCGGGCCAAAAACATATCGATATCAATTGCTCTCAATGCACAATAAATGTCATCCCTAAGTCCAAGTAATCATAAATCCTGCATATATTCCAGAATCAACATTAAAATAATTTCAGAATGAATATAGATAGGGATCAAACAGGTCCCATGGATACAGTTAATTGAGCCAGCTGTAGAACATGTCATGTCTAGTCATTTCCCAATCTTTTCCAGTATTCTATCAGTAAGCAGTAGCCTAGAATACCTCATGCTGATTCATACATTTCAGATTTAATGATGGACTAAAATCCTGGAAACAGCAGTTCACCAATGGGCAGAGAAATGATGGAGGGTGAGGGATATGGTTATGTCGCAAGTAACTTCTGAGGAAAACCTGGAAATAATGTGGGGTTGCTCTAGGAATCACCAGAAACTCTAAAACCGTGAGTTTTATACTAAATACTATGTTTTATACTTTAAAACCATAGAGTTTCTAGTAAACGATAGGCCCCTTCTGCTGGGCCAAATATCCCATGGTGGGGGGCTGGGATGTAACCTGGTTTGGGCAGGAACTTTGCATGGTTCCTGCCCCTAAATTGGGTGAATCCTGGTGACACCCCCCTCCCCCCATGCTAGGTTTTACATGAATTGTGTTATCTGCGATTCTTTTCATGAAACCTGGCATGGAGGCAAGGCTGAGCGAATGGCCCTGGGCAATTCCACACTTGCATGGCCCCACAGGGGCAGGGTGACCAGCTGGTCGCAGCTGTGACGCTGGCCGAGTTGGGGGGTGCAGGAGGTAGCTGTGGCTACATGCGAAGCTATGGTAGCAACCCATGGTGGTCCTGTGGGCCCCTGCCCTGGGCTGTCCAAACAGCCTGGGGCAGTTTTGAGGCCATGTGTCCCGGCTGCCTGCTGGGATATTTGGCCTGTGTGGAAAGGGCCCTATAGTTATTCTATGTCATTTCTGGGTTTTCCCCAGAACTGATGCCATGAAATAGCTGTCCTTGCTTTTTAAATATTCTTTCACTTCAGTGGTGGGCAGAAAAAGGCCTCCTACTATAGCAGCCTTACTCTTACTAGGGCAGGCAAGAGGAAACTTATTCCTCTATATTTCTCCTTCCCTCCCAGCTTTCAGGGCAGGAAGACAACTTATCACAAAGGATGGGTTGTGGAAAATATGCATCTTTCCTCATCCCTTACAGTATTTGCAGCCTTGTCTATCTGATATCACCTATGTATGTATGTATGTATGGATGTATGGATGGATGGACGGACGGACGGACGGATGGACTTAGCCACTACAGCTATCCTATTGTCTCTGTCTTGGTCCATCAAACTCCATATCATCTCATTAGACTGGCAGAAGCAGATCTCCAGCTCTATTATTGGGAAATGTCAGAAACTGAACCTGGGATCTTCTGCATGCCAAACAGATGTTTTCTATGGCAATGGTGTCATGGTAGCAACACTTATGCACCTGCCCAGCAGCTGGCTAAAAAATGGCAGCATGCTCTCTTCCCGATACCTACCAGGGATTAAGCTACAAAAAAAAGAGGGAGGGGACTCAACCAGAAAGATACAGGGAGCCTCCAAGACTGAGTGGGAAACTATAAAATCAATAACAGAATACAGAATACTGTAAAGGTTTCAATAGTGTTGATTCTCAGCACAGCCGCTTGGCCTTGAGTAGATTCCAGGGCTCGGGCGATGGGCCAGAATCGGGCTGCGTAATTCCTCTTGGTAGAGGCTCTTTATCCTCACGGAGAGAGATGAGCATGCTGCTCCCATGAGAAATGGGACTGGGGAAACCGGGAGGGGATGGGATTGGAGAAAAGTTATAACCTGTGGGTCTACGGAAGACTTCATTCCTGCTACTGTACATGAGCTATGCCAAGATGTCTGGAATAAAACGGTCTTTCAACCAACAAAGCCTTTTATTTCTGTCTCCATGGAATTCCTTACATTGTGGCAGGGAATCAAGCAATCCCCATTTACTTTCTATTAAACCAGTGGACCTCTGGGTGTTCGCATGCAGAGGTTGAATATTCCTGAAATTGAGGAAGGCCTGCAGCCCCCTTACAGAGGGTTCCGAAGCCTTCCTTCCTGACTTGGAGAAACCAGCTGGGAACGGGTCTCGCTGGTAACTCTCCGTCCTCGCCTCGACACGAGTCTTCCTTACTTCGTTGGGATGAGTGGACGCCGGAAGCCATCATGCGGAGTGGTAGCATGAGACGCTTGGGGCGCTTCGTCTATGGATCGTGGCGCTCTGTGGATCGGATCTCTACCTCGCTGGCAGGTGGGATTAAGCAAACCTCAGATACACCCTCCTGTCTCGGAGGAGATGGGCCTGGACCACTTTTGCATGCGGCAACTCCAGGGAATCACTGAGAACGCATTCCTGGACTCCGTATTTCCGGATGATGCCCTCAAGAATCCACAGTGGCATAGCAACTCGAGCCCGGCCCTAAAACTGCTAGCACACCGGACTTTGTCGAGATCGGGATCGATGGATTGGGAGGGGGCTCCGTGTCGCATTAATCTTCCAATCTGGCCCCTTCAGATCTCGGACGAGGGTAAAGCTGATGCACAAGATACTTCATGCTGGGCCAGCCGGGTGGACTTGAGGTGCTGCTTACCGGCATGAGGAGGAATCCGAGGAAAGTCTGCCTCCCCATCCGATTTGTTTCTCCCGGCCCAAAGAAAATTGGAACGAGTAGCGTCTGCATCATGGTAGATGCCCAAGAAGCTGCAACTGCGGAACGCCAGCCATGGGAGGATGAACGAGAATAGCGTGCAAAAGCGAGCGTGAAACCTGCAAAGAGACCGGGGAACAACAGCAAAGACGCCCAACTTGAAGTCTAGACCGAGCCAAAGACGCTGCTGCAACGGCAATATATGCAGGATTTATCGATCCACACAATAAGGTCCTTGAGCACTCTAGATGGACTCTGGAACGCCAACGCTAAGGTATTAGCGGCCATCCTGACGCGAAGGTGAATTGACTGCAGCTATTCAACGGACGGATCAACTTGACAAACTGGAGCGGGAGAAGGCAGAAGCTGGCACGCCGCATCAAGATGCGCCTTTGACTCGCAAAGAGAGGAGTTAGCTGCCTTTAGAACAGGAGCTGAAGAAGCAGCTGGACAGGGATGACCCTGAAGCATGGCGCCTTACACTGTTACCCGAAAGCCCGACACCACTGCCCCTCCTATCGGGTGACGCTTGGGTCCCTGCTACTACTTCCGTGCAGCCTCCTGGTTGGGTTCTGCTTATTCAACGGGGACCAGCGGGCGCCCAGGCCCCGGTGGCTCTCCCCGACATTCCTTGTTCCTCCTGCTCCACTGCCCCCAACCGTGCGTAACCGCAGCTCCCAGCGGGTTCCAAGGGCCGTGGACAGAGGATACTTACAGGCCCCCCATCCCGTCTTCGCTTCGGGAGCGGGACCGGCTTAAACTCCCCTACTTCTTATCTCTGCAACTCGATGCACATATGGAGGAGTATGATGACTGGCATCGATCTGGAACGCGAAAAAATACCGGGACATCGGCCCTGGTCCTGGATGGGGTAGCTGCTGACTGGTTTCCAGTGACCCTTTGAGCTGTGGTATGGATGATACTCGCACAGTGGCTGCATTTTCAAGCCCTAAGAGCCCGGCTTCCAAGATCCAGACGCTTCGAAAATGAAGCTTTCATCCGTACATTCATAAAAATCTATTCAACAGGGCAAATGTTCTTTTGCCGAATTCTGCCCGCGGAGTTCCGGCAGCGGCTGCCTCGACTTCCTCCTCGGAGTGGCCTGAACGCATGAAATGTGAATACTTCTCTGATGCCATCTACGTGAAAACTTCGAGAAATGGTGTTTCTCATCCGTATCCTGCGCGACTCATCGCTGGAGTGGATCGATTTGGGATCGCAAGTAGCGGCTCTCGCTTGGACTACCGCTCGCTGGGGGCTGACCGCGCTCAAACCCGCCACTCACAACCACCTCTACAACTCGCAAGCCAAACTCCAGCCGCTCCCTCTACCGGTAAACCACCTCTGGAACGCCACGACAAGCTTAGGATTGTGCAGTCTTTATTAGGTGGGGGGGACCAGGCCATTCTGGCTGCCAACTGCCCGAAAAAAACAGAAGCCCACCGCGACCAACCCCACGCACTCCACGCCTGCCAAGCCACCACGGAGATCCGGCCCTCCTCCAACGGGCTCGCTCAAAGCTGTTACAACAGGGTGACACCGAGGAGGGGGGGAAGTGGCAGTTTGCCTCTCATCGGCACCGGCATGGATGTGGGATCCTACTCCAGATGCGTGTGGGAGTGAAGGCAGCTCTATTACTGTTCAAGCTGTATCTCTTGGCCAACCCTGCTAAGGGCATACACGTATTTTAGCCTCAGCCCTCGTAGATTCTGGTTGCTCCCATTGCTTAATGGCGGCCCCAAGTGGCTGAAGAGCTCGGGTTTAGGGGACCGAAGTTCCTCTAGCAAAGCCCATACCGCTCTGGCCACAAAATGGACGGGCAGCCCACTCGGAGCCGAGGGCCCTGCTCGATTCTAAAAAAAAAACGCTAACCTGTCCTCCTTCGCTAGCAGCTTGGACCATTGGGAGAAGATTAGTTTCATAATTTGCTCCGAGTGGGCCAAACATTCCATTGTACTGGGCATGCCATGGTTATTGCATACATGAAAATCCAAATATTATTTGGAAGGAACGGATTCTAGAATTCACTGATCCTCTGTGGAGAGCATATAAGGAATTGGCAGGGAGAACCCCCCATCCAATGACATAAATCCCTTTGGTTTCTTCAGCGGTGCACATCCCAAATGGCTCTCTGATTCCACAGGCATCCCTCCAGCTTACTCAGGACTTAGCCAGAGTGTTTCAAGAACAGGAATGTGGACCAATTGCCCCCCCATAGAGACACACTAATTGACTGCAAAATCATATTACAGCCCGGGGCTCAACTACCCAAGGGTAGAATTTATCGCTATTGAGCCCCCCAACGAGGGAGAAAGAACTCCGTACCTTCTTAGATAAAAAAACCTTTGCCTCGCGGATTCATACGACGGGCTACCAAACATTAACGCGACGCCTCCCGTCCTGTTTGTAAAGAAGAAGGACGGGCTCTTGGTAAGACTTTGTACTGATTAACGAGTGGATTACAAATGCTGTTTCCATGTCCAATAAATACAGCCCTTGCCTCCCTCTAATCAAGGAACCTTTTAGATGCATTGGGCAAGTGGGACGGATTTTTACTAAGTTGGATTTGAGAGAAGCATACCTACTAGAGTCAGAATTCGCAGAAGGCTACGAGCATTTGACAGCATTTCTAACACACTCAAATTCGACAGTATGAATACTTAATTATGCCATTACTGGGTTAGCTGGGGCACCCGCATTCATGGCCCTCCCCTACTCAATGAAGTTTTGCATAATTTATTATATAAAGGAGTAGTTGTGTACTTAGATGATGGTTTAATTCTACTCACAAACCGTGGAGGAGCATGAGGCTTTGGTTCGGGAAGTATTACAACGCTTTGCTCGACAACTCCCTCTTCGCGAAAACTGTTCTAAGTGCTGCTTTCTATCAACCCCTCCATAGACTATTTGGGCTAAGCAGGATCTCATCCTCAAGGTTTCTAAAAAATGGATCCTGCAAAGGTTGAAGCAGTCCAGCAAATGGCCGCCCTCTACCAACCGAAAAGAGCTACACCCTTTCCTAGGGTTTGCATAATTTTTATCGTGGACTTTATACCCTGCTTTGCTTGGGAATTGACCTTCCACTCACAGACCTATTACGCACTCAAAGGTAAAGACTCACAAGCTGCTACAAGCCCGGGGCTCCCCTCCCTTTGGTCTCAAGAATGTCAAACAGCCTTCCAGCTTTTGAAATCGGCTTTCACCTACCGAAGCCTTGCTGTCTTTAAAACACCCCGACCCAGACCTTCCCTTCGTGGTTCACGCGGATGCTTCTCTCGGGACAAGCGCTTTGGCGCAGCCCTATTGCAGAGAAATAAAAATGGTAGGTTTGTTCCGTGGTGCTTATTTATCCAAAAAATTCCCTCCGGGCGCAGAACTCAACTGGAATCAGGGGATAAAGAGACTGCTGCCATCAAGGCAGCTTCCACTTACGGCATCACTGGCTTGAGGGGCTAAACACCCTTCCAGGTTTGGTCGGATCACAAGAACTTAGCTGCTCTCTCTACCCCCCTCAAAATGTCTGCAAAACAACTACGTTGGGCAATGATTTCTTTTCCCGCTTTTTTCCTTTCACTGTCCATTTTTTCCCCCCTTGAAAAAACCAACAGAAACTAGCTGGATGCGCTTGTCGCTACTTCCCCGGGGGTGGAGCTGCCTTACGAGACATCTCCTGCACTGTCCTCTTCCCCCCCCCCTCCCAACTGGGGTTGGCCGGCCACTCGATCCCAGACATCCACTCCTCCTCCAACTGCCTGCCTCCCAGCCTTTGTCTCCCCCTTCCTGGCGGGAAGTCGAGGGAGGCAGGTCTCCTCATGAGCTGCCGGCGGAGGAAGAAGCGACTCCCAGCTGCGCTTTTAGTGAATGGTGTTTGGAAGCGGGGAAATTGTTGGTACGTGCCTCCCCCCTTCGCAAGCAGGTTCTCGGGCTTCCGCCATGATGCCTCGCTCAGCTGGACATTCTTTGGCTTTCTCAAGACACTGTGCACTCTAGCCCGCCCAATTACCTGCTGGCTGCCATGCGACATGCAGACATTGAGGTTATACTGGCAAGGGGTGCTCTGTTTTGTGCGTGGAGGCCAAATCCATCCCTGGAAAGCCCCATGGACTGTTAAAACCTTCTCCTCGGGTTGCCTCCCCGCCCCTGGAAGTTATCTCAATGGATTTTATTACGGATTTTACCAGGAGAGCCAGGGAAACACAGTCTTGTGGGTGTAGTGGTGGACCTGTTTTCCAAACAAGCCCATTTCATCCCCTTCTGCACCTCCATTCCTTCCCCGCCATTTCCTAAATTGGCGCCGACTTGTTCATTCAACATATATACCGCTCTACACTCCTCCCCCCTCAAGGTGGTGTCCGACCACGGGCCTCCCTAATTCATTTCCTTCAAAATTTTGGAAAGCTTTCCTGGGTTTGTTAGGCTACCTCGGCAGTTGTCACTCTCTACCACGCCTTCAAAGTGATGGTGAGTCAGAAAGGGACCTTAACAGAACTCTTGAACAGGTATTTACGCTTTGTTACACCAACTATCACCAAGACATAACTGGTGCGATTTAATTCCGCTTATGGAATATGCGTATAACAATGTCCAAGCTTCATAGTGAAAAGTACGCTTTCATCGATTTCTGATTTCTCAATAATACCTTTAATGGCATATAGATTGTTTAAGATTAGCTTAGCAAGATAAATAACAGCCTTTACAACTTTACAATTTCTCTGACGGTGGTGCTAAAAATAACACTCATTTTAAAAAAATTTAGCCACCACTTCCAACAGCTCGTGAAGTTGTGGCTGTTTAAAAAGATATATAACCTTTCTGTTTATCTGTAATGCTCTTCACTTCCATGCAGGAAGGGGATTATGTGCTTTTTCCCACTCTTATCTCATAAAAAGGGACAATCCAACAGCATATGGAGATACTGTTTCCCACAGAACCCATGCCACACGTGGCATTCTCCTTTCTTTATGTGGGATTCCAAGGTGGCGCCCAAGGCTAAAGGAAGAAGGCAGGGCATTACACCTAGCTAAGGTGATTGCTCTTGATTTCACCGGCCTCAAATCCAGGAGATAAAGGTACTGGGCTGCAATTAGTCTATCCATAGGTATTCCCAGAGAGATCGGGGAACAGGTTTTATTAGCTTCCTCTAGCATCTGTTGAAACTCTCTGTCAAAAAGTCTCTTCTTGATAGCCCCATAGACCTCCTGCTCTGTTAGCATTAGCAGGTCCTCCAAGGAAATGCCCAACTCATTAATACCCATAGCAGTACGCAAAAAAACCCCTTTGAAATTGTGTCTGGCCGCTCCTTCCCACCATTGCCCCAACTACCCGCGGAGGCGCTGCATCCTCCAGAATTCCAGCAGTGGATTTCATCTCTGGCTGAGGGGTGGAAAACGGTTCAGACTGCCTTGCAGCAAGCTAAAGATTCCCAGAAGTTCCAGGCGGATAAACATCGGTCTGACTTCCCTTTGCGTGTTGGGGCTTGGGTCTACTTGTCTACTAAAAATCTCAGAGACGTGCATAAATTTTCAAAACTGGGCAAAAAGTTCGTGGGACCTTTTAGAATTACGGAAGGTGATTAATGATGTTACTGCCTCGGTTAGATCTTGCCTAATTTCTTTAAGTAATATCCATCCTGTCTTTCATTCCAGTTTGCTCAAGGAGGCTCCCCGCTCCGATGTCTTTGGCAACGAATTCTCCTCGAGATACCCCCCACGACTATAAATTGATGGCCACAAGCATTAAGTGAAATTGACGCTTTCATCCTGGACTCTCGCTTTAATCGCGAAACGCTTTGGGCAATACTCTGGTTTCCTGGGTGGGGTATTCCTCTGGTTATAATCAATGGGTGTAGTTCAGAAAATATTAACTCTCTCCTTTATTTCTACTTCCTTTCCATCGCATCTTCCACACACAAACCAGGGGAGAAGTGTTTCTTAGGGAAGCAGAGTGTAAAGGTGTTCTAATTAGTGTTGGATTCTCAGCACAGCCGCTTGGCCTTGAGTAGATTCCCAGGGTCTCGGGCGATGGGCCAGAATCGCTGCTAAGCACTTCTCTGGTAGAGGCCTTTATCTCACGGAGAGAGATGAGGCATGCCAGCTCCCATGAGAATGGGACTGGGGAAACCGGGAGGGGGATGGGACGGAGAAAGTTATAACCTGTGGGTTCATGGAAGACTTTCATTCCTGCCAATGCCGTGTAATGCGGAGCTTCTCTAAGATGTCTGAATAAACGGTCTTTCAACCAACAAAGCCTTTTATTTCTGCTCTATGGAATTCCTTACAAATACAATAACAGAAACTATTTAACCAATAAAAGTTAGCATGACTATTAAAGACATATCCATAAACACTTTACCAGGCATTTGTATCTGAAAATAGATAAAAATGTGTGCCCTGATGGTGACTATGGTGGATTCTGCACAGGACAAATATAATGAGTGTAGGGTGTAGGGGTGTTGGGTGCAATACAAACTGGTTTTTTTGGAGGGTGGTCTTTGTGTAGGTCCCATCCCCAAAACGAGTTTGCCCAGTTTTATTTCCCTCAACCCGAGATTTTTTAAAATCATTAAACCAGACATCTTTTTGCAAAATTCTGAGTTGGAGCCACTTCCATGCGAATGGCCAGGCAGGAGGCACTTCATTTCCCTCCCTTCCTCCATGCGGTTCACAGTCAGGGAGAATCTGCCTGCCACAGCAATACATTCATTATTACCCTGCCATTACAGGGAGGTCCCTTTTTAAGAAAAAAAAGTGTGTTGCACATGTGCAGGTGTAGCCAATCATACTGTGGGATGATCAGCATGGCTGAAGGGGTTCACTTCTCTATGCCTGCACAATTAGGAATGTGTTGCAGGAAATAAATAAAAAGGGAATCATCTCTGTGTGAAGGTATGAAAGCAACCCTGATTGTATCCATGGGCTCCAGTCACTGCCTGCTTGGTATGCATGTAAACAGGAAGAAGGAAAACGGGTTCCTTTAGAACAACTGCAATCTATTATACACTTGTTGTGTGGAATTGTCCTATGAATACAAGCCATGGGTCTTGCAACATGGAAACTTCCTCACACAAAATCTAGTATAAAAATTACCAATGCTTTTAGATGTGAGTAACATTAATCAGGGATGCCCAATATATTTTATCACTGGCCACGTATGAGGCTTTCTATTTCAGATAAAAATGCCTTGTAAGGCTTATTTTCGGATGTGTCTTTAAGAAGCTGGCTCAGTGTTGGCAGTGGGAGTCCAACCTAACAGCTGGCTCAGTGCTACCAAGCAAGTCAGCTCCTCCTCCCCACAGCAGGCTTGTGAACTTCCCTTACTCAGACCTAGGGTAGCCAGGTCCCTCCTGGAAATCAGAGGGGGATGGGGGAGGGTTGCCAGATCCAGGTTGGGAATGTCTAAAGATTTTAGAATGGACTCTGGGGAGGACAGGGTCCTCAGTGAGGCACAAAGCCATAGAGTTGACACTCTTAGGCATCCATTTTCTGCAGGGGAACTAACCTCTGTAATCTGGAGATGAGTTGTAATTCTAGGGAGCTTCCAAGTTCCTACGTGAAGGCTGGTATCCCTACTTAGACGTGGGATAACTCCTGTGGGACAGCCCAGGATGCAGTGATTTGGGGCCCTGTCCTTTTGAGGAAGAGGAAAAGTTTGGATTTATACCCCACCTTTCTCTCCTATGAGGAGTCTCAGAGTGATTTACAAATTCCTTCCCTTCCTCTCCCCACAACAGATAACTTGTGAGATAGGTGGGGCTGAGAGTTTGAAGAGAATTGTGACTAGCCCAATGTTACCCAGCAGGCTTCATGTGGAAGGGCAAGGTAACAAATCCAGTTCACCAGATAAGAGTCTGCTGCTCATGAGGAGGAGTGGAAAGTTAAACCCCATTCTCCAGATCAGAGTCCTCCATTCTTACCTCTACACTATGCTGGACTTTAGTCCAGAGCCCAAAATCATAAGGCCATCCCTATATGACCTGCCTTACAAAGACACAAAGAAATTCTTGATCCTGCCTGGGGGAGTGGGGGCAGAGAACATATATACAGATTACATTCTTATCCAAAATCAAACACAATCCCACCATGCAGTGATTGGCGGAAAGTGTTTTACATAGAAACACCAATCAGGATGATCCTCTTTGGCAGAAAGAATAGATAACAGTGCTTGTTGAATGACATTCCTCTCAGGCATCAATCTGCCAATCAACTCTTTCCCTTCCACCCATTTCCTCAGAAAATGAAGTAGTCAGACACCATAGCAACTGTCATGTTCAAAGATTTCCACCCACTCTCACATATGGAAAATAATTCTATTTCCGCCTGGACATTTTGGGTTTTAGATTTAGATAATAAATTTCTTTTTGCACATTCCTAATAAATCCTGATAAGGATTGAACAGGTGCAGACTAACATGAACAGGAATAGAAGGTCATGGTGCATAGTTCATTGGTGTGCAATTGGATGAAAAAGGCAAAATATAGGTTTATAGGTGACTTTTAGGAGTTATTAGTAAAAGGAGTGAATATTTTAATGTCTTTTTAGAAATCTGCAGTGTGACTACCACATCTGGAACACTGTGTATCATTCTGGGTTGCCGATCTCAGAAAGTATATTGCAGAAATGGAAAAGGGAGCAAAAGAAAAAAAAAGACAGAAGGGGAAAATAAGAAATAAGTGGTAACTCACAAAAACTAGAATAAAACCCAAAAAGTTTGAGAGGAAAACGTTTGTCTATCCTCACAAAGGAATAATACTTGCATGCTTTGTGTGCATATGTTCATGCTTAAAATGTATTTCTTGTTCTACTATTTTTATTCTTTAATGAAATCATATTTTAATTATTTTAACTATTTCAATTATAATTTATAATTATAAACTTTCACCCAGGACTATCCTGGTATACATAGATTATAGACCCCAGCTACTCTTTCTCACTCTCTGTCTCCAGGTAATTCCCCCAACCAAAATGGATACTGCCTACTAAGGGTAACATTGTAGGACATCTGGAAGCAAGGGGAAGAGCAAGTTGTTGATGATGATGTTTTCCTCCTGTTTTCTTTCCTCCTCCTCTGTACTATTTCAGCTGAGTTAATTCTCCTTCTCCTTCATAGTAAAGTCTTCTGCCCAACCAGAATAAATTGACAGTCAAATGTGTGAGAGAATTAAAATGTGGGGAAACAGAGTAGCGGTTTCAGAAATTCTGCCAGCAGGACCAGATTGAAACAGTAATTGACTTGGACAAGTCGGCATGATATCTGTAAACAGTAAACATGTTTTGTAAAAAATGTAAGCTAAACTCTGAATCTATTTGAAGAAATTTCTTCTTTTTACCAAAAATAGACATTTTAAAAACTGAATGTTATTCAGATAGATTTTGTCATCTATAAATGCAGGGTGGAGTTCATGGAGTGAGTCAGGAACTAAACTGTAGGCAAAGAAGCAATGTGGTACAGTGGTTAGAATGTCAGACTAGGAACCTAGGTTTGAATCCCTACTCTGCAATGGAAGCTTGCTATGTGACCTTCAGCAGTCACCCATTCTCAGCACAACCTACCTTAAAAGGTTGTTGCAAAGGTAAGGTGGAGGGTTAAGGAGAATGAAGTAAGCCATTTCAAGTCCCTATTGGGGAGAAAGGTGAGGTATAAATAAAGATAATAAAATAATTTTTAAAACCCAGTGCTGAATCAAGTCATACAGAGTCTCTAAACTATACGAAGAGGGTAGTCAACTGCCAGGTAGGGTCTGGAGTTCTCCTGGAATTGCAATTGATATTCAGACAACAGATATCAATTCCCCTGGAAGAAATGGCATCATTGTGGGGTGGACTCTACAGTATTACATCCCCACTGAGCTGCCTCTGCTTTGAGTTTTCCTTTCCCAAGCACTGTTCTCAAATCTCCAGAAATTTCTCAGGTCTGAGTTGGTGACTCTGAGCTTTAAAGGATTACTATAATTTAACCACTCACGTAAAACTTACAATTTAGTAATTTTTATTATTTAGAGGCCCCTCATAATCTGTGACCCTAATTTACCTTGTTCATAAATCAAGGCTGCAACATGGCCGATTTCCCACTGAAAATTAAATGTCAATTAATCCAAGTTTCAAAGTAAACCACACCTTTTAATTGTGATTTCATCGTCCTCACTGTGCCATGTTTCAACTGAAGACATCTGGGTCTGCCTCGGATTCCAGAAATGCTGTGTGATTGGCTTGCCAAGACTCTCCTGATTGGCTGTTGTGCCATGTTGGGGCGGGAACTTTTCATCACGTCATCACATCATCAAGTCATAACAAGAATACGACACTCCCTGTCTCCTAATTGGTTATCGTCCTCTCATGAGCATGATTACAGCGGGGTTTCTTTAGCGCCACATTTTTAAAAAACTAAATCAAAACTGTTTCCTCTGTGATAGGGACAGAGCGCTTACCTGTGCTTAGGCAGTGTGAGGTTTGTTCAGGGGCTACTCCTGCATAGTTTAACATGCTTCCAGATCTTGATATGACAGAGCTGCTTGTCCTGATCCTGCTACTTCCGAGCATTCCCATTTCTGTTCTCTCATTTCCTCATCAGAGCGGTTAAGCGTGAGTCCGAATCAGAAGAACATAAGAAGCCGAGTGAAACAAAAATGAAACAAAAAACTGCATGCGCATTGGTCGCTGCACTCTGATTGGCTGGAAGCATTTGCATCACTGTGTATGGCAGGAAATTGAAAAGCAAATCAGATGCTTGAACCTTCCCACAAATCTGGATTGGTCTGCAAAAAAGTTGGTCTGCAAAAAAGTTGCACAAGCAACCAGGTTCTGGGGGAACGTGGAATAAGGGGGGGAAGCAACAGAGCCGGGATTGATCTGTGTTCCAAGGTTTGGCAGTGGGAGGTCGCAAGGAAACCTCGATATTTTGGGGGTGTCATGCCCCCACAGAGCCTTTGGTTATTTCCCCCTTAAGATTTAGTTTCCCCACAGTCAGTATGGTTTTGCTTTATTGTTAAGTCTTCTATGGGAGGGTATTTTAGTCCCTGCCCCTTTAAGACTTTTCCCGATAGGCAATTTCCTTTTCCTTACCCAGCAACCCTAGGTTTTAGTTTAGTCAGTCAGTCTCAATGAGGTGCTAAGGGAAGCAGGAGTCACCATATGTGGTCTAAAGGGAACAAGCCAAGTTTATCATCAGTTAGGGCAAAGACCAAGACTTCAGAGATGTAAGGAAGCAAGAGACAGTGAACTATCTGAAAGCAGCCAGAAAAGGACAAAGTCTGCAACTTCTAACATCCTGAAGACAAGTAAGTACTCTGATAGTTAGACCCAAGGGAGGAGTTAGAGTCTTGTTTCTCTCCATTAATAAAGCCATTATAAGAACTGTTGATACTGGTTTGTGAACAGGGCACCTCCAACAGAGTCACTTGGGGGGGGGGGGAGAACAGGGGATTTATCCTGGGATAAATTGCCAATGAGGAAATTGCCCAAGAAGACCAAAAACATGAAGAGGCTATGTTTAATCAGAGGACCGCTGAATCCTATACTTACTGAAATTTCAAAAAGTTGGATTGCTTTTACTGTTTCTTCTCCATTGGTAGGAAACTGCAGTCAACCTTCTCTACAGCTGTATGACTGACATGATTAAAATGTTGCCATTAAATTTGACATCTATTTTGCATCAGTTGTTTATAGGTGACTTCAAAGTGGCATATAGTATATAAAAATGCAAAAAAAAGTAATAAATGAAAACAGAAAATCACCCCCTCAAAAAAATCCCTGATGGAACAAAAATGTTCATCTAGCAATTAAAATTGAAACAAATGAAAAAAAACCCAATACATTTGTACATCCCTATCCAGTAGCTCATTTTCAGTCACTGAGTTCAGCGGATAGATAAGAGCAAAGTCGCAGTTATAGACATCACTGCCAAACCATGTAAATTTAGTCTGCTGAGTTGAAACTTTGCAATCCAGGATCTTGTCTCATTAAGCTTTGGGATATTTATCCACTCTCAAAGACAAAAGTCTAACTTTTTTTCTTCCCTTTACCCAAGGTCCCTCTAACTTTTCTGATAATGCAAACAATAGTCTTCCCAAAAGCTACAGGGGTAAATATATTTGCTTAGATATACTCTGTCCAGGATTTGGACTGAAAATAGACAACCAAGAGCAGAAGGAAAGAAAGACTTTTTCAAATGAACAGCTACAGGGAGGGAAATCACGATCGAACGTACCTGGTTTTTTTAATGCAGGATTAAACTCCTTGTGCTATTTTGGAACCCCCATAAAGACTTGCAGAGCTCCGTTTTCTTTCTCTGACTGTTCTTGGAACCCACAATATTTTGGAATTTTACAAAACTATCTTTTTTTAGCATTCAACTTAGTGATGAGCTAATCTGAGAAAACATAACATCTGCTAGAGCTATAATGGAAAAGAAAATCAATTAGGTAGTTGAATCTCCCCATTGTGGACAATAGGGTTTAAGTTTGTCTAACTTCTCAAGTGGCTTAAACTGTTTAATGTGAATTTAGTCTGAAAAATGCATTGCTACTGGAGACTTAATCCTCATTTTTTAAAAAAGTATTCCTTTGCTGGAAGAATTGAGGAGATTACCAAACAGCAGATTGGTTTCTGTGGATCTTCCGTACATTTCTTTATTATGTGTTAAATTATTATAAAATATGAAATTTCTTACACAAAGCATGGGGGTGACCAATGTGGCCCAAGGGGCAAAGGTGAAAAAAGGACCTTCTCCACAAAGGATTAAATTGTTTAGAATTTCGTTAGCTCAAGAAACAAAGATCCATGTGTGATCCAGTCTGATTTCACATATGAAATTCAATACAAGCAACATAGTCTCAAGAGGTGTTCTGTTGACTCTCCCATTAACCTGGTACACTATAATGTGCCCAGACTTTCATAATAATGTTGTGAGACCTCAGTCCCAGAATAAAGTGACCTGTAGTTTTTCTTTAAAAAACTGAAGACTTTATTGAAGTCGAAGGCATACGAGGAATAGTTGATTTCTGAGAACACATAGCATAAACCCAATCTTAAATCCCTGCTGCCCTTGGCTTGCCCCTTGCCAGGCCCAAGGTGCCACAGCTGCATAAGGTGACAAAGGGAAGAATATGACCATTCAAATACAAAGCTGAATTACAAAAGACAGGAACCTTGCCACACCTCGGAGGGCCATGGCCCCATCTGACTATTGTTTTGCTGGAAGGAAGGGAGGGGGGAAGTAGACGAGCTGGCGCCTAGCCAAGGCTGATGGCCAGATGGATGGGGGCGGGTTGAATCCTGCCAGGGGAAGATCCATCCTGACAAATGTGAGACTCTCCACATTAAACCCATTCCAGTTGCCATCTTTTTCTCCTCCCCTTCCTTCCCCTCCCTTGCATGCCACCCCTCCCTCCACTAGGGTGGGTGGGCCAGGTCCAGATGCCGGGCCCCCTCCCCTCCTTTGCATGCCACCCCTCCCTCCCCTCCCTTGCATGCCACTCCTCCCTCTGGAGCACAGACTGTTACTTTGGAACAGGGGCGTAACGAGGCAGCCCTGGGCAAACTGTAGCCCTGGGCAAAACCTGAGTTGGATGCCCCCCCCCATGGGCGGAATTCCACCGTTTAATTCGACCAAATTTTTTTGCACCATGGTGGACATTGGTGCCTGCAGGGGGGTGCCTGTTTAGGAAGCCATTATTACCAGCACCCAAAATTTACTAGCATATCATCAGGAGACTGTCCTAGGTGCTACCCCCCCAGCAAGTTTGGTGAGGCTTTGTTCAAGCTGAGTCCAAAGTTATGGACTCCCAAAGGGGGTGCCCCATCCCCCATTGTTTCCAATGGGAGCTAATAGGAGATGGGGGCTACAGTTTTGAGGGTCCATAACTTTGGCCCCCCTGAACCAAACTGCACCAAACTTGTGGGGTGCCATCATCTCCAGATGATACCCTGAAATTTTGGTGCTGATACATCCAAAAAATGCACTCCTGCAGGAACATCCTAGAAATTCTGGCTCCAAGAATCTTTGTTCTGCATTGAGTTTTCTGCATTGTTGTCAATGGGGTTGCAGGCTGTAAGCGTGACATTTCTGAAGCTGCACAGTCTTCAAATCCCTCTTTTTCAGAGTCTCATCAGGGAGACTGCTCCTCTAAATGATACCCCCCAAATTTGGTGCAATTTGGTTCTGGGGGGCCAAAGTTATGGACCCTCAAAACTGTAGCCCCCAATCTCCTATTAGCTCCCATTGGAAACAATGGGGGATAGGGGCACCCCCTTTGGGAGTCCATAACTTTGGACTCCCTGAACCAAACCTCATCAAACTTGGGGGGTAGCATAAGGACAGTCTCCTGATGATACGCCGAAATTTTGGTGCTGCTAGCCTAAAAACTGCGCCCCCTGCAGTCCAAAAATGGAAAACCACTAAAATACCCAAAAACGAACCCAGCATTTTGATGCCCCCCACAAGGTGATACCCTGGGCAGCTGCCCACCTTGCCCAATGGGCATTACGCCAGTTCTTTGGAATGAGTAAACAGGTGAATGTAATTGGTTAAGAAATAATGTTTTGCTTGTGGCTGTTGTGGGCTTTCTGGAAAACCCAAAACAGCCAGTTGATTCTGGCTGTGAAAGCCTTCAACAATACCATGTTTTGTTTCCTTTCGGATTAGCCCCCACAGGAAAGATTTTATATCCCTGCCCAACTATTGGTAACAACAGAAGTATCATATTGAAAGGTACAAAACATTTCTTTGCTGACCTGGATGGCTCAGGCCAACCCAATTTCATCATATCTCAAAAACTAAGCAGGGGTTGCCCTGGTTAGTAACTGGATGGGAGATAACCAATGAAGTCATGGACTCTACCCAGAGGCAGACAATGGCAAGCCATCTCTATTTGTCTCTTACGTTAAAAACCCTTTGGAATTGCCATAAGTTGGCTGTGCCTTGATGGTACTCTTGACCACCATCCTTCAGGTGAACTTGTTATCTGTTCTGATAGATCAAGAATGTAAGAAGTCAGAAGCCACACGTCACAATATTATCTAGTTCATGAATTATTCAGCTAGGGGTTACTTTAGAGCCCACTCAGGTCCAGTTGAGCATCCTGAACCATAGCAAAAGCTGCTTGAAGTGGTGGAGTTTTGATTTCCCTCTACTGTCTTTGCTCAATATATATCATTTGCTGAAATTAATGAATTTTACTCAGAAACTAAAAGAGAGTTCCAGAAAAATTCACTTATGTTGAGTTTCTCATGGACTGCAGCAGTCAGCAGTTGGGCTCTTGCATTTTGAAGCAATTGACATGTCCTTACCAGTATAAATTCTAACATATGAATGCATACATAGATTGTTCATTTTCAGTGTATAACCAAAAGAACTTCTACAATTAATATACATTTGTAATCCCCCCTCACAAAATTCAATAATTATATACAGGTTTTAATGATACACACCCAATTATCTATATATACCCATCTAATATACACCGATTTTTCACATGGACATAAATTGTAATTTTCGATATAACCGCATAATCCTATAATTGAGTTAAGCATTCAGTAATGGCTGATAGACCATTTTTCTTCCAGTATTTTGCATATGGTATCCTTCCTAGCTGACACAATCAGATTGGATGATATTTAAAGACAGCCTAAAGTTGAGAGATTAACAGTAATCCAATCTAGTCAATAATCTAATATTCTATGTGTCACATGAGACGTTAGGAAAAGTATACATGTCCAGTTTTAAATGGTAGGGTTCTACTCATCTATTATGTACTCAATCATACAAACATACACAAATATCAATTCAACAATATTCATATAACCCTCCATGTTTAGAGGAAGGAACTCTTTGAAGTAGTGTGCTGTAAAGAGTGGAGGAAATTTTGGCCTCAGACCTTCC
The DNA here is from genome assembly GCF_021028975.2 of Sphaerodactylus townsendi. Lineage (NCBI taxonomy): Eukaryota > Metazoa > Chordata > Lepidosauria > Squamata > Sphaerodactylidae > Sphaerodactylus > Sphaerodactylus townsendi. Next base: position 150,095,381 of record NC_059426.1, read on the forward strand.
TGGGGAATCTGGATGCTGGTCTAGATAGATCATTAGTATAATCCCACATGGCTACTTTTATACTATTATTGCTGCGTGCACACTATAATACTTAAAAGTAGATATATACAGGCTCCTTTTCCAGCGGTTTTGCATGTAGAACACCTCAGATTCAGTGCTGGGATTCAGCTGGTTCGCACCACTTCGGCAGAACCGGTTGTTAAAATGGTGCCTGTAAACAACCGTTAAATTATTGGAATCCCTGCACTGGAACAGGTTGTTAAATTATTTGAATTATTTGAATCCCACCACTTCTCAGATTCCACCTATGACCTCTATAAGTAAAACAAGAGGTTGCAAGTTCCAGAAATGACCTTCCATTGGAAATCCACTGTTACTCAAGGCAGAAGATATTGAGCTAGGTGAATCAATTGTGGCCCTTCCACTCAAACCTTTTAAAACATTTTGAGACAGTAAACAAAATGTTTCCTTCATGGAGTTCTTTAGTGTTTTTTCCCTCTTACATTCAGAAAACCCATGCTAGTGTAACCCCCATGCCCAGAATGGGTTGGCCCAGAATGGGTTGACCCAGTAAGGGGTGGAGACTCAGAGCAGCAGAGAGGCTGAAAGAGCTCTTTTGCAGAAAAACAAGGCTACCAGACTCGGACCTTGATTTCTATAAGCCCTTAACACCTTGTTAAGGTAATTGCAATATTGTTGGAAACTACTGGGAAGGTAGTTGTTGTTTTTGCTATGTTGTAAATGTTGGAGTTTATTGTTTCAGGGTTTTCTTGTGTGGTTGTAATGGGTGAGTTCTCCTGGAGACCTTCATCATGTTGCAACCTGTTCATCAAGCCCTTGGAGTCTTCAGGAGCCAGCCAACTTGCAAAGAAGAATTTGGACTTGGCAATATCAGTAGACTGTAAATAGAAGGACTTGAAATGCAACCTGAACAGGACCTTGAATTGTAATGTTAAATGTTGATGTTTTCAAAGTGTTAATTGTAAAGAAAAGTAAACCATTTTGTTGTTAAAAGTTGTTGTTGCAACTCATTCCAAGTACTGCCCCACAGAACCCACAAGCTGAGGTTACACTAGGATGTAATATCAGCAGAAGGTCTCTGTGCCCTATTTGTTGGCCCTAAATGTACTCTCTTTTCTCTTCTATAATCACTATTGTGTTGGAGAAACTGCAGGGGTGGATACATGGCATTATTTGGTGAGTTCTAGTGATTTCAGAGACTTGTTGACATTGTAATCTAAACTATACATTCACAGAGACCTCTTTAGTCAATATGGTATGAGCATTGTTCCAAATCAACATAGGAGTCCTATCTCCGTGCATGGCACAAATGTATGGCCAACTCCACTGAATAGCCTTTTGTGGATCAGCAAATCTATGGCTAACTGCTGCTTATTTCTGGACTTCACTGGTATCTCTAATGCTATACCATCATTTTCCCATGTTTCATGCCAATCCCTTCCCATTAGGAACACCAGTATACATGCATGGAGATCAGCATAGAGAGATATGAGATGGGAAAGAGGGGGAGTGATGAATGTGTGTAGAATACCCTGAAGTTTTCCAGAAAAATCCATACTTGTTCCTGGCAAAAATGCCCATGTAGAATAAATATCACTGTATTTGACAGCCAAATAAAATAAAACAAAGCTAAACAAAATGGTATAGTAAACAGAGAAACAACATGAAACAGATCTGTTGGAAAGAGCTGTTAGTATTGATGGCATTAGACTGCTTGATGTCTTTGTGTTTATCCCTGTTTTGCATTCTGGCATTTATCAAAGGTTTTTTTTTTCCTTTTACCAACATTTTAATGTAGACATTCTGTGGAAGAGAGAGAGAGAGAGAGAGAGAGAGAGAGAGAGAGAGAGAGAGAACCCTGCTATGATGCCACAGAAAAATAGAGTCACATTCTCTTGTGGTTATTTTTTTATGCAGATTTCCAAAAAGACATTACTTCACTCAGCTGAGATTTATACAGTTGAAAGGGAAACCCATGAGGAGAATTAACTGATATTAAACTAATAAAACATGCAACAGAAAGAAAAAGTCAGTTTAAATATCTGTTTTCTTTTAAAAAAATAATTAGCATCATAACATTAAGCTTAGAGACTCTTGCTGAAATGGAAAAGCAGAACACCATGTTAAAACTCATTTGAAAATTAAGACAATTTGATTAGTGTGTTTTGTGACTTGGAACCAACTTACACATAACTTTCTGTGGCACATATGCTGCGAAAACAGCAGGAGCAAAATATGTATAGTGTGGAAAAAGTCAGTTTGGAAGCTACAATGGCTTCCAACTAAATTTAAGTGTGTACTTTGTGACCACTAAGCATTTAAAACCATTTTATATTTAATCAGACCAGTAATACATGTAGCGTGTACCTTGTGTTGGATTCTACGGGCATGTTAGAACTGAGCATTGACAGCAAAGGGCTGACATTTGCTAGGAGATTTGGGTTGTGTGGGGCTCGGTGTGTTATGACATCATAGCATCACTTCTCGTCATGCAACTGGGAGTGAAGAAGAGAAAGAATTTGGATTTATATCCCCCTTATTCAACATAAAGAGTCTCAAAGTGAATTAGAAACTCAGTTCCTTCCTTCCCCCGTCACGGACTGTTATGTTCCAGAAAACCAGAGTAATTCCCTTAAAACGCAGTTTTCATGTATATTTTTTACTCAAGAATTCTGGAATGCACATCTCTAGTCAGATCATTATCTGATGAAGGTTCTGTTTAAAATACATTCCTCCCTCAGCAAGGGCATTGGACCAACCAGGACAGTGAATATTTCAGACTCTTATGTGGGACTAAGGTTGTGTCTCACTGATCAGCATCCTGTTGGAAAATATCAGTTGGAAAGCAGCCTCAGTCATCACCATGTGAAGAAGAAGAAGCGTTTGGATTTATACCTTGCTTTTCTCAACTTTAAGGAGTCCCATAATGGCTTAAAACCGCCTTCCCTTCCTCTCCTCATAACAGGCACCTTGTGAAGTAGGTGGTGCTGAGAGAGTTCTGTGATGATTCCCAGCAGGCTTCATGTGGAGGAGTGGGGAAATAAATCCAGTTTGCCAGATAAGAGTCTGCCACTCCTGTGGAGGAGTGGGGAATCAAACCCAGTTCTCCAGATTAGAGTCCACCACTCATAACCACTACACAATGCTAACTTTCCTGTTAACCCTAAATGTTTTTGACTCAACCTTCTGGTTGATGCCAAGATGGAAATAATCTGTGTATATAACCATATGCATTTAAAAAAAATTAGCTAGCATCACCAGCTAGCAGCTGCTTTGAAAACCAAGGAAATGTCATAAGAAAAAAAATATATCCTGTTCTATCCATGCCTCTTCTGTGTTTTAACCAGCCCCTTTGAAGCCACAGCTGGCTTTGTGTTGGGTTAAAGAAAAGTCTCCCTTTTCACACCCACTGACCTGATTCCAGCTTTGGAGGGGCTATTTAAAAGACATGCATGGAAAGGGTCGAACACTTGCTTTCCCCTACTGCTACCATTAAAGGAATCAATGAAAAGGACTCCACTGACAAATGGGAGACATGTGATAAGCCTATGCATGCTGTTTGCAAATTTATACCATTTTTAATACATAAAATCTATCACTTTCTAACAAGAGTAAGTGCTGGCACTGCAGCTTCTCATGCTCAAAATGGAATTGATGAGATGTGAACCCTCCGGTTTATACTGGAAAAGGTCAAATGGAGCCTAAGGATGACAGGTTCTTTGAGGTTTTTCCTAGTACTTTTTTTTTTTGCTAAACTTAAAATAAAAAACCCCTCCCTTTAGTATATTTACCACCATTTTTGCTTTCTATTTGACAAGCAAGGGAAGGTTCTCTCTGGATTTGGCATTCTCTCCTTTATGGTGTCATCTTGCAATGTGATCAGTATGACAGCAATTTTTTTTCACATAGAAGTCTGGAAAGCACTTGGAAAAAAAACTCCCAGAGAGGACTGCAGCTTGTGAAAAACAATCGTTTCTTTTTTGTTTTAACTTGTCATTTTGTAATAGGCAAAAACCTTCCCCTCCCACAAATTCTTGGGTAGTGATTGGTGTCACTAGAATCCTCTCGACTGCACAACCATCTAAGCTGAAGGGAATGTAATATTATTTTATGGCACGAAAACTTAAATTCTTTAAACAAGCGGGCTCTGCAGCTTTTGTCTTGAGAAATCTGAATTGAATGCAAAATAGCCAGTATGAATAGGACAGAAGACACTAGTAAATAATTTCATCAAGAATTAAGGCCCCTTTGAACTGGGAAAGCTTTGGTAGGGTGGTCCAGCATACATAATACGAATAGACAAGGGATTATAAGGGTGATTAGATTGTCCAAAAAAAAAAATTCAAACTGGTATAAAAAAGTAAGAGACAGAAAAATAATGTTACGTCTACAACTGACTACATTAAAGAAATTAAATAAAAACATTCAGGTGCACAATAAAGTCAGAAGCAAATAAATGCGTACGTATGTACGTATTCCTTTAAGGGTTCTGCAACTCAATTCATTTGACTTTGGTGAGTGTTAACTTACTATGACTATGATCAAGAATGAGTAGCAGGCCTGGCTGAAGAGTAATTCAGCGATTTCAGGTCCACTGGAGGATATCCACAAATGGAAGGTAGAACGATTTCATTCTCTCCTGCTTCAAAGTCCTGACTTCTTCCTCAGGCTGTTCTTCCTTGACCACTGATATTAATCCATTCCATCTCTGGAAATTCTTTGGAGGTGGATCAAACTCACATATTGTAATACTATAAACAAACATTGGGTTGGTTCCAGACAGCTTTTTTGTTCAATCACTCATACACATAGGGTTGTCAGGTCCTCCTTGGTCACTAGCTGGGCATAGGGGGATAGTGTTGCCAGATCTGGGTTGAAAAATTCCTATAAATATGAAATGGAGCCTTAGGAGGACAGGGAGCACAATGGGGTACAATGCTGTTGAGTCCATTTTACAAAGCAGTCATTTTCTTGAGTGGAATTGTCCTCGGTAGTTTAGAGATGAGGTGCAATCCTTGGTCCTACCTGGAGTCTGGCATCCCTAACCTTAGCTTATACAATAAGGAAATGGAACCTCACCTGCATTAGTTTGAAATGCTACTGATTTTAACTATTAAAAATGTATTATCTGAAAAAATGTATTATCTGAAAAACTTATCTCAGTGATGCAGTGACGTTGCTTTGCAGCCATACTGTACTTTTTAGTGAAATCAGAACCCAGAGCTCTATGATCTACCAAAGTGTTAATTTTGTTCTCCCTCAGAATCCTATATGGAGTCGTTTTTAGCACACTTGTCACTGCCAAGCTCCCCACCCCCCTACAGTGATGGAGAGAAGGATCCAGTTAAGAAAAGTGAGGGAATATTTATTCACTGAGAGAACCTAGCTGAATAATAACTACTATGGATGAAATGGCTTTGAAGATACATTTTGCTGACAGAATTCCAACATAAAGTCACTAGAACTAGAAACAAGCCTGTAAATCATTCCCAGCAAGGCCTGTCCTTCAAGGTCTTCTGGAACAAATTACGCCAGAATGCAAGTTATCTCTTATTTTAGTATGAAGAGTGCCAGCAGAATTTTCATATATTCCACGTAGGGGAATGACAAATCAAATTTTCCTTACGCTTTGGTCCAGTCCTTTTGTTCTATCATGAAGCTTAGATTCTACTGCCCTTGGCATCCAGTCAGATGATTTAAGCAGACTAGTATTGCACCCTCCCTATTTCATAATTAAGGGTCAGGCTGGAGTCAGATTAAATAATAACAAAGATGGTATGGCTCCTTCTCCTCCCTAATGGTGCAACTAAGGACTGTTTGGTTCCAAAGTAATTGACCCAGTGACACCGTCTGACCCCACATATAGAGGACATAAGAACATAAGAACAAGCCAGCTGGATCAGACCAGAGTCGATCTAGTCCAGCTCTCTGCTACTCGCAGTGGCCCACCAGGTGCCATTGGGAGCTCGCATGCAGCATGTGAAAGCCTTCTGCGGCTGTTGCTCCCAAGCATCTGGTCCCAACAGCCTTCTGCGGCTGTTGCTCCCAAGCACCTGGTCTGTTAAGGCATTTGCAATCTCAGATCAAAGAGGATCAAGGACATTTTCAGTGTTATGGGTTGACAGAGGTACCAACTGGGATAATAAGTTTTTTCAAGGCTCCAAGCCTTGAGCAAGTTAGGGCCTTAAAGGTACACCTTACATCAAGAAAACTGAGACTTACCAGGCTTTGAAACAAAGGATCAAAAACCAACATGAGCATACAGAAGAAAGCATCAACCAGCACAAGTACTCCAGTTTGGCTCACAATTCATTAGTACCACTTAAATTACAGGGCTGAATCTCTGGGATTTTTGGTTCAGCCTAGCCCATTTACTGCCTCTAAAACTGCCATTTAACATGCATAGCTGCATATTGGTAGAGAAAGTAGGAACAATTATTCCCTATTTCTTTTATATTTGTTCATCTTTTTGTCAATACTTTCAGGTCTCCCCTCTTCACTGTGGGTATGTGCATTTTTAAAATATGCCACTTATATAGTATATATGCATATAATGCTGAAAAATGCATAGATCTGATGGGGAAAATAAAATTCATTTCCAAAAGGGAGAAGTGAAATCAATATTAGGATTTTCAAGTTGAATCAGCAGGAATGAGAAATTCAAAGTGATCACAACATATAAGCCTACAGTAGTACCACTTATAAAGCTGTTTCGTTATAGCCCTTTTCACCTTTGGCATGGGAGTGACTATGTGGCAGAATGATTAACCTAGCCAGAAGATATAGTGCCACTTCAATGCAAACACACTTCCCAACTACATCAGAGAAATAGAGGAGAACTGCGTACCTAGTGACAGGGCCTGAGTAGGAATTGTGGAGATGATAGGGTAGGTAGCTGCAACTCTCCCAGGACGAAGTCTCACCAGTGGGTTTTTGCGCACTTCCTGCTTCCCATACAGCTGTTTGCTCTGCGATGGAGTTTTCCTGTGGGTTTTTTGTTTTAACAGGGATCCTCCTGCTTTGAAGCGTCCCCAGCTGAACTACCTTTTTGCCACCAGGCGCTTCCTTGATCTTTCCATGCAAGGTTTCCTGCCACCTTTTGGGAGGGAGGGGCATCTGTGGTCTAGCGTTACTTTGCTAGACTATAAATCTCATGTCTGTTTCAAGGGTCGATTGCTCAAGCAATAGACCCAAAGCATTTATTTTATTTTATTTTTTAAAAAGGAAGCTCTTAAGATTGCTCTGTAATGGTCGCTTGAAGAGTGGGAGGAACAAGAAAACCTGAGGAAAGTAAAACACATGCTGATTTCCTTTGCTCTCCCCTGTACATTATCAGGTTTGGGGAACTATGGAGATTCTCTAATCTGAGAGTTCAGTGAGTTATGGGGGAAAGTGTGCGTTAATGATAATCTAATCCAAAAGAAATGTATCCTGCTTGCAAAGGAAACCACAGGCGCAAAAATGGCCAGTTTCATGGGATCTGAGCCTTTGTTTTCAGGGACATAACCACAGTGTTAAAGCAGGCATTATTGTATTTGCAAAAAGAAATTTGCTCATGGCATTTTACTCCTGGCATAACCTTTTATCTGTATTTGCAAAAAGATAATGTGAAGAGAACAGGAAATGGTTTGATTTCTTAACCAAAATGGTGGTGGTGAGGGGAGCTGTTAACATTGATTTTTGAACTCATCGTGAACTCAAGCAAAGTCAGTTCTAATCTTTAGGCACAATATGTTGTATTTAAAGTTTATCTGTTTTATAGCGACACAAGTGAGTTAAATATATTTTCACAGCAAGATGCCTCCTTAGGACTATAAAAGCTTTTGTTTTATGTATGCGAAAACTTGTAAAGGTTCTTTTTGCTATTATCTTGCAATGCAAAAAATATAAATGTCTCCTATGGGAATAATGGACATAAACATTTTTTCAGTTTTATCTGGTGTAATCTAGGTCAGATCTTTGAATTGGAAGGAGCAAGGAGGGGAAGATCAATACTCTCCCACAGCTATTTGTGGCTGCAATAAAGCCAATGTAATAATACAGAGCTCAGGAAAGTCTCCCTTAGCAAAAATGCAACCAAGCCATGACAAATGAACCCACCGGTAAAGATTAACAGTTCAGAAATCGACAATGAAAATAGAGAGAGCTGTGAAGAAAGTTATGGGATCTGCATCAACAAACTGGAAGTTTATGATGAGAGATGGTTATGGCACTGAATTTCGCAGCCCCGCTGTTTGCCTGAGCTATCTGTTGCCTTTTGCTTCTCCCTTTTTCACGCCGAATCTGTGTTCTTACAAGCAGATTCATGGAGAAACAGGCCAGCAATAATTACTAGCCACAAGATCCCATAATCCACTGGCAAAAAGCACTGTTGTCCACAGATCTTCTATCTCCTCTTACTTCAACAGCCAATTTAAATCTGGGGAAAGTATAGGGAAGCAGAAGGCAGCTGGAATAAGAGCTACTTGGGTCATGAAACCATAGTGGAAAAGGAGAAGCATAATCTCACTCCTTGGTGCCTCTTACTTGAGCAGAGCTTTGCTGATGGAAGTGGTGGAACAGAGTGATTTTGTCCCCCCCCCCCCGCTATCCTCACAGCAGCATCCTGTGTGGCTATTACTCCCTGTGGGCCTTGCAACCCCAAGAATAAACTTTCCAGAGTTTTTAAATGGCTTCTAGGGTAAATGGGAAGGCAGAAAACGATGTGTTTATTAGATTTTCATGTCCTGCCCCTCACCTTCAGGTCTCAGGATGGCTCACAACATTTCATATAACAATTTAAAACATTAAAACATTTAAAAACATTGCAATAAATTACATTTATAGTTCCCTCCGAGCAGTGGTGGGATCCAAAAATTTTAGTAACAGGTTCCCATGGTGGTGGGATTCAAACTGTGGTGTAGCGCCAATGGTGCTGGGCGGGGCATGATGGGGGTGTGGCTGGGCATTCCGGAGGTGGGGTATTCCTGGGCAGGGCTGTCGCAAGGATGCGGCTGCAGCGCCGGTCCTTGGGCGGGAAATGAATGCACGCAGCCACAGGCTGCCACGCACACCTCCTGCTAGACTGCTTCAAGTTCTGCAGGCTACTGCTGAGAGGAGGGGCGTAACTAAGGCAAAAATCACGTGGCAAAATCACCAATTAGTAACCCCCTCTCAGCACACACAAATAATTAGTAATCTACTCTCGGGAACCTGTGAGAACCTGCTGGATCCCACCACTGCCTCCGAGATAGAAGAGATCCGTTGAGAATTGATGGTGGACTTGATAGAAAAGGGGGAAGCCAGATGCTGCTGTTGCTGCTTCAACCATATGCCTGGTGGAACAGCCCTGTGAAATTTCATGAGATCCCACAGGGCCTTCGTCTCATTAGACAGAGTGTTTTACCAGACTGGAGCCAGGGCTGAGAATCCCCTGGCTCTGGTTGAGGCTAGCCAGATTTCCTTTGGGCCAGGGACCAAAGCAACCTTTTGGGAATTTACCAGGTGAGATGGTCCTGTAGGTATGCAAGTCCCAGACCATTTCAGGCTTTGTACATAAGTACAGGAACCTTGAATCTGATCTGGTACTCCATCTGGAGCCAGTGAAGCTGTTGGAATGCTGGTTATATTTGTGCCTGCCTTGGGTTCCCTGTGAGGATCATCACTGTTACATTCTGGACCAGCTGTAGTTTCCAGTGCAGGCCCAGTGGTAGCTCTGCGTAGATCAAATTGCAATAGTCTAATCTGGATCACCAGGTGAGATGGTGATCATTGTGGATCACTGTGGCAAGATCAGCCTGGGAAGATAGGGTGCTAGCTGCTTCTCCTGGCATAGATGGAAGAATGCTATATGAGTCATATGTGCCACCTGGGTCTCCATAGTTAAGGAGGCATCTAGGACCTCACCAGACTCTTGACAGTTGGTACAGCTTTCAGCTGGGCACTATCTAATGGTGGCAACCAGCACTCTCCATCCAACCCATATTGGCCCAACCACATGACCTCCATCTTTGTTGGATTTAGCTTATGTCATCTCTCTTTCATCCATCCCACCACAGACACCAAACAACTGCCCAGAACTGCTGGGACAGCTCTTGGGTGATCCTCCATCAGCAGAAATAATGGGGTGTCATACTGATGACAACCCAGTTCAGGCCTCTGGATTAACCTGGTGAGGGGTCATATATATGTAACCCCCATGCCCAGAATGGGTTGGCCCAGAATGGGTTGACCCAGTAAGGGGTGGAGACTCGGAGCAGCAGAGAGGCTGAAAGAGCTCTTTTGCAGAAGAACAAGGCTACCAGACTCGGACCTTGATTTCTATAAGCCCTTAACACCTTGTTAAGGTAATTTCAATATTGTTGGGAACTACTGGGAAGGTAGTTGTTGTTTTTGCTATGTTGTAAATGTTGGAGTTTATTGTTTCAGCGTTTCTTTTGTGGTTGTAATGGGTGAGAGTTCTCCTGGAAACCTTCATCATGTTGCAACCTGTTCATCAAGCCCTTGGAGTCTTCAGGAGCCAGCCAACTTGCAAAGAAGAATTTGGACTTGGCAATATCAGTAGACTGTAAATAGAAGGACTTGAAATGCAACCTGAACAGGACCTTGAATTGTAACGTTAAATGTTGATGTTTTAAAAGTGTTAATTGTAAAGAAAAGTAAACCATTTTGTTGTTTAAATTTGGTTCTTTGCAACTCCTTCCAAGTACTGCCCCACAGAACCCACAAGCTGAGGTTACATATAGATGTTAAATATTAGGGAGACAATCACCCCTTGTGGGATCTCAGATCTCAGAAGCTAAGCAGGGTCTTCTCTGTTTAGAATTTGGATGGGAAATCTCCAAGGACTACCAGGTTGTGATGCAGGGACAGGAAATGGAAAATCACCTCTGATTCTCCCTTGTCTTAAACCCGATAAGGTCACCTTAAGTCAGCTGTGACTTGACAGCGTACACACATAAATCTCTGAAGACTGGTGCAACATTAGGGAAGAAGGCCTTGGGCTTTATATTCTGTTTGTTGGTGTTCCAGGACAACTGAGCTAGATTTTGATCTAGGAAAATCCCTGGTCTGATCCAGCAAGGCTGCAAGTATTTCTGCACCATACACTATTTCCTCTTGCTGATTTTTTCCTGTTAAATGTACATCATTTTAAAGATTCTTTTTGGATCAATTGCGTATATAAATGGTCCATGAATTATGTATAAATGGCATAAAATAGTACCAAAATAGCATGAAATGCCAAAGTAACTGCCATAAAAGATAGAAATGATTTGGGATGCCAGCCACAAAAACAAAAAGGCTCACAATTGCAACATATCAAAACAAAACAAAAAAAATGGAAAAGCCTGTTTATACATCCCTAATTAATACTTATTCAACTTTTTAAAGAGATTCCCAGGGAAAATTGATGCCCATAGGGGACCGACTGCTGATATAACTGATCCTCAAAAGCTTCCCTAGCCTAATTATTTTTGATGGTTAGTAATCTGACGTTATCATTGCACCTGTATCTGACCCTTGCAATTTTTAGTTGCTTGTGCCTTACACATGAGGAGGAAGATGAGGTTTAACAATACTCACCAGTGTTTCATGTACAAACTGGGATAAATGAAACCGGTTGGATTAGTAACCAAGTTTATAACCATGGCAGATTTGTCTATCCATAATTGTTGCATGCATACACTATGCTGAAAGGGCTCAAGGGTAGTGCAACTGAATCCATTTCTTCTGGGCTTGGGGTCATTTACTGGATTTTGATTAGTTCCAAATTCACACCCCTAAGCAGTGGCATAGCTCCAAGGGGGTGGGGGCGCGACACACCAGGCATGCGCTGGTGCGGGGGCATTCTGGGGGCATGCTAGAGCATGGCAGGGGCATTCCAGGGCGGGGGTGTGACAGAGGCACAGGGCGCATGCATGCCCTGGGCGCAGTTCGCCCTCACTTGACCCTGCCCCTAAGTTAGGTGCTTTGACAAAATCACACCAGAACCTAGAACAGTGGTGGCAAACCTATGGCACGTGTGCCAGAGGTGGCACTCAGAGCCCTTTCTGTGGGCACGCATGCACAGAGTTCACCATGTGGGGGTGGGAAATCGCACCCCCACACACACATCTATGCTTGTCTGTGCCACTGGGCACGACATGTGCGCACTGCGGCAAGCAGGGAGGATTTGACTGGCAGGCCTGATGACTGTGCTCCGGGTGGCTACTGCCCGGGAGGCTACTGCCAGCCCGAGGGGCTGCCCAAGGGGCAGAGGTGGCGGAGATGCTAGAGAGGTGCAGATCCAACCATTTTTCCAAACTAAAACCTCAGTATTCAGGTTAAATTGCCATGTTGGCACTTTGTGATAAATAAGTGGGTTTTGGGTTGCAGTTTGGGCACTCAATCTCGAAAAGGTTCGCTATCACTGACCTAGAACATTATAATTACTTGGCATTACTGTGGAAAGGGTCATATGGTCTCATAACTTATACCTTGATCTTTATCTTCCCAGTTTGATACAGTTTTGATTATTATGATTTCCATTATAAGTTGGAAATATGAAATCAAGATGCACAACTTGGGATGCTTCATTAGGTAGCCGTGCCACTTGCTGTTACTTCAAAATCACTAGGGATTGAAGAGGATAGTTTGGGAGATTTTAGCATTCATGTCAATGTGGCTTTTGCTCTGTATGCTAGAATTCTTTTCTCTTCATTAAATTCTCCTAGGCTTTCTTGACCGCAAAGCTGAAGCTGTTCATTCCAGCCTTGATCTAGCAATCTCTTTGAATCTCTCATTTGACTAGCACCATTTCTCACCTTTTGCTTCTCCCACCCCCTTCAGGTCATGTATCTCATTTCTCTTGAGCACATTGTTTTGTGTGTTTCTTTTCTCCTTCTGAGCTGTATGTCAACAGTCCCACTGTGTGTGACAATGAATGCAAACTTGGAATCTAGGAAATTCAGGCAATGGTAGAACACTATTACTTCCCCCAGTGCTGTGAGCTTCAAAATACTGATTGCCGTGGGTAAGAAATCCTTTGCGTAACAATTTTTTAATTAATAGAAGTCGTACCTTTCAAAGTATGCGAAATTCATTTAAACATATGAACTTTTCCTATTTTCCCTAAATAGCTGAAGACAGTTCACAATAGTTGGTGGCTTCCTAGTAAGTATGATCTATGTACCAGGGAGAACTGGGTATGTTCTATATTTTGACAGACAGAAGACAGTACTGTCTGTGAAGTTTAATTTTTTATCCAACTCCCTTTCTGCAGTCCAAACTGCCCTCCCTCAAGTGCTCCTCTGGGGGGACAGAAGATCCTCTAGGAACAGCATGAGGGACAAGCCATAAATGCCACACTAGGAGAGGGGAACTGGCAAAAATCACCCACTCTTCAACCAATGGAAATCCTCCAGAGACTCCATACCATTATTTCTATAATTAGACACTATTCATGGTTTCATTCTGTGGTAGCACTAATCAGTAGAAGACAAACTAGATCCAGGACTGGCAGGGGAAAATGTTTGGGTGATTTTTCCTTTTTATGTAGGACGTAACCAGCTTGTGTGTGCTTTTTTAGGGTTCCTGAGTTTCAAGACCATTACTTTCAATGGGATGGGGAAAACTGAGGGTCTGGGTAGCTTTTTAAAAGATAATGGCACCAATTTGCCCCAAACATAGTTCTTCCTCTATATAAAAGCCCCCCTGAGTTTTAAGTAAATTAGACTAAGGGATCCAATTCTACAGGCCCTGAAATAATACAGGCTACAGGCCCCCAGACATCCTACTTGCAGAACAGTGAAGTGAAGTCAATGGAAAAAAGACAACTCTACTTCCACAAAGGAGGGAGGGAGAAGAATCCAGCCACTGCCTGGGAAATTCAAAAAATCAAAGAAAAAAATGGTTACTGAACATGAAAAACAATATGGATTTTTTGGGGAGGAGGTGGGGGTATCACAGTACCTATGAATCCTGGATTTGTGTAATTTTTCCATATAAGCAAAGAAATTATGCAAAACGTAGTTTTCATGTATATTTTCAGCTCACGCATTTTGGAATGCCCAAACCTACTAACGGAAGCGGTTTTTTTTTTTTAAAAAAATGAGCCCTATTGGGAAGAGCGCGATACAAATCTAAGGAATAAATAAATAAATAAATAAATAAATAAATAAATAAATAAATAAATAAAATTATTGTAATGATCAGACATGCCCTTTAAATAGTAACAGACAAGTGGGGAGCGCTGTTGTGGAAAAACATTGCAGTCATGTGTGAAAGCAAGATGATTTCATAAAATGGACACACCCAAACTCAGTCAGACATATCTGAATAGCTAATGAGTCAGCTGCCTGCTGACCGCTAGCAAACAGGACATGTACCAAACAGACAGGCGCTCAAGCACAACGAGGCAAAAGCGGGGTAGATATGCAACGAACCCTCAACTGGTTCATTCTAATTATTGTCATTTCTGGGTTGTATTCAAAGCAGACTGCTTGAACGTCCAGTTTCAGATCTTTCTCCATCAGTATGATTGATGTACATGTACACATTGAGAAAAGACTATGGAAGAACAATCCAGAAGATATGTGGGATCACACCGAGATGTGTTCTGCCTGGCATTTTACACATACATAGAATATATATGTGCATCAGTACATCACAAAGAAGGAATGTCTTCCTGTGATCATGCACCACTTCATCAATAGACTTTGTTTCTATTCTATCAATGCAGATATACATATTGGTAACATAGATCATAGGAAGCATACCAGTCTGCTGAAATCTGTGACAGACTGTGTACAATGCTGATGTTAGAACCTTTCTGGGGGGACAGAAGATCCTCTAGGAATCTAGGACTAAGATCCATTCCACCTTTCTGATTAAACAGGAAATTAACAAATCAGAGCACAGGGATCAAGTACAAAGCAATAAAATAATGCAATGAGGGCAATCAATGCTTCCCTAGTCAGAACCGGCTCTCACTGCCAGTCTAAAGGATACATGCTGCAAATCCAACTTTAGGCTTATCCTTTTGTTGATGTTGTATTGTCCATGATTATGTTTTGTGTTTTCCTAGAAGAGATGATTGTTTGATGCTAATGGAGTATACTCTGTTTTCCTCTCAAGCATTTTGTGGTTGTTGTCCTTTTACAGAAGATGAATTTGTGTGCCTCTTTTCTGTCCCCAACTGTATTTTGCTCTGCTGCCTGATGTAGGTGAGGCTGTCTTGCCACTTTCATCATGCTCAATCAAAGGGTGAATATCACAGAATTTCATTTTAAAAATGAGCACAAATTTAAAATGAATGCAACGGTGGTGGTGAAAATTGGCCGAGAGACTTCCCTAGCTTATTAAAATCTGCATCTGACCTTTTCATTATTTTGGTGATGCAATGATGTTTCTTCCTAACACCCCAGAACATTGTTGTGTAAAAGAAATATTTTTTTTTCTCAATGCTCTCCTCTTTTGGTTAATGTGAATGCCATTATATTATCTGCTTACAATATGTGACACTCAGGTCCATTCTGCACAGCACAAATAAGACATCCTGAGGACACACAAAAATGTTGTCTTGGGGAAGAACTCTGCACAGCTTTTTACCCAGGACATCTTCAGCCCAAGCTGACTTAGGTTGAAAACACTAGAAGGAGAACTTTTTTTCCTTCGAGACATCTGCAAGGCATCTCCTGTCTGACTGTGTGGAGCTCAGGAAGTGTCTTATGTTCCCCACCGGACTGTTAAACTGCTCAGTTTTCTCCTCAGCTTGTGCCCAACATTTGTGTGCTGCTGAAGGGATTATCCCTGCCTCCATTTGCTGAAGGTTGCCCCAGGATGTTTGCTCTGCAGGCTCCAATCCTGGGTACTTTTGCAGCCCAAAGAGTACATAGTTGAACTCAGCTCATCCTGTGGACTCTAGTAATATATAGTTTTTCTATTTAAAATTGATGTGGTTTCTGCAAAGAAATGCAGACACAAATACGAGAATCTTAGCCTCTTGCAGGACTGGTCTATCACCCATTAAGAAGCATTAGGTAGACCAATCCTCTATGGACCATCTTAGGCCATTTCTGCACAGCCTATTACAGTGTTGTGCCATCGGTGTTGGCAATGCTGTAGCAATGAAGCATTTGCATGGGCGGGCACTCCATAGACAGGTAGTGCATCGGCTGAACCCGTAGACAGGTAGCGCATCAGCTAACCCTGGCACTTTGCATGGCTTTGCACACTTCACGCGGCTGCACTTTGCAAACGGCATTCCTTTTTCCCCAGAGTAGACATCATGGGCATTTGGCACTAGGATCGGCCAGTGTGGGCCACCATTGAGGGGGCGGGGTCTGTGGCACTGATTCCTGGTGGGCACTTTGCACAATGCTGACTGCAGAGCGCTGTTGTGAAAAGACATGCTATGGCCATTTCTACACAGCCAATTACAGCATTGTGCCATCAGTGTTATTGGCAACACTTCAGCAATGGAGCATTCGCATGGGCGGGTGCTCCATAGACAGGTAGCGCATTGGCTGAACCCCAGTGGTTCGCACAGCTGTGCTTTGCAAACAGCGTTCTTTTTTCCCCAGAATAGATGTCACGGGCATTCGGCACAAGGATTGGCCAGTGTGGGCCACCATTGTGGGGGGCGGGCTCTGTGGCACCGATTCTTAGTGGGCGCTTTGCACTATGCCAACTGCAGAGTGCTGATGTTGAAAAGACATGCTCGGTGAGCAATTTTCAAATAAACCATTGTGGGCCCGCTGGAGCATCACCGCATCACCGCAACATCATTTCTGCATTGACGGCCATGCAAACTCCCCACCTATAACACTGTTTTTACCATCCTTTTACCATCTCTTTTGGTCAATGTGGAAATGGCCTTAGTTTTTCTGTGCAGTAAGAAAAAACTAAGATGGTCCACCTAGGACAGGTTTACACAATGCTCTAAATGAGAGGTAGACCAGTCATCTGAACAGTTACAACTCATGTATTTGTGTTTGTGTTTCTTTACAGACACCTCATCGAAAATTTAAAAAGAGGAAAACCATATATTGCTGAATCAGCAGGATGAGCTGAGTACAACTATGTACTCTTTGGACTGAGAAGGTGACCAGGATCAGAGCCTGCAGAGCAAATGCCCTGGGGCAATCTTTAGCAAATGGAGGCAGGGAGAATCCATTCACCAACACACAAAATGCTGACCGCAAGTTGTCGAAGAGACTGAGCAGAGAGTTCCCCCCACCAGTTGAGTGGGGGGAAGCCTCTTTTCTCCTTTGATGTCTGTGTTGTCTGGGAGAAAAAACACACATGAGAGATGACTTTTTAAAGACATCCCCATGACCCATTATTTTGGGTGTGTAGAGTAAAAAGAAGTTGTTTCTTTTTAAGATATCCCACAGATGCCTTTTTTTGTTCTGTGTGGAATGGACCTCAGTTCTTTCCCTGAAAAGGACTCCAAGCTTAGGCTGTGGTAGGTTCATTTAATGACTATTCATCCCTATTAATTTAATGATATGTCCTTATTGACAGCATATGTAAAGCTCCAATCTTTCTTGGGATCTATATGATTCCTATAGGTGCCATGACATCCACCAAGGTGTTTGCTGATACCTGCTTACTTTATTAGTCGTAGGAAGAAAACCCGAATGAATGAAGTTATAAAGGGTTTTAAAGAATGCTGGCATGGTAAATACTGGAAGGGATGCTCAAACACTCATTAGTTCATCTCACATCCTCATCCTGATATTTCTGCCATCAGTTCAGTAGTTCATTGAGGTTTGTTGATATTCAGTAGGTGGCCTCACTGTGATCCTTCACCATATTCCTTCTTAATTATACAGTACAGTGCAGTTAGCTTTTTGTGCATGCACATTTCTCGCCCAACCAAGTTCTATTACTCAAAAAACTCTCTGAATACTCCAAAATATACACTGAATGTTCATTTTGTTCAATAAATCTTTTCTCAGGAGAATGTACATAAGATTACAGCATCTGGCATTTTGAACTTTGCAGCTGAACATTACCAGCAGTTGCCCAAGAATTTGATTTGTTAATTGATGGATGGATGGACTGATTGGCTAATTGAAAGCTAACTGGTTATTATGTTTAACTAGAAGTGATCTTTTTTAAAAAAAAATCATCTTTTTTTTTTGGATTTTCTGAGGGAAAACCAGGAATAGGAAATTTTGATCAAGGAAGTCTGTAAACCTTCAAGCAACAAAGTGGGTGTTTGCATTGAGATGGAAAAATGGAGGGACTGCCCATTCACCATCTGAGTCAGAAAACAAGCCATTATTATTATGTCAGTAGGAATATTAGATTGATACCAAAGGCTGCTTCCCATTCTGCATTTTTGGTTCATGTTTTACAAATAGATTCACCATAATAAAGGTAAATCCATGCATGTGCACCATGCTTACTCTCTGGACTTCTGAGTTCTAAATTACCTGGTCTTGTTTCTGAATTGGAGCTGATATATTAGCCACCTTCCATTTCTCTTCTTCATTACTATTGTGGTGGTAGTTGTTATTTATGTCAGGCATCTGTGTGTATGTTTGTCACAACTTTCTCAACTCTCTTGATTTGTGGTGCATGTGGATGCATTCGTTGTATGTGAGATCAATATTGTTTTTCAATTAATGTACTGTGCAGATCAGCATTATAAAATGTGGGGGGAAGGAGTGAAAATGCAGAAACAGGAACACCACGTGAACATGTGAAGCTACCTCATACCAACACAGGCCATTAGGACATCCAACTCAATGTTCTGACTGGAAGTGCCTCTGCAGGACCTCAGGAAGATAAAAGTATTTTGTAATGCTTGCTACATCAGATCCTTGGAGTGCCAGTTATTCTATATACGACTAAGAACACACAAACATGTTTAATCTTTTATGTTCTCTTAAGTTCATGGAGCCCTTATCCTCCATCCAAATTTCTTATAGATTGTCCAAGTTCAGTTGTTCATTTTCCAATGTTTTCCCAGGCTTTGACATCTGCTTTATTACTGTGAGACAATATGAATGAACAAATAACCTTACAGACACAAATTGTGTATGATTTGCCCTTTTGTTCGCTTTTGTTCTTATTCAATTACTCTTATTGTTAAAACCTCTGAGTCACTTCAACATTTATTCAAGTAGTTAGAAGATGGTCCTCCTTTTTTAAAAAAAATGAGTTTTGTCTTTGAGGCACTAAGTTTTTTCTTTTGTTTTCCTTTTGGATGATAGGGAGTGGTTGGAATCTTAGGGCATTTTTTGGAGCATGGTGAGAGTCCAGAGGTCAGGACTCTGGACAGGAAGGTAGGGTTGCTTGGTAGGGTGAGGTGTAGGTGAATGGGGAAATGGGGATGTGTGTGGGAGGCCCCCCAGACATTGTTATTTGTTTTGAAGATTACTCTGTTTACCAACTATGTTTTGACCAGTGAGCTAAAATAACTCTTAGAAATGGCAAATTTTTCCGATCCCACACATGAAGTCCTGAAATTCAGACATGAAAGACCTACTACATACAAAACATGTGCTTTCCCACTAAATTATGGCAAAAAGCCATTGCAGTATAAGAGAAAGGGTCCAAAGTAACTAAACAAGCAGATTACTTTCAATAAGAAAGGTCATGCATAAATTCATCTTGCCATTAGGCTCTTTAATATGGTATGATGACTCACCAGGCCTCCAACAGTGATTATGGAGAAAGAAAGACCAACTTAAGGTAGCAACAGTGAAATAACTGGATTCTCTTAATAGGCATACCCCTGTGGAAGCAGAAGTATGCCAATTATCAAAGGCTCCAACGAATATATTGTTCTATTAGACATTCTCTTTATTCCATGAACTGCTTGAGGGGAGAAAATTCTCTGAAAAGGCTTTTTTTTAAAGCTATGTTAAAAGTTCAGTCAAGCTGACTTCTTTAGTATAAGGAACAGAACTGAGCAAGGAAAGGAAAAGAGTTAATTCATACTAGAAAGTTTCACTGAAAGTTGATGGCATCTGAAAATGAGGTCACAAGTACATTTTTTCCAGGAAATAGTTATTTGGGAATGACTCATCATATTAGATAAAATTGGGCTGCAGGTGATACAGACACAACCCTTCTGACCACTACATTTAAATTATTGGACACATACTGTGAAGGTGAGAGATTGGGGGGGGGACTCCCTCTTTCCCACTTTCCAATATCCAAAGGCAATTAATGTTCCCCAATTCTCCTAAAATCCTTTCTTCTTCTTTTTTCACTGCTTATCAGCTTTTCTATGTATGTATGTATATAATCTTTTTGGGGGAGGGGTTCTCGCCTTCTTTCTTTCCTCCTTCCTTTTCCTTTTTCTCTTTTTTAACCTTCCATTTCACCCCTTCCCCTACTTCCCTTCCCCCTTCTCAGTCTACCAGATGGGTGGCCTGCTGAACCCTCTGACGCACCTGCCTACCCATGCAATTTAGGCTTGTGCTTCTAAAAGATGGGTGTTGAGGGAAGTACAATTTACTGCTTGCCTCAGGTGGAATTTTCTGTAGATATGCCCCTGAAGACTGTTAGACCTCTGCTAAAAAAAATCTTTGATTGGCTAGAACGAGGAGGACAGTTACAGAGTGTCTGATGTCAGGGTATCTGTTGACAGAATAGCTAAGACATGGCTAAGACATCTGCCCTTGGCCCATTTCAATCTAGATACAGGGCCTCCATTTGGAATTAGGATGGTTTAGTTGCACTGGAGGATGGTCTTCATTTGAAGTTGAATGTTGATAATCTTCTCTGTTGATACTGCAGGTCCTCTCAGCAGCCTTTGGTACGAATTAACTGCTCCACTCTTATCCACCAGCTTAAATATGGTGGCACATACAAGATATTGCTGAATTAGATGGTCTGGTACTTTGGAATTGGGTGTCATCAATATGCAGATAATATCCAGTTCTATAATTTATTATCTAAGCCTCCAGATGTCTCCGTCTTGCTTCTGAACTGCTGCTTTGAGGTTGTGATTAGGTGACTAAGGAAGCACAAACTGAAACTGAATCCCTACAAGCCATAGGTAATGCTGGTTGGGAAGTCTGATATTCTAAAAGGATTGCACCCACTCATCCTAGATGGAGTGACATTAGCTTTTTCAGAACAGGTTTAGAGCGTGGGGGTGCTCATGGACTGCCTTGCCAGAAGCATCTTCTATCAACTGCATCTGATTCATCAACTATCTCATTACCCAGACTTTGCAAATCTTGCCATGCTGAGTCATGCTTCTTTAACCTCATGTCTGGATTACTGGAATGTGCTGGAATGTGTGGTTGCCCTTGAACACAACTCAGAAACTACACCTGGTCCAGGATGCAGCAGCCTGACTATTTTCAGGGGCTTGCTGCCAGGAACATATGTTGCCCATTTTGAACAACTATCAGTTTGTTTGTTTTAGTCAGTGTGCTCATTATGACCATTAAAGCCCTTCATGACCTGGAACTCACCTATTTGAGGGATCATCTCCTTTCTTATGTCCCTGTGTAACACCAGGCAGCCATCTGTGGTGCAGTGATTAAGCGTGGTGCATTCAAATCCAGATAGCCAAATTTGATTCCCCACTCCTCCACCTGAGTGGCAGACTCTAATCTGATGAACCAGGTTTGTTTTCTCACTCCTCCTCAGATAGTCTTAGGCGACCTTAGGCTAGTCACAGTTGTCTCAGAACTCTCTGAGTCCCACCTGCCTCGCAAGGTGTCTGTTGTGGAGAGGGGAAAGGAATGAGCTTGTAAGCCATTTTGGGATATAAAAACCAACTATTCTTCTTCCTCTATCAGCTATCCCACCATTCAGATCCTTGGCCATTTCTATTGTGGTTCTGATTCTGTGGAATGGGCTCCTGAAGAGGTGAGGAGCCTCTTCCTTGGAGATTTTCACAAGTCCTGCCTGCCACAGCTTTGAGGGAGTTTGGCAGGCAACTTTTAAGAGAAGAGATGTTTCAGGGTTTGCTATTTTATTTTTGGTTTCAAACTTAGAATTCTTTAAACCATTATTGTAAACCATCTTGAATCACGAGGAAAAATGGAATATATTTGTTTAGTACATAGATAAATGTCTAGACAAATATTTAGCATTCCTAAACTGGTGGTGAAAAGTTGTATCATGGGGCTTATGCATGCCGTTTACTTGATGACTTCTGTTACATATGTCCATGGGCAATCACAAAGAGAATGTTTATTATCTTCTGTAACATAGTGGGTTGGATTGCAAAATCTATCAGTGGAAGGTGCTGATAGTCAGGAATCTTTCTTGTGCTCTCTGCCCCCAACTGTCCCTTCTGACCCAGGAAGCTTACTTCCACAATTACAAGACCTACAAGAATCAAAAGAGTTTTCAGTTAAACATTAAAAAGAACTTCCAGACAGTTAACAGCAGTTGCAGCAGTTCTTCAATGGGACAGGGAGATGGTGGGATCTCCTTCTTTGGAGGTTTTAAAGCAGGGGCTAGATGGCCATTTGACAGCAATGCTGATTCTGTGAACTTAAGCAGATTATGTGGTCCTTCCTTACATGCCCAGGGCAATGCTGATCACCACTTTAAGGTCAAGATGGAATTGGCCAGATGGCCAGGGATCCCATAGAGTTTTTGCCTTCTTTTTGGCATTAAATGGGGTCCATTAGGCAATAAAGGAGGAGGTAGTTGTGAATTTCTTGTGTTGTGCGGGAAATTGGATTAGATGACCTTTGGTGTACTTTCCAGCTCTATGTTTCTATGAACTAATAGTCTTGTAAGTTGGGGGAGGGATGTACTGAGAAGGAGGAAGCAGCAAAATTGCACTCCTGCCTGTAGTGGCAGCAGAGCTGGTGCTTGCAATTGAGGCAGGACACGGTGATTCCATCCCATTTCCTCTCTCCAGTTCTTCCCTCCAACCTATATAGGTCCCATGTTTAAATACTGGTTATTTGCCACCAACCTTTGGGGAGACAACAGTTATTACACTATCAATATTAACCCCCCCCCCAATAATAAGGCCAGCGAAGGCAAAGATGGATGCACAAGTGTCTGAGCATCTAATAAGATCAGTGCCATTAAACCGCAATGACATTCAATGTTAAATTCGTAATACATAAGATGAAGCGTCAGCCTGCAGGTGGAAAGCTGATTTATAAGTTTCCTTATTGCCCAAGAGTACCCTTGCATAGCATAACACTAAACTAATCTTTTTTGTTCTGCAAAGATGGACTACGTGGGGAGTGCCCCCCTCCACCCTCATGATTGCACAGATGCAGCCTTGATTTTGTTTATATATGTGGTTTGAAGTACCTAGGTTAATAGATGCCAAATGCAGCTCAGTAAAGATAAAAAGAGAATAATGAGTGTGGGAGGAAAGAATAAAATGAGCAGCAGCTAAATGGAAAAGTGCCGCAGCATAATGACCAGGAAATAGATTTAAGAAATATTGCCAAAAAAATGTTCTTCGAGGCTTCCACCAAAATTGCAGCTACTTTGAATGACACAAATAGGATACAAGCTTGCATTTCTCCTGTAACAGCAATATAAATACGATACGAGCTGCGATACGACACAATAAGCATATCCTTCATTCTGCAGCTCATAGTATTGCCAAATTGGCAATGGCATACTGGCTTGGGTGTAATTACTCTTGATTGGGAGCAACATAGATCAGCTAAGATTACAAGCGATTTCAAAGGATAATTATATTGGGATGACAGATAAAACAGGTTTTGTGCTAGCGTCTATAATAAACTGTCACAATCATTCATTTATTATATGGATGCACAGTTGGACTTTACTAATCAAGTTCTGACTTGAACTGTGTCCATTTGTAAATAGTCCAAATATGAACAGAATTATTTCCAGCATTCAAGACTGGTTGGAATCCCTCTAACTATTTAGTCATTCTGGAAGTCTGATGTCTGTCCCAAAGCGACAGTAAGTGGGAGGGACAGTCAGGTTTGAAAACAATGCAGATATATGCCTAAGAGGGGCATCATCCAACCAGAACTGCATGCCGATTTCCTTGCCAAACATGATTTTTTTGAATTGCCAATTCTGTGCACAGCATTTCCCCTCTGGTTGGCAGGGCATATAGAAGGACAGAGACATGTATTACAGCTTTTTCTCCCTCCCTCAAGATAGGAAGTCAGCCCAGCTCCCCCTGAAGGGTCAGAGCCATTGCTTGGACATACTAGAATTGTGAGGGAGTGTAATTTTGAGACTCCAGATGATTACAGGACTCTGCCAGCATGGCCCATCAGCCCCTGCCAGCATGGCCAATTGGCCATGCTGGCAGGGGCTGATGGGAATTGTAGTCCATAACATCTGGAGTGCCAAAGGTTCGCCACCACTGTACTAGAACATGATCAGAGTTGCTGATACTGGAGGGATGCAGGGAGAGACTAGACATTTCTCTTTCACTGACTTGCAGTACGAACAGGTTATATAGAGAAGCAAAAGCCAAAGACTTCCCCACCACCAGGATGAGACTTCCAAAACAATAATAAACAGGAAACAGTCATAGAGAGAGATACTATCAATGTTAGTTATCATGAAGGCGCTGATCATTTCCCTGTACAAGAGAAAAACACTAAGACCTCCCAGATATCTTTGGTATCTTAAAGCAGGCTGGGTGCAAAATGATATGCATGCACCCTCATGTAAAGTAGGGAAGGTCTACTGCTATACAAAACCAAAGTGCACCAGTAAATGCTACTTTTCTGCCCCTCCCCCCTTCTTCCCAAATACAGCCAAGTAAACTAAGCTGGTCTGTGTAGGGATTCCAGGGTTAAATTCTCTTCCCTTGTATTTTCTGGTTTTGTTAAAATACACACACACACACACACACACACACAGAGAGAGAGAGAGAGAGAGAGAGAGAGAGAGAAAACAACAACACAGATTTCCCCTTCTATCCCCATAACTTCATGAACATCCCAACAACAAGGAAAAACAAACTTGCTCATGAATATTCCAACATCTTTATGGGTCGGCTCTCCAAAGGAGAATTTGGGTTTTTTTTTCCCTATCTGCCTGCCATTTGTCCTTGGGGACAAAGACATTTCCTAAGAATTTCATTCCAGATGGGTGAGTTCCCACCTGGACATGTATTTTCTCTTCAAACCAATGAGAATGGCTATCAGATCCTGATCTGACCCGCTTTAACACAAATATCAAAGAAAACAACTTGAAGTTTAAAAGAGGCAGAAGGATCAAATCTGACTTTTCCCATACTCCTAATATATACAGCACATTAAAACAAATGAATGAACAAAAAAACATAAAGCATCACAACTTTGTTCTTCTTCTGCGAACTACAAGGTGAGATAACCTGAAATCTGTTTTCCCTTATTTTATTGATAAGAAACAAGAGGAAGTGCAACAATTCCCCTCCAAAGATGCAAGTATAAAGCAGAGATTGGGTTTTTTGTCCTCCTGCTTTATACCTGTACTGTGGGATGGATCCCCCGCCCCCGCTTTATTTTATAACATTGTTTTTACTCTGTTCTCTTTAATTGCAGTATGCTACATTGAGCCATTTCTGGAGAATGTGGCTAATAATGAATAAATAAAATGATGTTCACATTTCTAGAAATTCATCTTGATTAAAGTTATCAGATTTTCTCCTTACTGTTTAGCCTTAGAATATATTGGGCATATTCCAGAGAGCATTCATTCAGGATAATAGCAAGGTCCAACAAACCTGGCCAGTACCTCAGAACATTCTTTGAAAACTTCTGAATGTGCTAGGATTCCACGGCAGACTTTCAAGGATTCTTTGGCAGAAATCTTGATTGGGAAAGAATTCCCCAAGGGAAGACAGCACAAAAAGCTCTGGTGTAGCTGCAAGACAGCAGAAATGAACAAACACAACTTGCTTTAGAATGTCTCTGCCATTTTACATCATTGAACACATACTTTGTCTTCATATAAAGGGCTGACTCTGAGACCCAGCAGGGTGTAGTGGTTAAGCGGACTCTTATCTGGTGAACGAGGTTTGTTTTCCCACTCCTACATATGAAACCTGCTGTGTGACCTTGGACTAGTTAAAGTTCTTTCAACCTCACAAAGTGTCCGCTATTGTAAGAGGAAGAGAAGGAGATTGTAAGCTGCTTTGAGACTCCTTATGGATGAGAAAAGTAGGGTATAAATCCAAACTCATCAGTAAGACAGGTTTGAACACACCACTATAGATCTGATTGTTTTTCTTTGGGGCTTTTCTAAATCCAACGTCTTCTGATATACTTTTAAAACAGGTTGAGAACCACTGTGCTAGGGCAAGGATAAGGACCAAGTGGAATGATCTCTGTCTTGCTTTCACATCCTGCATGTGAGCTCCCAAAGGCACCTGGTGGGCCACTGCAAGTAGCAGAGAGCTGGACTAGATGGACTCTGGTCTGATCATCCAGCTGGCTTGTTCTTATGTTCTTATGTTCTTATGATCATGACACAACTGGCTCTAGCTGTGCTGTGCTGTCATTTATAGCTTCTATAGCAGGGGTCTGCAACCTGCGGCTCTCCAGATGTTCATGGACTACAATTCCCATCAGCCTCTGCCAGCATGGCCAATTGGCCATGCAGGCAGGGGCTGGTGGGATTTGTAGTCCATGAACATCTGGAGAGCCGCAGATTGCAGACCCCTCTATAGGATTTGAAGGATGGATTGCTGATCTGCAATACAGCTTTCATGACACATTTGTGCAGACTTCAGCAATTGCTGGAATTTCACAAGAGCAGCGAACAAGCCCCTTCCCCCCTTTTTTTAGCAGTATAGCCCAAAGGAAAGAATTGATATGTCAACAGTTCTATTCCTACCTCATTCTGCTTTTTCTGAATTTTAATTGCTTGAAGGACTCTGGGTCGGTAGCCATAACTTTCTGTGAAACTTCTGGCTTCAGTTTAGTAACAAGAATAAAAGACATATATAACATTTCTAATGAAAATGAGGTGAATCTGATACATATTGAAAAGCCTCATATCCTGACAGCTTTCATATGAGCATCAAAAATAGGGACTTTAAAAAAAATAGGGACTTTTAAAAAAAAGCCCTAGCACAGTGGTTCTCAACCTGTGGGTAGCGACCCCTTTGGGGGTCGAATGACCCTTTCACAGGGGTCACCTAAGACTCTCTGCATCAGTGTTCTCCATCTGTAAAATGGATAAATGTTAGGGTTGGGGGTCACCACAACATGAGGAACTGTATTAAAGGATCGTGGCATTAGGAAGGTTGAGAACCACTGCCCTAGCACATCCTCAGCTCCTCTAACAATGCCATCTTTGATGTTTCCAGAATGATGATACTATGGTCAGCACAAAAGTTAAGACTAGTCTCCTTCTGTGATTGGGGATGGTTCCATGCCGAAATGTTTCCCAATGCATATATAAAACAAGCATTTCATGGAGAAGTTCCATAGGAAGTGGAAGCCTTCCCCTGACATCCTTTTTTTCCTATATGCAAGGGATATCTAGGGAGGAGTATTCAAACATACAACTACCACCTCTGAAGTGATATGGTATATGTCACGAAAATCTTTACCTGTGGATTCTGCCCATTGTGTATTAGCAACAAAACCTGCATTAGCAACAAAATTGTCTAAAGAGAAATGACAAAGACAGTCCTTCCAGTTGCCATGAATTCTGTGATGAACATGTTGGGCAGTCAAACTTATCATCTTCAGCTGTGATTATCAGATGTGATCGGATCACTTGGCCTCAAATGCCTGCTGAACAGGTTTGTGTTGGGTTTATAGAAATTAAGAAGAAGAGCTGGGTTTTTTATACCCCACTTTCCCCTACCTTTATGAGACTCAGAGTGGCTTACAATTATCGTCTTTTCCCTTCCCCTCCCCACAACAGACACCTTGTGAGGTAGGTGGGGCTGAGAGAGTTCCCAGAAAACTCTGACTAGCCCAAGGTCACCCAACAGCTTTTATGTTGAAGAGTGGGGAAACATATCCAGTTTGGCAGATTAGAGTCTGCTGCTGTTAATCACTACAACTCACTGGCTTTCAATGCTGTGCTTGCACAAAAACATCATGATCCAAAGAGATCAGCATCCATTATTAGAGGAATGCTGAATGATAGGGTTTTGTTTCAAAAGACAGCAATTTTTCCAACTGATTTATAAGATTTGGGACTGACTGAACTGTCTATTTACACAGTTTCCAACTGTGTGGAGCAGTGGTTCAGTAAGAACTGGAGATAGTCCTCTCCACTGGGATGTGACAGAACTTGCATGTACAATGAGCCAATTGCACAGTATTATACCATTCTGAAAGAATTATTGAAGCAACCTGTTGAGCAGCTATAAATGAGTCGATGGCCATCCAAAAAGCAGCTCCCTCTTTGCAAATAATGAAATAGATGTGAGCCAGACTGCTTGGAACTTCCCCACTCTTTCTAAGAGATGGAAAGACAGTTTTCCATACTTAAAAAATAGGAAGGTAGAATAGAAATTCAGCAATGACAGACTGAGATTTAGACAGAGAGTCAAAGAGGCTGCCAAGCAAATGCTTCAAAGAGACCTTTCTCAGTCACCTTTCTTTTCCAAGTTATGCATTCATGGATTTAATGGGAGCAGAGAAGGCAGCATGAAGCTGGCTTTTGTTTAAATATAATTGAAAAGCATTAGCATGGGGGGAAAGTCAGAATAAAGGCTGAGATCAGGCATTTAGAATTGTAGCAAACGGGAAGGACCTGACCTTGCAGTCTTTATTTAGTCAATACTTTATGGCAGCTGCGTTGATTAGGAAGACTCCCCCTTGAGTTTGAATAAGACTCTGTCCTTTGCAAACTATTAGTTAGTTTTATTTTTAAGAACAGATGCTCAGAGGCCCACTCTGCATGGGCCATTAAACACGGGTTTAGAACAGGGGAAAAAATCCGTTTGGGTGAGTCACTTTGCACAGATTTCACCCCTAAAGTGAGTCTGCCCTGTTATTTTAGAACCGTGCTATAAAATCCTGGGTGCAGCCGTTTGAAAGTGAACGGCCAGGCAGGAGGCACTACATTTGGCTGCGCTTTCCTCTTTTTTTTCATTTTGCAGCTTACATCTGTGTAGCCACACAGGTGAAGATGGTTGTATCATGCTATCGTGAGATGTCAGCATGGCTGTGGGGGTTCATTTGTGCATGCCTGCATAGCTATTCATCAATGGAAGGTAAATTTTTAAAAATAGACATACCTCCATGCAAAGGCGCGACAACAACCCATATTGTTTCCATGGTCTCCAATTGCTGCCTGCACGGATGCATGCAAACGTGAAAACAGGAAAGCAAATTACTATATGCCAACTGCAACCCTCTATACATTTGCTGTGCGGAAAAGGCCAAAGGGGGTCCTTGCTGTTATTAATTCTTTCCTTCCAGCCCAGAGGAAGTGTTGTCTTTTTGCATACAATGCTACTGATTGGCATCTAATAGCGCTTTTCATATTGTTACAGTAAAAAATATTAATGCCTTGGAAACCAAGAATGGGGGTTATCCTTGAAAAGCAACCATTTTCAAGTGGCCAAGATTCACATCCTCTCAACATTTTATCATTGAAAGTAGGGAAGTGCTTGTAACATCCCCTGATATTGTAATAGGTGATATAAAAGTCCTCTGCCTCAGACCCTGGAGAGCTGTTACCAGTCGAGCAGACAACACTGACTTCAATTGACCAGCGATCTGACTCTGTATAGGGCAGCTACATGAGTTCAAGATTCTTATCCATAGCGTATTCCTAAAGACTTTTCTCCATTAGTTACGTGCTGTATTCACTTGCTCTGCAGTAACCTCCCCATTCATTGACTTAACAGGCAAGACAGTCTTTGCTCTTTTAGAGAAAACATATTAGAAGAATGCAATTGTCTGAAAATATGCATTGTTCAAAATATATTTCAGTACACGGAATGGCAGGCTGTCTACTGCAGGGCATTTTACTGTTCATGCACATACACATTAGAGACAAGATGCATCTGCAGCCATCACCTGAGAGGGTGCTAAACCCAGAAGATCAACTGAAGTAACTCACAGTTACAAAATGTTTATCCACACGCATAACAAGGCAAATACAAGAGCAAACAAGGCCAAGGACAGATGACGGATGGGTCACAATAAATAGGGGCCAGCTCTGATTAATAGGGACAGTTGGAACAGATGCCTATTTAACTATTTGGGGTATGTGTTGAACAGGCTGTAAAGCTGGGTTTTCTCAAAAATATGCCAGGTGTTCTTGAAGCAATAATATGAAATGAAATCAGTGAATGTGCACATATACATACAATGCACTTCTCAGTCATAAGTACAGAACACTGGTATAGGGCAAGGTGGTTTGTGGGTTGCCCTGGCTCCAAAAGGCTAAAACAGCCCCTTGAATTGGATACAAGAAACATTTTGCTACCCCATTCACCCTTCTGCTGCTTACTAGTCAATCAAACTTTTGCTCACACACAGTTGTACAGAAACACATGCATCATTTTGAGCATGCACTCAATTGCATACCCCACATACATACCCTGTACACCCTACAACAGATTTTTTCTTTGTTCTTTTCTGGCTGTATTGCTTTCTATACAGACAAGAAAGAACACTGCAGTCCATTCGGTACAGCACAAATAAGACATCCTGAGGACGCTTAAAAAAAGGGCGTTTTGAGGAGGAACTCCGCACAGCTTTTCCCCCAATATGTCCTCTGGATGCCTTATTTCTGTTCAAGGTATCTTTTTGTGAGAACACTTTAAAGTGCACATTTTCCCCCTAAACCACTTGCAAGACATCTCCTGCCTGGATGTGCAGAATGCAGAGCTCAGGAGGCATCTTAGGTTTCCCACGTGACAATTTTGCTCTGTCAACTTAACCCTGCATTTGGGGTGCAGCTGAAGGGATTCTTCCTGTCTTCATTTGCTGAAGGTTGCCCTAGGGCATTTGCTCTGCAGGCACCAATCCTGGGCACCTTTTCAGCCCAAAAACTACATTGTTATACTCAGCTGGTCCTGCCAGTTCTGGTAGTATATAAGTTGGTCCACAAAGCAGGATAGGGGGAAACTAGTTCTATTTCAAGCTGCTTTTAGACTTTTTTGGTCAAAAGTTGTAAATAGATTTTTTAAAAAGATTATAGATAACTAATGCATACATAGTGCCAAGTGTAAATACTGTTGGCTACTATATGATATCGTACTCAGAGCGAAATTCTAGGAGTCAAGTTACTGAAGACAATAATACTAGAGTTGGATGTTACTCCAGCAGAGGCTAAAGCCCTTTCTGCACATGTGCAGAAACGCACCTCCACCGACATGAAATATGCCAGTGGAGGCTCAGGGACTGTTCGCACGCTAGTGTGCACGCAGCCCTGACTTCCCCTGCAGCTGGAGAGGTGGCAGCGTGGGCGGGTCTCTGCAGCCCTCCAGAGGGACGCTGCACAAGAAGGTGAGTGGAGCCGATGGGGAAAGCAGCGGCTTCCCGGCGGTGTGGTTCGTACCGCGCCACGGGAAAGACGCTGTTTATCAATAACTGTTTATCCTGCGCTGTGCGGAAGACGCTGTTTATCAATAAACGCATGAACAGTTTTCAGGGGCGGCTTCATGCTGCCTGGGGAAAGCCAGGATGGCGCTGCTGCACTACAGCAACACGTCCTATGTGAAAGCTCTCCCAGGGACAGCGTTTTTGCTGTCCGTGGGACACTGTATTTGGTCTGTGCGGAGTGAAGAGAAGCCTTAAATACTTCTGCAAGGAAGTGCCCTGGAAGCCTAACCTTTTCAGGAGTAGCTACTAGTTCATCAAGGTGGTTATGATGGTGAGGCTGAGATGCTTCTTCATTCTGTAGAGTTCAAAGCATCAGTTGGTGAGATATCTCAGGTGCAGCAGTGGGCTTCAAGGTGGAGGGTTCATGGTCAAAGTCATCATTCCCACTCCTAATCTGAAAGTATTCCAGGATGAGAGGGCTAGCTCTGAGGCTTCCACTGTGCATCAAAGAGGGTTCCTGGGGGTATCTGAACTGTACCCTTCAATGGCGGTGTCAGGTGCTCAGCCTTTTCCTCCTCTCCCTTCAACCTCAGTTCCTGACAAGGAGGATTTCATTCTCTGGTCCATGATACTTGGCCATATTTAAATTAAAGAAATATGTTAGTTAATAAAGTGCATGCAACTAGCCAAGTTTGGGCAAACCAGGACCAGGGCAGAATCCTAGACCAAAATAAGGAACATTCCACTGACTTTATTCTGATGTCATATTTTGCTGTAAAGAACCATTTAACGACAAGGACAGAACGAGGAGTCAAAGTGAAGCAATAAATTGAACAGAAACATAAATGCAATTTAAACTCCAACATCTTGAGTGACAAATGATTTAGTAAAATTGGTACAGAAATGAAACCTTTCTTCTCTTATGTATACATAAAAGATCTTTCAAATTGGATGAAGGTATTTTTTTTAATTGTGTCTCCCCCCCCTCTTACTCCACTAAGAATTCTGCGACTGGCAGGGAATACATTATTCTCTTTTGAACTCCTTAGATATGTTAATTAATAAAACATCACAAAAATGCTTCTCTTGGGGGTTGCATGTCAGAGTTATTAAGAGCTGGTTAAACAAAAATGTTCATCCTTCTGTAGTAAATGCATAACTAGACATATATTTTGTATATAATTAGTAAATCAGGCAGCACACTGCATTTCATTTATGCTGAATGGCTCCAATATACTTTATTTAAATAGCCATTCAATGCACCAGTTCCATGAGTTGAAAGCCAGTCTGACTGTTTTATAGCAATGAAATGTACAGAGCCCTGTCCAGATTTTTTAAAGGAAAATTCTATCTCTCTATACATGAAATATGTAAGTACAGAACCACAAACGCGAAAGGGACACAGATTGAGCACACTGGCTCTTTTTCTACGTACGTTGAATTACATCCCACACCCACCCACCCACCCATCCACCCATCTGCAAGTATACAGTTTCCTAAGGGTAGCTTTGTTAATCTGTTGTAACAAAATAAGACAGAAATCAAATGGTGCCTTTAGAACTAACCAAGTTTATTCCAACGTTATCTTTCTTGCATCACAGCTCACTTCAACAGATGAAAATGGTGTGGAGAATCTTCCCACATAGATTAAACAAATGATCAAAATCACAGAAGAGAGTAGGAGAAACAGAAGAAGTAGCACAGAGAGACCTGTATATAAATTACTCAGGTGCTGAGTCCATGTATAAGGGACTGAAATCGATGCAGTGGAGCAGGAATGGGACCATGTACTTGGTCTTTTCCCCCCCTCTACATATTGCCCTGAGTACACAAATGTTGTGTGTACAAGGCTAGAGGACTAAAGATGTTACAGATAGTCAGATATGGGACTTCTGAATAGTCGGCTATACTGGCAAATGACCAAATATGTATGAAAGTCCCCTAATTTCAGTAGTGTCTATCAGGTGGCATGTGATAGCTGCTGTTTAACCTGACACAAACCCAACGTCCCCTTGTGCATGAAAATGATACAAATGCCCTCATATAAAAATGCATTCTGTCTTATTCTGTATTGTTCTTTTGCCTGGCAATGGCCTTTCAGGATTTCAGGCAGAAAAAGGTCGTTCCTAGCACCTACAGGAATTCTTTAGCCTAAAGATGTCCCTAAATTTCACCTAACATGACATTAGTGGTGAATTGTAAAGTTCCTTTTCACAAACATCACCTGAAGACTTCCTAGGGAGAAATTCCTCAGGGGAAGTTAAACATTTCAATAAGACTATTGACATTTCTCAGAGGGACAAGGCTAATGTTGCCTTCCCATATAAAATCATTCAGTCAGATCCAACCAGTTGAAAACCTGGTGAAGTTAACATATCAGAGGTCAATGTCTAGAACTTTGAAGAATCTTTCATTACAATTCTATAAGCACATCTTAAACTAGGTGGGTCTACTATTATCATTATTAGGCAATATCATATCTCTCTGTCCACAGAATCCAGAGTTTTCTTGTGTTACTCTGTGTTCGTGAAACCTCTTCTGGCTATGAAGGTGGGAGGAATGTATTGAGGAAGAGCAAGGGGATGAAATTATTCCTCCTTCCTCTTCTACAAGTGCAGCACCACTAAAGAAAGAGATGGATTTCAGTTCCTGATATTTCATCACTCCAACTCACTGACCTGATCAGTTGTTCACCTGCATGTATCCCGTGATGTCAATAATAACCTTTCCAGAGATCAGAAGGGACTGAAGGAAGGGGAACTGAAAAAGAATGCATGGAATCTTCCATACAGGGAGGGTTCAGTACTGAGGATGACAATACTGATTACAACTATTATACTGATTACAACTATTATTTCTATGGTATCGTCATTGACAACTACTATATCCCATCCTTCTTCCAAAGCATTCAGGGGGGTGTAAATGTAGCACTCTTAGTACTTTTAATCAATGTCAGTTTTGCCAGGGGTGTGGCATTTCCCCTAGTTGCCCCAGTTGCCCCAGCCCCGCAGGTGGCTGTACCGACCCACCTTCCCTGACATGGGGGTTGGACTCTCCAGACGATGTTACATTAGCTTGGCCCTGAAGGCCAAGGAACAGTCTTGCCCACAGGGCACCTTGCGTTAGTACATGCCTTGTACCCTCCTCCCGTACCCTAGCCTGGGGTCCCAGTGCTGTTTGTCAGAGCTACCAGCTTGCCTGACCCCTCTCCCTCTCAATCTCTCTGTTGCCTCACAGAAGAGAGCCCTCTGATTGTTTCTCCCCTTCTCCGGCTTCCTTGTTATGCTTCCTGTTATGCTTCACGGGGGTGGGGTGGGGTGGGGTGGGTGTGCAGCCGGTGTGAAGCCCGGGGTTCCCCAGCCCCTTCTAAGCTCCTTGCCTCTCTACCACTCCCTTCCCCTGCCAACGCCCTCCCCAGTCCCTGCTACAGTAGCAGCTCCAGAGGCCCATTTCCCTTCTCCTTTTATCTTGTTTTCTTCTTGGCCCAGCTGCAGCTCATCACTCTCTCTCACAGCCGGTTCAGCTGTGAGAGGCCCCTCCCTGCCAACTCTCACTCTGCTGGCTTTTACTCTGTCGGCTGTTATCCTGCTGTCTCTCCCTTTGCCAGCCCCTGCCCTGCCTGCTGTGCTGAGGACATCCTGTGCTGCGCTGGGGACATGGCTGCGCCCGGACAAGGGGGAATGGAGGGTTTACAATCCTTTGACATCCTACTGATGCTAGTGGAGATTCTGGTCACACATTCCATTGGGGTTTCAAGGCAAAAAATGTCTGGATATAGTTTGCCATTGCCTGCCTCCATATCACAACCCTGGGATTCCTTGGAGGTCTCTCATCCAAATACTAGCCAGGGTCAGGGGTTCAAGTGGGTGTCTGGCCCAAGGTTACCCAGCAAGCTTCCATGGTTCAAGTGGGGATTTAAACTTGCATTTCCCAGGTCCAAGTCCAACACCTTAACCACTCCACCACACAGGCTCTCTTTCCTCTCAACTGTAACTAATTTCTGTTGGAGGAATGGCATGTAAGAAGGAATTTAAAAACCCTGCTCCAATGCCATGACTCAAATAAAAATGGGTGCACCCAATTGTGGCTTTTTAACATTGAAATAAAATGTCAAGCTATATTATTCCAAAGTTCTCATATAACACGCATTTCAGCCTTTATTGATTAGGAAAGCCTTGCACAGTCTCTAATGCTAGAAATTTCTGCTCACATCTTGATGTACCTCTCCAGTCAAGTGTTATCAATGGGTTCCTCAATCAGTACACATAGACTTGTGTCAAATTTGTATTGTGTGAACAAGGGTCCTAAAGCTATCAGATCGGTGATATACGTACACCTATTTCACATCTAAGCATCAGGCTGCACAATAGGAGTACTTTAGATGTGACTTTTGTTTTTATAGCTTTAGAAGAATTGTGCCATTTAGTTTAGCTTTTAATGCAGCCTTAAATTGCTCTTTTATTACCCTTGTTGACATTCTGGAAGCACAAAATTATCAAATCACATGAGGGGAGGGGAACCTTGTTAAATAATACAAGTCGAGGCCACAAATGTGAATCATGTTCCTACCTTAAATAACAAAGGACATGTTTATTTAAAATTCTGGATTTTTATCTTTCCCCTATTTAAAAATATGCTGTAAATAATGGCAACGACTATCATATTGCAAGTAAATTTGCCTGTGACCTTGAACAAAAGATATTTTTATTGTCTCTGCAGAGGGTAGGAGAGTGACTTATATATATATTCAATATATATATTCAATGCATGATTAAGTAAACAGTTCTTGGCTAGGGCAGTATCTTATTTGATCTTCATTCAATTATATTCACAACCCCCCCCCCCCCAACTACAACCATCTATAAACTATTTTTACTAGCGGGGTTTTTCATTAACTAATTAAGTAACTAAATGAAAGGGGCATTTTCATTATCCTTGTTATTCTGCATCCAATTATAAAAGCATACAACAATTTACAATATCTGCAATAGTTCAGAAATACTTGCTGTAATGTTCGGCGTCTGCTCTATCACTTGAAATGATAGCCAAGAGAGACTATGGCAGATTTCGCATGAGCCAAAAACAGTGGTGTGAAAATGGTGTAAAAGGGTGTAAAAGGGTTTTTTACACCATTTTCACACCGTTTTCACACCACTGTTTTTGGCCCATGCGGAATCCGCCAATGACTCAGCAGATAAACTGAGAGGCATGGGCACCTTTCAACCTAAAGAGTTAACAGATGGTCCCACCAAAATGGATTGAGAATATAAATGTGTCTGTGGAAAACACCACATCAGCCATTTCTCTCACTGACTTTAGGAGGTGTTTTTGATTCTATATGAGCTAGCATTGTGGTATCCTTTTTTGCCTGTGCAAATACACTCCGTGTACACTTAGGGGTATTTCTGTCACCTACTTTGCTACAACAATTGCTTACTGTCCTACTGAAAGATGGTATGAGAGATGGTATGAGTTTCTATTTAGATTAGACATTTTTTCCATTGTACCAGATTTACAATACCATTTTTCATACATTCACTAGTTACATGCATGTGTTTCTGTGATTATTTCCTTGAGCATAGTGAGCAGCTGGGTTTCCAAGTCCATGCATCGCTGTGCCTGCTCTATCACCCTACCCTTCACTTGCCTTTCTTAGCTAACCAAGCACCAACAGGATATTGTATGGGGATATTTTCTTCCATCTGCTTGACAATTGGCAGGAAAAATACCTTGCTGATTTTCTTCTGAAATTGTTTCTTATGCTCCAGTAACCAACGTAAATTTGCAACATGATCTCTACTGCCTCTTCCTTTCCAGAATCGAGCTTGAAAAATAATCTACTTCTGGCTAAATCAAATCATGTTGGTGTACATTCAAAAGAAATGTCACCAAAGAAAAATGGCAAAGGAGATGCTCTGCTGTGTTTTCATAATTTTCAGTTGGCCCCTACAGGAAATACAGTGCATTCAGCTTGTAAGCCCTGAGAACTGTGCTTATGGTATAGGCCTAATATTGGTCATGACATACCTTCAAAACTTTTTCCAATATTCTTGTTGTACAATAGTGTGCACTTCATTATTGCCAAGTCAGGTCAAGAAGTTGAGCCAGCTGTTCTTCAGCATAAGTCCAGCAGAACCT
Organism: Sphaerodactylus townsendi; assembly: GCF_021028975.2. NCBI lineage: Eukaryota > Metazoa > Chordata > Lepidosauria > Squamata > Sphaerodactylidae > Sphaerodactylus > Sphaerodactylus townsendi. The sequence continues at coordinate 150,132,898 of NC_059426.1, forward strand.
ATTTCTATCTTCTAACTTTGCCCAACTCAAAGCTGATTCTAGAGCTGAGAGAGACAGGCAGGTAGATACTTAGAACCAGTGGCGTAGTGCCAAGGGGGCGCGGAAGTGCACGTGATGCACTGGGAGTGTGCTGGTGCGGGGGCATGGCAGGGGCATTTTGGGGGCATTTCAGGGTGTGGCAGGCAGGCACAGTTTCCCCTAGCTCCGACTCTGATCAGAACAAAAGGGTTTAGTGCTTACAAATGTTGCAGGAAGAATAAGTTGCTTCCCAAGTGCCTGCCTTTGCATTGCTTGTGTCTCCAAAATCCAACTTCCTAACTGGTCTGAGCAAGACGAAACAGATTATGACCCAGGCTAGATGCTTCTGGCCTTTCCCACGGGCAGCTTCGTCATCCTGCAACAAACTTAAGTCTATTTCCAGCTAATCTTGCCCTGACAAACACAAAACCAGTGAAACTCACGATATCAGTGCTAGGTACAAGTCCAGTAGCCAGTGTGGTGCAGTGGTTAAGAGCGGTGGACTCTAATCTGGTGAACCAGGTTTGATTCCCTGCTTTTACACATGAAGCCTGCTGGGTGACCTTGGGCTAGTCACAGTTCTCTAAGAACTTGCTCAGCCCCACCTGCCTCACAAGGTGTCTGTTGTGGAGAGGGAAAGGTTTCAGTTTGAAAGCCACTTAGAGGCTCCATATAGTTGAGAAAAGTGGGGTTTAAATCCAAACTTCTTCTTCTACCTTAAATACCAACAAGATTTTTTTTTAGGATGAGCTTTTGCGAGACAAAATTATACCTCCAAAATTTTGTTGGTCTCTAAGGCTTTTTCCGCATGGCCATGCTCGGGGGGGGCGTTGGCATATATGATGCTGACGCACCCCCCCAGGACCGTTCACACAAACGGTCCCGGTAGGGGTGGGGAAGACGGCGCAGCCTGTGCAGAGGCTGCGGCGTTCCCCGAACACCTTACTGTCCCCTCCTGGCTTCTGGCATGTCGCACAAGCCAGGGGACATGCCCCCCTGCCCTGTGCGACAGCTCTAGAGTTGCAGGGCAGGGGGGGGGGTGTCCCCTGGCCTGTGCAACACATCGGAAGCCAGAAGGGGACAGTAAGGCATTTGGGAAAGGGGGGGGGTAATGGCACCTTCTAACCACTGCTGTTCGCATGGAAGCAGTTGGAAGCCGCTTCTTTCAAAAAACCTCACTCAGAGAGCGAGGTTCGAAAGCAGCGCCTTCGTGCTGCTCGGGGGTTGCGAGGCCGGCGCTACTGCAAAGTTTCCGCCCATGCGGAAACAGCCTAAGATTCTACTGGATTCAAACAGATATACCAGTTTTGTGAAGATAGTTTCAGAGAATAGCCTTGTGGGTCTGCAGTAAAAGTGTTAGCTCTTTTACTGCAGGCTGGCATGGCTACCCTCTGAAACTATCTTTACAATACTGGTGTGAGTGTTCTCTATCCTGGAATGGCTTTCATCCATTGAAAAAGAAGTGGGATTGTATTAGCTTCATTAGAAAAAAAAATGAGATAGCATCCTGTCCAGTCATTGATGACTTAACCCACCTATTTTGTTCGTTATTCTTCTGCATCAAGTCTGAATGAAACACAACATTCAGTCCTTTTCATCTGTGTTTATGCACTGCTCTGAAGTTACAGTTTGCTCTTGAAGGCACTTTCCATTTGTCTCAGGTTTCCACAACATCCTTGGGTTAATCAATAGAAACGACCAGTTTCCTAATAAAACTGCAGCTACAATATAATGAATTTTGAATGAGGAATGATTTCTTTAAGTGTTGCTGAGGGTTACACATTTACACTGTGCTGAGGGAGTATGTGGGAAACTTTCAGATGAAAGTTTTAGGCCTTGACTTTGATGTATTAGATATGGTCTCAAGTCTCCCTTAGTGAGCATGGATTCTTGGCAACATCCAGCATGAGAGGCAGGATAGAAAACAGCCTGAAGGATGTAAGGAAACTAAAGGGCATGTTTTGGAGGACAGCATAACCCTACTGGCTCAGAGTCAGACTATCCATATCTAGATTCTTTTTCTCATATAATGCAATTAAATAAACTTCCCATTTTTATCCTTGTGGGACAGTCTATTTCTGGCCCCCCCAAAGGCTAACTCTTATCAAATGACTGAGGCATGTGTCTTCTTAACACAGCTTGAGGAAAAGCTTTTGAATGTATATCTATCAGCATAAATGTAAACCATTTGCTTTTGGTGTTCAGAAACATCTATGAATCATTGGATCCATTTAATTACCTTATTTGTTTAGTCCATTTTTATTCTGCCTTTCTTCCAAGAATCTCAGAGCAGAATACATCAGTCTCCTTTCTTCCATGTTACCTTCACAACAACCTTATGAGCTAACTTATATTGAGAGAGAAAGAGAGAGTGGCTAGTTAAAGGTCACCTGCTAAGGTTCAGCCAGAATTGGAATCTGGGGTCCCACATCCTAACATAGAAGAAGAAGAAGAAGAAGAAGAAGAAGAAGAAGAAGAAGAAGAAGAAGAAGAAGAAGAAGAAGAAGAAGAAGAAGAAGAAGAAGAAGAAGAAGAAGAAGAAGAAGAATTGGATTTATATCCCCCCTTTCTCTCCTATAGGAGACTCAAAGGGGCTTACAAATTCCTTACCCTTCCCCCCTCACAACAAACACCCTGTGAGGTAAGTGGGACTGAGAGAGCTCAGAAGAACTGTGACTAGCCCAAGGTCACCCAGCTGGCATGTGTTGGAATGTACAGGCTAATCTGAATTCCCCAGATCAGCCTCCACAGCTCAGGCAGCAGAGCGGGGAATCAAACCCGGTTTCTCCAAATTAGAGTGCACATGCTCTTAACCACTATGCCACTGCTGTTCCTAACCACTGTTTTTTGGAGCAGAAAGTTGCAGCACATACATATCAATAAGCAACCACTCCATTGGGAACTCTGTAATTGTGTGGAAAGTAGGATTGCCAACATTTAGTTGGAGGCCAGATACCTCCTGCTGATACAGTGTGGTGAAATGGTTAACAGCAGGTGGATTCTAATCTGGAGAACCAAGTTTGATTCCCCACTCCTCCACCTGAGTGGTGGAGGCTTATCTGGTGGTGGTGGAGGAGGAGGAGGAGTTTGGATTTATATCCCCCCTTTCTCTCCTGCAGGAGACTCAAAGGGGCTTACAATCTCCTTGCCCTTCCCCCCTCACAACAAACACCCTGTGAGGTGGGTGGGGCTGAGAGAGCTCCGAGAAGCTGTGACTAGCCCAAGGTCACCCAGCTGGCGTGTGTGGGAGTGTACAGGCTAATCTGAATTCCCCAGATAAGCCTCCACAGCTCAGGTGGCAGAGCTGGGAATCAAACCCGGTTCCTCCAGATTAGATACATGAGCTCTTAACCTCCTACGCCACTGCTGGCGTGAACCAGATGTTTTTTCACACCCCTGCATTCTTGCTTGGTGACCTTGTGCTAGTCACAGTTCTTCGGAACTCTCTCATCTCCACCTACATCACAAGGTATCTGTTGTGGGGAGAAGGGAAAGGAGGTTGTAAGCCACCTTGAGTCTCTTTACATGAGAGAAAGGTGGGGTATAAATTCAAACTATTCTTCTATTTTTCTTCTACAATTGATCTCCAGGTGACAGAGATCAGTTCACTTGGAGAAATCCAGGATGTCCTGGTATTCCTAAATGTGGCCCTGGCAACCCCAGTGGAAAGGCATGCTTTAAATAAAATAATTGTCTAAATAAAATAAAATATCCCAAAAATGATGTTTAATTGGTTTGTAATTGCTGTTTTTGAGCCATCAAGTCACAGCGGGCCTTCCTTTGTGGCTAATCCAGAGGTTGAAGTCAGTCCAGCATGCAGCGGCGCAGCTTCTCACAGGTAGCTCTACATGGTACCATATCTCTCCTGTGCAGTGCTGGCTGCACTGGCTCCAATGGAGTACCGGATCACCTTCAAGGTGTTGGTGTTAACCTTTAAGGCAGTCTGTGGCCTGGATCCCTCATACCTTAGGGATCGTCTTTTTCCCTATGTCCCCACACAGCCTCTACATTTTGCGGAGGCCAATCTACTCGTGGTCCCTGACCCCTCTATGATGTGGCGGGCTAGCCTCCACCAGGGCCAGAGCCTTTAGTGCTTTGGCCCCTGCCCAATGGAACTCTCTAGCAACATCCATTAGGGCCCTGCAGAATCTTGAGCAGTTCGGCAGGGCCTGCAAAATGGAATTATTCTTCCAGGCTTTTGGGGAGGGGTAGCTGCTGAAGTGAATGCCATTTCCTGCACTTCAATCTGTATTTTAATATGTAATTTAATCGACATTCTAGTCTAGATTGACAGTAACATCTTGACCACCCTTGCGATATGATATGGAATGTCACCTCGCCATCTGATATCTTTGTCATAATTTTGTACGATTTAATGTTATTATTTATGGTCTTGCGTTACTTGTTATTGATTTTATTCTTCAAGTTTTAACATGTTTTAACATTTAACGTGTACACTGCCTAGAGCCCTTCAGGGGTGGGTGGTATATTAAATGTAATAAATAAATAAATATGCCAACCCCACAGGGTTTTTCATAAGATTTAGGTATATAATTGTATAGAGAAGAGAAACTGCAGCAGAATATGTCCGGCCAATTCAAGGATTGTTTAATAAGGATTGGTAGGAAGTGGAAAAACCAATGAGAAAAAGCAAAACCATGTAGAGGTTCCTTCCAGATGAATCATGACTGGCAACATCTGTGTGCCCCTGGTGAACTGTAAAGAAACATGGGAAGGCACTCTACTACCAGTCTTTTAAAAATGAGCTAAACAGAGAATTTGAAGTGTGACGAATACCTCTTGCAACTCCAATTGAGGAATGATATTCGAAACCTTGCCTATAATTTTATAAATTTGTATACTCCATTCCCAGAGGGGCAGCACCTACTTGGTTATTTTTTTTCTGTTACATGAGAAGACCTGCTGATCTGTTCAAAAGGCACTTAAATGTACAGCTAACGTCTCCATTGTTTAGAGGGGGGAAAATAAGTTTGCTGTTGGTTCCAAAAGAAATGGCAGTGCCTCTTGGCCTTGATCGCATGCTGGAATGGGAGGTGGTTGATTTATCTCCCCTCCTTTCCACTTTATTGAATCGTTTCTAAAGTATAATCAGCACGAGTTAAGTGGGAACCTGTAGTGACTGACCTCTTTATTACCCGATTCATCATACTGCAGATACTTCCAGAATGAAGAGAACTCCATCAGTCAAATTATAATGTTGACTGGTTCCTTAGTTGGTGACAAAGTGGTAAGGGCTTTCACTTTTTTAAAAAAGGAAACAAGATAATATCATGATTATTGCTGAGATGTAGGCCCATGAAAGAAATTGCTATTATTGTGAATCAGCTTATTTTATTGAGTGAGTTTTCTTTCTACAGACCTTAGTTTAGTAGTCATTTCTATTACCAAAGGAAATGTTCTGAGCTCAATAAGCAAATTATATCATAGTGAGAGTTAATGGGTTGGAGCTGTCAGGAGGGGCTGCAACTCAGAGATCAGAATCTGCTGGGCATGCAGGAGATCTCAAGTTCAATATCTGGTTGCCTCAGTTAAAAGGATCCGATAGCAGGGGATGCAAAACACGTGCTGAGACCCTGAAAATCCACTGCCAGTCAGAGGTAGACCAGTGGTCTGATACAGTATTGAGCAGATTCCTGTATTCATGTGACCCAGCAGTAATTTCTGTTGATGAGAGGAATTTCTGTTAGCAAAATGAGACTTTCTTGCTTCCCCTGACCTGGTGAGGCCTGAAATGCTCCCTCAAATGCTTCTCTTGTGCTACCTGAGATCCATATAAAGTAGGATTTAGAGGAAATTCCTCTGCAATCAGCCTTGGGTGAGGGATCTTGGGCAGGCAACTAAAGAGAAACTGGATGCCTTCTCTGAAGCTATCCACCCAGGATACTACATCCAAGACTGACTGCAGAGGTGTTTCCTTCGTGTCCTATCTTCATGCCTGCCAGGGAGGCAGAAAGGAAGACCCTTAGGGTACCTGGCTGTGACTATTCCGATCCTTAAATTCAGTTGAATCCCAGGTTTTCAGTTTTACCTGTAAACATGATGGGCAGATATTTTTATGGACTTCTCAGTGCCGGGTTTAGAGAAATTGTGTGATGTTTCTCTCTGTTTCTACGCAGACAATGATCTTCGCATTGCCTAAATGGAAGAAAAAGAAGATGATGTATGAAGGAATGAAATTAGAATGTGTGCAATCAAATGATAGGTAAGTACTTTGATGTTCCATTGGATTCAAAAGGAGAGTTCAGTGTGTTTAAACTCCTTTCTTTGCAGTCAATGGAACTGCCATTATTTTGCCCTATATGCTTTCCTGTTCCAAACTGATTTGGAAGGAATCACTGAAAAAAGTATAGAAACTCAATAAAGAAAAAAAAAGTATTTTTATGTGTACCTAAATCAGTCACAGCTCTCAGTGTCGCTATAAATGCTGATAGAACAGACTCATCTTGTATCTTTCACAAGAAGCAAAATGGCTTGTAACCTTTGATGAACATCATGGAAAATACTACAAGGTTGTACAATTGTTTTTTGATGTTGAAAGCTCTTGACAAGCTATGTTTGTGAAAGAGAAAGGATATGGAAGACCAGTGATAGACAAATCCACCTGGGTCTGCTTCACAGTCAGACTTGGCCATTTAAATAAATCGAGAACTGTGCCAACATGCTTATATATAAAGTGCACATTGCTTACATTATCTTGAGCAATGTGCACTGTGGGAAGGGTTGTAATCCCATCATGCTTCCCATGATTCATTTAGACTTTCTTGGAGTATCCAAAGCCCCCAGCCCAGTCTGTCTGGTATGCTAGTTCTGTTAGTTCTGAGACTGGTGTGGGAGCAATAGGCAGATATGTCATCCAGCAAGCCATCTAAAAATCAAGTGCTGTGTGTTTTCAATTGGATTTTATAATCATAATTTTTTTTGCATTTTAATGTTTAAGTGGTTTAACTTTTTTATGTTCACCACCTCTTGGACCATGATTAGGTGAAAAGGCAGCATGAAAATAAAGTAAATAATAAAGTAAACGAAAAATGTCCCCTTCTCCTCAGTTCCTTCGTTCTCTTCTTTATCTTTCCTATTGAGTCAGAAACTGTGCACAACGCAGAAATGTTGGTTCCATGATGTCCAGTTGTGTTAAACCACACAGCACCCCAGTGAAAGTCTTCGACAATACAGAGATCAAATAGTTTGTTCACAGGAACATAATAACCCTGCAAGTATTGGCAAACACAGCAATCAGATTCTTCGGCTCCAAAACAAGATCAGGATTAGTGCAATAGAATGAATGAGTTCTAAGGACACCAATAATCTTGTAAAGCACCTTGTCCCAGAGTTCATCGATGAAAGCTCTGCTTATCAGCCCTTGAGTTACATGTAACATGTGATCTTGCACTGCAAAAAAACCTGCAATTTGACTGAAGTATCTTCTGTAGCCTTCTACTGTTTCCTGCATGTTTAACTGTGGCTGTAATACTAGTCTTGCCTGTTTCCTTTTCTGTTTTCGTAGTTGTTTTCAAATGTCTCTGCATCAGCCAGAACTGAATAAACATGGAAGAATATGTACATGGGAGAAAAATCTACCAGATCATGAGCTGTCAAAAACTCATCTTCATTTTGCTCCTCCTCCTCCTCCTCCTCCTCCTCCTCCTCCTCCTCCTCTTCTTCTTCTTCTTCTTCTTCTTCTTCTTCTTCTTCTTCTTCTTCTAGGTTTTGCTTTAAAACCATTTCATTTCTTGTTTCTGGAACACCACAATTATTTATATACATATTTCTCCCACCTTCAGTGCCATTTTCAGGATTTCTGCCCATCACTCAAGAGATTCTTCCTGCAAAATGTCAGGCACAAAGAAGGAAGCATCCACTTTTTAGAGCCAATTGAAATTCTACCTGTTTGTGTATCAAAAAGTGGGGGGTGGGGGTGGGAGGAACTATGTTAAATAAAAATAAAGTCAGAGGAAGAAGTAAACAGTCCTACTTTTCAACCATTTCTAGAGAAAATGTCTCAGTTGGGAAGCTGGAAATGCCTCTCCTTCTCCTCTCAGTGCTACAGACTAGAGTCCAATAGATCTACAAAGCACTTTTCAGGTGACTTTCTTGGTCATGGCACTAACTGCTTGGTTATTGAAATCTCTCTCCAGAGAGATTTGTCTATCTCCTTCTGTTGCTGTCTTCTGCCAGCAAGTGAAAACCTTTATTTTATATTATTTTATTTCATTTTATTGGTCTTGTTTGGCATTCCCTCAATGATCCCTCCTTCCCAACCAATATTTCGATTGGAGTTCTATGGCTCATATGTATTTTAACTTTGTTTTTAATTGTTTCTATGATGCATATTTTGGGAGCAGGTTGATTTTAATTGTATTTTAATATGTGATTTTATCACATTTTAAATTGTTGGCTGCTCTGTTTGCCATTGCAAGGACATAATGTTGAGATACAAATTTTCTAAATACATAAATACATAAAGCCACTTTATGCAACTCATTTCATGTCATAGTGAGTTAGGTTGGACATCCATATTCTGATTCGTGTACTTGTAACATCTAGTTTGGTTCCCAAAGGGAGCTGCTACCACAGTGGGTATCTTACAGTGTGGTGTAGTAAACTTACAGTGTGGTATAGTGGACTCTTATCTGATGAACTGGATTTGATTCCCTGCTCCTACACATGAAACCTCCTGGATTACCTTGGGCTAGTCACAGTTTTCTCAGAACTCACTCAGCCCCACCTACCTCACAAGATGCCTATTGTGAGGAGAGGAAGAGAAGGGGTTTGTAACCCACTTGAGATTCCTTATAGTAGAAAAAGGTGGGATGTAAATCCAAACTCTTTCTTCTTCTCTTTTCCCCCCTCTTCTTCATCACTGCAGGTCAAACCCAATCTTATTTTACTTCTCTTATTTTCTGCTCCTTCTTTTGACCTCTGAAGGTCCTTCGGAATTACGTTCTTCTGAATTAAGTTATATTCAATATACTTCCCAGTGCAATTTTATCTGTAAATCCCATTAACATTAATGAACACAAGTCCAGCATCATTTCTTTTCGCCATTGTTTTGTTTTGTGTTTTAATTGCATTTTAATTTTTTATAGCATCAACCAACATTTATAGTTGTATATCTACTGACTGAGAACAAAGGACTGTAGAGCTGGGGTTTTTTTTATGAATGGGAACTTGTCCCATAATTCAGATAAAGTAGTGAATGTTTGTCTCCCGGAGACCTTGATTCATGTTTCAGCATGAATAGATTCTTAACTGTGTCAGCTGGCTTCAATTACACATTCTTATGTTAGTCAGCATAATTTATACTAATGCAAAGGTCAAATTCAGATAGTGGAATTTATCTGAATTAACACAAGGGAAACTGACATCAGCATCTAAGAGGAAATATATCTTAAAAGAGCATATCCTCCAGCTTTCTCATTGTAAGAGTTTCTAAATTGGGAAGATGAGCAGGGACAAGACAGCAGATCTCCCATATGTAAGGGCAGTTTCCATCCCATCTGGTACCACTACACTGCTTCTGTTCTAATTACAGTAAATCTGTTCGAAAAATTAAAAAACCCTTTGCATTTGAAATGATCAATTAGTCAATAGTAATGAAGCACTTTATGGCTCAGTGGTACAGCATTGGCTTTGGGAGCAGGAGGTCCTCAATTCAGCCCTCAGGCTCTCTAGTGAAAAGGGGATCAGGCATCAGGTGGTGTGAAAGACTTCTGCCTGAGTTTGCTGTTCTTGCTGAGGAAAACTCTCATTTCTTTGCCTCCAGGTGGCTTTTACATGCTGCAGTAGGAGAGACTGTTTCTATCCAGCATCTTGAATGGTCTCGACTTCTAAATGATAAGGGGAACAAGACCGCAAATTGAGGGGAAAAAAAGAACAGTTGTGAAATAATACTGATAATGCAGACAAATACAAATAGCAAATTGTAAGGAGCAGTGTCAAAACGGTGGTGGGAAAATTTGGGGTGGACCACTGGCTACAGTGAGAGAAAGGAGAGATTAAGAAAAAGGGAGACATTTGGTTATAGCTACCAATCTTGGACAATGTATGCTGTTTCCTTAAGGGCAGAAATAGGTTAGATGGAAAAACCTGACCTTGGATATATGATTAAACCCTAGATCTCATATACTTAATTTCTTGTCGGGGGGGGGGGGGGTAATCAAAGTACATTGAGGTCTAGTGGTTAAGCACAGTGCAGTCTAATCCAGAGAAGTGGGTTTGTTTACCCACTCCTAGACATGAAGCCTGCTGGGGGACCTTGGGCCAGTTACAATTCTCTCAAAACATCCTCAGTTTCACCTACCTCTCAAGGTGTTTGTTGTGGGGAGGAAAAGGGATGATTGTAAGCCACTTAAGGTACAGAAAAGCAGGGTATAGAAACTACATTTTTTTTCTTTTATAGGTTCTTTTTTTAAAAAATCCCTATGCAGATGCCACCTGCCCCTCTTCCTAAATTCCACTACTCAATCCTTGAATCAAAAGAATAACATTTATGAGCTGGAGAAGGATACAAGCATCTCTTGTCTCAGACTGGCCCAGCCTTGGCACCCTTGCTCTCAGGAGTCAGCATTTTTCTGAAGGTCTGGAAACATGATTGAAAACATGTGCAGAATACTCCTTTATGTTACTCCTAATGATACAATCCTATGTGCATTTAACCCACAGTGTATTCTACTATATTCAGTTGCATTCACCCTCAAGCAAGTATAAATAGAACTGAAGCCTACAGAAAGTTTGGGTCTCTTTGGGTATGAAAGTTTATACCAGGAGGGGAGAAACCTAAGCCTTTTTTCCCTTAAGTATATATTATGTTTAACAACTGAGCTACTGACAAAGTTGTCTTCTGTAAACCTTTTTTTTAAAAAATGTGCTCTCCTCACACTAAGACAGAGGCTTCGTTTTTATTATTCTGAGCAGCAAGATTCCATTATGGGAAATCTTCCTCTCCAAGCTTTCCCTTCTTACTGATAGAAAATGGACACCACTGGGAAGAGACAATGTTATATTGTCTGGGAGAAATGGGCATGTTGCAACCCCCACCACACCCAACATCTACCCAACCTAGGCTGACTCTATTATTCAATCCTGACTCTGAATAGGGGAGAATATTGAGGTTTTAAATAGACAATATACTAGTTCATTGGAACTCCAGTAAGTGTAACATTACTCCAGAGTCCTTGATGGTTTGTTTAGACTCCCTGAGAAAGAAGATTGTTAGGCCTGGACAATGGATACTTATGGCCCTAAAATAAGCTAAGCTGAGAGGCCCTTGGAGCTTCTTCAAGCCATTGTTGTAGGGGTCACTCACGCATACTTCAGCAATGGTATTGGCACATCCATGGCTCCATCATGTAAACAGATAGCAGTACAAGAGGCAATGGGTGAGCTGAAGGCAATGACTAGTACTGAGGACTGAGTCAATTGGCCACTGATGGGCTGACAGCGTTTCTGGATCTTGCCTGGTCTCTTCTTCAGGGGGAAAAAAACCTGAGGAAATATAGGCACTGAGTTTTGGTTTTCTCTCTGTCCTCTGCAGTGGCATAGGTAGGGGGGCTGGGAGAAATCAGTCCCAGGCACCACTCCCAGTGGTCAAGTTGGGGAAGGGGCATAGGTGAATATTTGTTGTTATGATCATTGTTGCTTTATATACTTTATGATGCCATGTTATGATTATTGTTGCTTCTGTTATATGATATTATGATGCTATGTGCCACTATGATGTTATAATGTCGATGCTTTTGTTGTTATAATCCTATGTTTAAAATGTTATATTCATTGTAGTGTAGAATGTCTTGTTATAATGCTATGTTTATTCTGTGTTCATTGATATAATAGTTTTCTTCTTGCTGTTATTTAATCTTGTGTTATTGATACTGTCATTTTGCAGCTGCTGTTCACCACCCTGAGTCCTTCGGGGAGGGTGGTATATAAATCTAATAAACCAAACCAAATATGACCAGTAGGATTGGCCCCACGCGAGCACCATGTGGCATTTGGGAGCAGGGAGGGTTATTTAATGCTGCCTTCAGGTTTCCTTGGTCTAGCTCAGGGGTAGGGAACCTGCGGCTCTCCAGATGTTCAGGAACTACAATTCCCATCAGCCCCTACCAGCATGGCCAATTCCCATCATGGCCCCATCATGGCCCCAGCATGGCCCCAGCATTCCCAGCATGGCCCCTACCAGCATGGCCAATTCCCATCAGCCCCTACCAGCGGCTCTCCAGATGTTCAGGAACTACAATTCCCATCAGCCCCTACCAGCATGGCCAATTGGCCATGCTGACAGAGGCTGATGGGAATTGTAGTTCCTGAACATCTGGAGAGCCGCAGGTTCCCTACCCCTGGTCTAGCTTTAAACTGTGGGCTTCAAACCTGCAGTTTAAAGATCAACCCTAGCCTCCCTGAGGCCAGGGTGAAACTGAACCTCCGAGCTCACCATCTCCAGTTTTAAACAGTTGGCTTTGCCCCTAATCTCCACCACCAGTCAGGTGACACTTTGGGGTGAACCCAGCTGGAGTCCACGAGCTCAGAGGCTCAATTCAATCCTGGCCTCAGGGAGGCTAGGGCTGACCTTTAAACTGCAGGCTTGAAGTTGGGATAAATGTTTGCTACACCTCCAATTTAAAGCTGGATCTGGGTCACCTGAAGACAACATGGAATGGCCCTTCCCGCTCCCAAACTTCACATAAAGTTTGGAAGCAGGGTGAGTTCACATGGAACTTGAGGGTAGGGCCAGCCCTACTGTACCCTTGTCCCAAACTCCAGAAGTTCAGGGAGGAGCAGCTGAGGGGGAATAGTGCCCAGGATGAGCCCAAGGTACTGGTTTGCTCAGCTTCACCCCTGGTCCTCTGTCAAAGTTTTTACATTTTCACCCAACACTTGGCTTATCGCTTCTTTTACCTTGGGTTTACTCCTCACATATCTTACGTAAAATAGTTTTATATAAATTTCAAATTGGGATGCTGCTACCATTTCAACTCAATAATCACCTGTTTTGATTTTAAGGAGGCCCAGGTGAGTAAGAAATTTTCTGAGCTGGCTCTTCTTATGCTAACTGGTAATTGATTTGTAAGCTTCTAAATACTTCAACCATCTCATGTGTTGTTAAACAGAGATTTAAATGCAGGTGCAGATTTGCTCTTCCAGTTCTGTGCAATTAGTAATTTGGCAGCTAACAAATACCACAGAATTAGTTCCCTCTATGGAAAGTATGGAATGTCGCTTGGAAAATTATGTTGAAATACTAATAATGAGCTTCTTGGTAATGTCTAGATCATTTATTTTTGTATATAATTTTACAGGCTGCTACATTTGCCCTTTTGTATAACAGCCCACACACACAAAAAGCCTTTTGTGCAGTACCCAAAGGAGAAATCTAGAAGAAGAAGAAACAAGTAAATCCAAAAAGAAAAGAAAAGAAAAAGATCCAGAGAAAAACAGTGGGCTTTAGAAACATGAAAGCTTGTGTTCTGCAGTTGTTCAAACCAGAAGCCAAGAAGTTCAGAGTTCTAATCTCAGCTTCATTTTTTCTACTGTTAAACAAAGCAGAATTGATCCTTATTTTTTCAAACTTCTATTACATTTCTTCAAAATAAGGTTTCAGTTAACCAATATAGTTGCTGTTCTGCTCATTGTAATGGGATGATCTTTAAGTAAACATATTCATTTCTTTCCCTAAAGGTCATATAAAAATATAAAACTTTAACTCCATTTTTATAACTTTCCCTTGTTAAAACACAGTTGATTTTATCATTTTAATATATTAATATTTATCTATCTATTTTTTTCTCCTCAATTCTTCCATTGAAACCCAGGAATAACAACACTTGGTTGGATTCTGCCAGAAACTTCCACCCACTTGGGGGAGGTTGATTTTTGCTCGTTTCCACATGTTGCATCAGACTTTCTTTCACCCATGCTATTCCTTATGGAGCAGCAGTGGCATAGTGGTTAAGAGCAGGTGTACTCTAATCTGGAGGAATCAGGTTTGATTCCCTGCTCTGCCGCTTGAGCTGTGGAGGCTTATCCGGGGAATTCAGATTAGCCTGCGCACTCCCACACACGCCAGCTGGGTGACCTTGGGCTAGTCACAGCTCTTCTAAGCTCTCTCAGCCCCATGCACCTCACAGGGTGTTTGCTGTGAGGGGGGGAAGGGAAAGGAGTTTGTAAGCCCCTTTGAGTCTCCTTACAGGAGAGATGAAATCCAACTCTTCATTTTCTTCATCCAACTGATAGGAGCAGCATTGTGTGGCATTTTAGGCTGCAGTGGGAGGGGGAGGGACGTCATACTTTTGTGGATGAGAATCCTTCTTTCTGTGGAAATTTTGAGCAGGATCCAAACCACAGATTTACTTGAAAGGATAGTTGTAAGGGTGGTTGAATAATGGATTAGAACCAATTACTCCGCACAACTAAGTCTGATCCCACCACTCCCTTCTGCAGCATCTACCTTTAATAGAGAATGGCCTCCTGCAATGTCTGACTTCTTTCATTCAGATAAAAGAGAAAGTTTCTGCTACAGAAAGACATGGCACAAAATAAAACACTGGATTGGATGCTAGCAAACAGCAGAACAAATTGCTACTGGGTGTAGATCTTCTACACATTCCCCTTCCCCTAATAGCCTTTTTAATCCTCTGGAAAGGGGATGCTCCTAATGTGGTTCAGGGAATTGCTGTAAAATGGAGAAGCAGGCAAAATCCTCTCTTTTTCCACTCAAAAAGCTTTTGAGATTCTGCAGGCAGAACAGTGGAAATGAGACAATTTCACCTCATTCCTTTTTCTCAGGGCATGGTCCTGACCCAAGTGACTTTGTGTGCTCGTGGGTCCCACGACCTCCAGGTCTCGTGACATGGGTCACATGATCTCCAGGTCTCAGGACCTCCTGTTTGGAAACCATAAGCGGGATCTGGCTGTGGCTTCATAAAAATTCAGATCACATAAGAATAATAAGAAAAAAATTTGATTAGAGGTTGTTTTCCCCCCTTCATAGTTTTTCAATATCATATGTATTGTTTCATGCATTACCTGTTGTGTCTGCATGAAACAACAAAATCCCTGGAACTGGTTAGGACATGTTCCTAATTTGAAAACCATCAAATGAGAAATAGATCAAGGAATGTTAAATGTGATACTGTTTATGTATTACTTAGAAGCATCTTAATTTATCACTGATCTTCAGATCTGTGAGTATGTAACAAAATGAGCATATCAGCCCTTATCCATGAATATTCACAGAGCTGTAACACATCTCCTGCTGAATTGAATTAACAGGAATTTCATACAGCAAGTGAGCCTATCCATTCCAGCATATCTTTTTTAGAATATGGTCAAGAAGAAG
This sequence comes from Sphaerodactylus townsendi, assembly GCF_021028975.2. Lineage (NCBI taxonomy): Eukaryota > Metazoa > Chordata > Lepidosauria > Squamata > Sphaerodactylidae > Sphaerodactylus > Sphaerodactylus townsendi. The sequence continues at coordinate 150,148,274 of NC_059426.1, forward strand.
TCATTGGACTAGTTCATAATGTGTTATGCATTCTGAGGTAGACTGCTGACCCCTTTTTCTGAGGTAGATAAGCCAACTGGTCTTCTAACCACAGATACTGGTATGCTGCATCAGCCCAGCAGAGAAAAAATGTAACCAATGATATGATTATCCCTTGAACAGTCCAATCAGACGATTGGTTCTTCAAGGTGAGTAGTGTTTGCTGTGACTGGCAGCATCTCTCTGAGTTTTAATTATTTCTTAATCTTCCTAAGTTGTGACGCTGGGGATGGAACCTGGAACCACTAAGCCATGACCTATCCTTTCTCTATGACCTTTCCCAAATGATCCATTTGCATAATTTCCAGCCCGCTAGTGAAACGTGTGTTCCATGGAGTTCCACATGTTTTTCCCCCATTCGTTTCTGAAAATGCTTCCAAGTACCTTTTGCCTTGTTTCTGAAACACTGTCACTGTATTTTTGTCTGAAGCGTTTCTGAGCTAGCTTCCTTCACAGTGCAAATATACTTGAAATCATTTTCCTTTCCTGCCAAAAGGGCAGGCCTTTTTCCATGCCCCCTGTGTGGTTCCCCACCTTCCTTTCGGCGCTTTCTCCATGCTGTTTTTGGTCCCCCACCTCATATCTTTCCCCCCTCTCCTCTCAATTTTATTAACTCAGTTTTCTTTTTTGCCATATTTTCAGATCATCAAATCTGTGACACTACAAAGCATCACTATAACACATGCGCAGAAAACAACAACAAAATTATTTTAGCTAGGAAACAACATTCTGAGGAGGAGAGTACAGGCAGACTTCAAGGTAAATGATGGGATCAAAAACACCTTCGAAATGGGGTGAGTGTGGTATGTGAAAAAGACCCAGAACTCTTCTGTAGGCATTACATTGAATGTCAGCCTTGCTGTGTTCTTAACAGTGCAGTCTTAAACAGTGATGCAAGCTTCCAAGACCACTGAGTTCATCAGACTTAGAAGAGCATAAGGATTGTATGATAAATTAGGTTTAATAGTAATGGGGCAAAGAAGAGTATGCAGCTGGTCTATAAGAAAGTGTAATTAAGGAGTTATTCAAGGAGGGAAGCTTTGATGGGAGTTACCAACTAGCCACAGTGAGATGAAAAGTTTACAGACTAAAATTTCAGCTAAATTGTCTCACCTAAGGGACAGAAACTGGAAAAGCTATAAATCTAGATCATACTTATTCTTTTTGGGTCAGGAAGATTGGGAGTGGCTACAGAAGAACATGGGATCCCAATAGAGAGATTTGAAATTAACTGGACTCCAATGAGGAGTCTCTTTTATCATATTCTTCACCTTGCTCAAGTCATGACAACTAAGCCTTTACAACAGAAGTCCATCATGATCATGTATCAAAAGACAATCCAGAGGAGTCTTAAACTCTGAACATTAAGGTAAACGAGGATTTAAATGCTACCATTTCAAGTGTTATGAGGCTGTCCCCTATTGTAGAGCTAGTGTTTAGAGGACTGTACATTTATCACTGGTTCTTTATATCCGTGCCTTATCTGGTTCCACTTTCCAAAGAGTGGTAAAGGGAGGGGCAGTGGTTGAGCTCACCATCTATTCAAAGCCCAAAAGTTTGATAGATCATCCCTCCACTAGCTAGTACAATCAAAGTGGTAGACATGGCAACTAGCCGGAGCCTCTGAATAGCACCACTGTAAAGAATACAAGAAGTACTGGTGCTTGTAGAAGAAGATAGTCTTTCCGATTAGTTGATGGCAGCATACAATATCCAATGAGAAGTTAATGCACTGGGAATAAGGGAAGAAGGTGCCTCACCAGGCAGAGATCTGGGACAGCTGTTGGCATTTCCAAGCTCCTAAATAAACAAGAATGGGACTTGGGAGACTGTTTCCTAAGAGAAGTAAATAACATCAGCTAGTATTCACTATGGATCAACCTGATTTTAAAGGAGCACTGAGAGGAAATGGTTTAAATGCTAGCAATCTTCACAAAGAATGCAGCATACATGAGGATCAGAATGTCAAGTCTTAAGGACTCATCTATGAGAGTAAGCTCCACTGAATGGCATGAGACTTACTTCTGAGTAGACTTGTTTAGGATTGCTCCCAACGTGTACCAAGAACTAACAAACTTGTAATACATTCTCTATATTGTAAAGCTGCAGCATGGTGCTGCGGTTAAAAGAGATTTGGAGAACCAGGTTCGACTCCCCACTTCCAGACATGAAGCTTGCTGGGTGACCATGGACCAGTCACAGTTCTCTCAGAACTCTCTCAGCACACACAGAGGCAGGCAACGTCAAGCCACTTCCAAGTGTCTCTTGGCTGAAAAACCCTATGAGGTTGCCATGAGTAGGTGTGACTTGATAGTGCTCACACACACACACACACACCCTATTTAATTTACTTCTTTTTCTCTCCATCCTTACTTCGGGACGATTCAAGATACTATTTTTATTGTTAGCACTGTTCCATCCAACGATCCCCATTCTGCACCCCTTATCCTAACTTTAAATAAGTTTTTTTTAAAAAAAGAATTCAGATTTGAGCAAAAGTAAAAATGTGACTGCTAATAATTTCACATTGCAGCCTCTATACAGCTGAAAGTGTCATACCAATAACTGTTGAAAGCATTTCTGAGATCCAAAAAAAGAGCCTAAGGATACATAGAGAGGTATTTTCCCCAAACAATGGAATTCTATCTCTTGAAAACTTACCAGATATCACACCAGTCACATATTTCAGTCTGATAGACTGAAGATACCCCATGTATATATCTCCATGAACTATCCCCATGGGATATGGTTAAAAGCTCATTTTTGTGCCTGCAGCCATCAGTTCTGGGATTTCAATCACTTTACAAAATTGAGGAATAAGCTCATCCTCAGGAAGACATTTAGCATTGCATGTTCCAAACTTATCACTGGTTTCTTTTTTTAAAATATGAGAAAGGCTTGCTTTCACCCACAAAGAACATTTTTCCCAGTGTGAAAGTAATATCAGAGAGTAAAAGAAACATTTTCTTTTTAAAAAGTATAGATTCTCCCTCTAGAATGCTGAGTGAAATTATAAATCATTCCAGAAAAGAAAGAATGGAATAAATTGAAATGTAATTAAATGTCAAAATTAATGACAGGTCTAAGTTCTTTCTTGCCCATGGGCATTACGGCACACATTTGCAAAACTAGCTCACATTTTGATTAAAATAAAACTGGATTTGCAGTCTACTCTAGTGTTCTGGTGGTGTGGAAATCCAGGTGACAGGTCCTATGTCTGGCTAGCAGGAGGCAAACTGAAAGGGAGTTTGCTTATTTTTGTCATATAAGTGTCCTGAAAAGTTAATCCATAGTAATTTTTAACTGATAAGAACAAACAATAGTGGGTATCACAGCATTACATTCATACCTCACTTCTAGAAGTATCTGATTGACTGTTGTTGGAACCAAATGTTGGGCTAGAAAGGACTTGAGCTGATCTAACAAACTTCTGACGATTATTTATTTCACGCATGAAAATCAGGATCCCACTGTCTATGGAACATCTTAAGGAGATGCCCTGATTGCTCTTATGTAGAATCCTGCACTACTAATGGGGAAGTGATGAAGCTGCTGAGGTCATTAGAGTGAATATACATTTGTTTACTTACATGGATGATGTGCTTATGAAAGCAGGCAAAATGGTAATCAAGCTAAGGTAGCCACCACCATGTTTCCAACAGATTGTCATCTCATCTCTCCTCCCAGTTGAAGAAGGTGGCCCAGAGAGCAAGAGAAGAATAGTGAAGGTGAATAATTGGCCTTGCAGATGGTGCTACTGAGAACATTGGCTTCTTGGACCATGGTCTGCGATTTCATGAAGATGGATTTCTGGCAAAAGATGGGTTGCATTGCTAGAATCCTTACAAACTTGATCCTCCCCCTTTAATTTTTACCAGATACTTTCCATCTGAGACAACCAAAATAGTAAAAGATCTGGAATCCGTGCTCCATGAGGAGAGATTTAGGGAGCAGAGTATGTTCTGGAGAAGAGAAGGTTAAGCGGTGACATAATAACCATCTTTAAATATCTGAAGGACCATCATATTAAAGAAGGAGCAAGCTTGCTTTCTGCTGATCCAGAGACTGGGGCGGATTCTGCATGGGCCAAAAACACGGTGTGAAAATGGTGTGAAAACGGTGTCATCCCTTTACACCATTTTAAACCATTTTACACCATTTTCACACCATTTTCACACCACTGGTTTTGGCCCATGTGGAATCCGCCTAGGACACAGTGGGAAGGCTATGGGAAAGAGATATTTTGAAATGATAAAATTATATCAAAAGGCCTTATAGGAAAAGATATTGCTTTACAGCAGCGGAGAATTGGCACACTACCAATTCAAGAACTGTTTGTGGTAGAATATCGGCTATAAGAGATTGAAGGTCAGAAGACGCCTTTTCTGGAGGTTTTTAAACAGAGACTGTCAGCCATCTGTTGGGAGTGCTTTGATTGTGTATTGCTACATGGCAGGGGATTGGATTGGATGGCCTTTATGGTCTCTTCCAACTCTATGATTCTGACACAAATATTTATCCACCTGCACACAATCAAAGGACCAACCGTTGATTCTTTGTAGGAGGGACAGTTCAGCAAGAATCTGAGGAAAAACCAGGCTGACATCACAAGAGCTGCATAGACACAAGCATGGAGCTTGTACTGGAATTTGTGGCTTTTTTTCTTTGAGCAGCTGAGTTTCCTGCCATATCACAAAATGTTTTTAAATTCACTTCACTTTTGCAAGGTTTTTTTTTAGCATTTTAAGGGAAAAAAGAGAACCTATACTTGAAAGAATGGTAGTTACAATTAGAATTGAAAATACATGAATATGCCTCTTTTCCTAGGCTTAAAGGCACCTGTTATTTCCCATTTCAATGTACCACCTGTGTCTAGCCATTATCTCTTCCCCTCAACTACTGGAATAATGGCAGAACCACCAATAATTATAATGCAGAATATATGAACTGCAGCATGTTATTAATTCATATTTGCCGCAGAATCCCTGCCTATTGAATTTACATCCCTACTCTGAGGCCACTTAATGAAAAGTGGCTTCCCCAATCCTGAATGACAATTGAATTTGTCAGTTGTCAAATGTCGGGGCGGGGGGGGGGGGGGGGGACACCATCTTTCAATCTGGAGTTATCACAATATAAATATTATAAAGCATGTACACTCGCATTTTAAGGCAGTGGTTGAGAGCAGTGGACTCTAATCTGGAGAACCAGGTTTGTTTCCCTGTTCCTACACATGCAGCCTGCTGAGCAACCTTGGGCCAGTCACAGTTCTCTCTCAGAACTTTCACAGCCCCACCTACCTCACAAGGTGTCTGTAGTGAGGAGGGGATGGGAAGAAGTTGTAAGCCACTTTGAGACTCCTTGTGATAGAGAAAAGTAAGGTATAAATTCAACTCTTCTTCAATTTTGTTTTCCCAAATGTTTGTTTATTCAGTGTTCGATAATTTTCTCAGTTATAAAGACATATATTATTGTAACAATGGCTTCTCAGGGATCATTTCAGAAGATATATGTTTTGAAAGCCACATGATGGATAAATAGTTAGTTGGATGTAATTAGGTTGCTGAAAATGTATGTCTGAACTTTGTCAATTATTAATATAACCCCAATCACAGATATTAGCCTTGTCTCTCTGTATAGAATTGTTGCTATAGAATCAACTTTCTTTTAAATTCCATAAAGACAAAGAACAGAAAGGATTCTTCCCTGTGATATCTTGGATGTATCCCTCTTTTCTTTGTGTTGAGATTTTTTTTCTTATAAGGCAGAAGGTATACCTGACATATGCTGTAAGTGAATGATGTTTAAAAAGGGCCTTCAACTTACAATCCAGCACTTGAAATTATGACAGGTATTCCTTTCCATTTTAAAGTGTATTTCCTTTCTATGGAGCATACAATATGGTTGAAAACAAAGTCAGTCCTAGAAGGAGATTACACAATTTTCCCCAAAGGTATAATAAAAGTGAACAAATGCCTTCCTAGACAAGAATCCAGGATGTAAGGAGTAATTCCATAACCAGGTGGATTTTTTTATTGTTCAGACAATGGTTGCATGAATCCCTACAGAGGATGTGAGACTCATTTTCAGATGTCCCCACGGACATGGGCCTTCTTCATGGCAAGCAAAGGAAGTGGCCAAGAACATGATTCTCTAGATTAACATGAGCCAAAATACTATCCTAAGGGAAGGAATTAGCCAAAGAATGGGGTTGTTAAAGTGCTTAATTAGACAAAACTTTAGTGTTTTAAGAAATCTGGAGAAAGAAATAGCATAGTATACAGAATAATGGTAACTGAAATAATTCAGTGCTGTAGATCACCTGGGAGATTTCTGTGGTAGAAGAAGGTGCACTTAGACTGTGCAACTTTCTTATATCTCTCCACCTATGCCACCCTTACATGCCACCCCAAATCTAATTCTTGAAAAAATAAGGGACCCCCAGGAACAAAGATTTGGAAGGCATTTAAGGCTGCCAAGAGAAGGGAGAAGGGAGAAACCTCTCTGTGTGCATGAAATCTTCTGTCCAGAGAAATACCCTGGGGGATCTAAAGCAGTATCTCCTAGAGAAAACAGGATTTCTTCAGACTTCTGGTATTTGCAATGGGACCTTTCCATTTATCAATAGGGGTCATTGTAACTACCATTCTAACTACCATTGCAACAAATTAGTCTATTGATGTCAACTGCAACTTTTTTTGCCATGCATGCCACCTATATCAGAGTTCCAATCATAAGACCAAAAATATGAGGAAACCCTTTTTGTGTATAAGACCCATAAAATCAGGAAACTAGGCTAAAAACAAGGGACGCAGTTAGGATTTGATGACAAAGTTTTTCATTTTATTTTCAAAAATACATTTATTTTCATTTCATTCATTATTGCATTAATTCATTTTTTCTTTGAATCTGTTCCTATACTCCATTGGCTTCCATGTGAAACATATTTCAATGGGAAGCACATATGCTTGAATTGTAGCTTTAAAAAATTTTTTAGCTTGTTTTCCATACAAGTTGAATAGAATTTTAAGATATTGACTGTCTCATGAGGGGACCTTCCTTGCCAATTTTTAGACAGATAAGAGAATCCTGGTTTTATAGGCAGTTAAAGTCAAAACACATTGGCTTGGATCCTAGACAGAATGTGTGTAAGAATACTCATGACAAAGTCCTTCCCTGCCATCTCCCTTTTACTCAGCAATCCCCTGAGACCTTTGAAACCCAAAAGCTGGACATTTGCATGCACAAAAATCCATGTGGCCTAGGAAACTGCTAAATTTAGAATTGTCCTCTCCTTTTCTCTTCCAGCAGTCCTGTTCACAACCTTTTTGCAACAGTTCACAGGAATAATCTACTTGCAGTCATCAGATGACTCCCAGTTTCTGGTATCCTGCAAGGAAATTTTTTGCCTGTACCCATCCGAGCTTGTTTAGAGTAGGGAATCAGAAACCATCTGACAGGTGACTGCAGGAATCAACTGGAAGTCAACTTCTTTTGATCTCCCACAGTAAACAAAATCACCTAGCAGGCTTCATGTGTAGGAGTAGGGAAACAAACCTGCTTCACCAGTTTAGAGTCTGCTACTTATGTGGAGAAATGGGGAATCCAACCACATTAGAGTCCACCTCTCTTAACCGTTACACACACTGGCTCCACATTACCAGTTTGGGATCCAAATCTGTGTGGGTTTTTGGGTTCCAGAAAGCCGTCATTTTTAATGGAGAATCCATTTGAGGGCTTGAAGTAACTGTTTACAAAGTTAAGGACACCAAATTTGTGCATAATATATCTAAAGAACTCCTAAATTTCAAGCAGAACAAAGGAGTTTTTTTAATGTAGTAGTAAAGCCTTTATTGGCATATAAAACAAAGGAGTTTGATTTTAGAAACACCTGAAAGAAGTGCTTTTGAAACAGGTGCACTAAGTTCACTCTATTGATTACTACTGGGTGCGGGGGGGGGGGGGATTGTAGTCAAATAGCAGCCTAGCTAGGAAGTGCTGGACAGTCACGTTCATTTTAATTTTTTAGTCATACAGCAACTGACAATCAAAAAAATCACCTTTTCTCTGAAAACTCTGCATTTGCCACCCTTCCTTGTTGTGGTATGGTGTTTGCTTCCTTTCACAAAGTGAGGAAGGATTCATTTGCCTAAAACCCCCATTCCCATCCACAGAGTTTATGGCCAAACACTATCTGGGGGCTTTTCCCAGGAGGAGCTTATGATGGCCAAAGCCCATCCATACTCAGTCACATAACTGTACAACCCTGGGTTTGTCCAATAACTCACACCAGTAAATATAAAAATAAAGCTTTATTGAAAGAAATTCAGAAAGTTACTTAAAGAAAATAGAATTACACCTGGTATAGACATGATACTAAAAAACAAAAAAGCCGTCTCTCTACATATTCAGATCGTTCTGTTCAGCACAAATGTTCCTGAAGCATAAAGTTGTGAGGCATGTGCAACCATAAAAAACTATTTTGATTTTTTTTTGCGAGGGAGGGGCAGGGGCTGTAATGCCTATGGCCCTTTCCGGTGTGCAGAAAGGGTGCCTCTCCATCGGCAGAAATTATGTCAGTGGGGGGGGGGGGCCGTTTGCAGGAGAGCGTGCGAGCGGCCCCGCAGAAGCCAGCACAGAAGAGGTGGAAAGCACCGTCTTCCGAGCGGTGTGGTTTGCACCGCGCCGATGGGAAGACGGTGTTTTAGAATAACCTTGCTCAACAAGTGAGGTTATTAGGAGCAGCTTGACGCCGCTCCTGGGTGGCCAGGACTGCGCTGCTGCGATCCAGCAGTGCCTCCTGTGCGAAAAGCTGCCCAGGGATGGCATTTTTGCCGTCCCTGGGCTGCTGTAAATGGCCTGTGCGGAAAGGGCCTAAGAATCCTGGACTTCTGTATCTGTTCCAGAAAACCCCAATGACTTCAAACAGCAACTTGCATCTATTTTGGAGCTCAGACACTTCAGATGCACCTTCTAAGTTAGGACAGTGATTTGTTGATGCCCTTATTGTGACCCTTCTGGGTGAGCATAGCTGCATCTGCAGGGAGAGAGTTTATGCTTTTCTTCTTTCTTTCTTTCTTGGTTTTTTTTTGGTGGGGGAATGAACATAGGGATGATTTCTGCCTCTAGTTTTGCTCACAATGTCTGCAAGAGACTCTGAAACAATCAAGTCTCTTCTCAGACATCACGCTGACCAGATTATCAGGAACAGAGGCACTAGTGCTCTTCGGAGACTGCTGTGAGGCGGCCCTGCATGTTGTGTAGAGCAGGTGTTTGTCTTCAATATCTCGCATGCTGTTTCCATCCCCAAATAAGAACAATTTTATTTTTGCCTCTCTTTGTGAGCTGTGTTTTTCAAAAGACATATTTTTGTGCTCTTTTTGTGCCAATTTATTCTTAAACACATCAGTACGAGTGGCAAAGCGAGCCTGTACTCATGGCAAAACGGAAAGAGGGTAGTCTGGCCTCAGCATATGTGTTCCTTCTTAGCATCAGACCATTGTGCAAAAAAAAATTGTCACTGCTATATTAGTAACACTGAAGAAAAAGTTGATGCAGCTAAAGAATGCTAAGCCATATCAGCAATCGAGTAGAAGTATCACCTTATTTTAAATGTGTTTCATTTCCACCTTTTCCAAGATTACAGACAAACCACATTATTGTCTTTCAGCATCATATACTCCTTTCAATATTATTTAAAAGGAGTAGGAACTGGATTGGAACCAACCAGTCAGCTTTCTAGGGACCTGCATACCCTGCCCCTGTGCTGTAGGTAATTACTAGCTGGGGATCAGCTTAAAGGCTGGCTCTTGACAGATGTATGAGCCAAACAGCAAAAGGCTCTTGGCCCTTCCTCTTGGTCTGTGGCTCATGCTTGCTACCTTTCAAGGACCGTGACAGAAGACTTCTGAATTACATCATTTTGCAACTGGACTTGGGGGCCAGAGACTGGCAACAGACAGACTACTACATTGCTTTGTGACCTTGCAGTGGCAACTGGGGACCTTGGTAATCTTGCTGACTTCCTATCAGGCTTCAAAATATTGCTGCTGAATGCCATGGGCCTTTCCACACAAATCTACAATGTTTATAAAGAAGGAAGTTCAGGCAGAGAAGCACAAGCAACACAGTCAACACATCACACAGCAACTAAAGACTTTCGAAATGTTTCAACTAGAGAATCGTTTTACAAGGGGGTTAATTTAAAACACTTTGAGGCTGAAATAAAAGTTTTTTTGTGTAAAAATGATGTGAAACTTCATGGGAGACACATTTTGTTTCTTGCCTCGAAATGTTTTAAATGAATTGTGCGGAAAAACTCCATGTCAGTTTAAAATAATAGAAATATTCCTTATCCAGGATTTGATACTGGATACAGAGGCCACAGAGACCCAGGTGAGAGTGGGAGAAAAGACTCTGCCAACTCTGCCTCTCTTAGGTTCTGTAATTCTTTTCTCATGGGACAGAGGTGCCAAAGGAACCCTAGTTTCCTACAAAGTGTGTGAAACCATAAAGTAAAGATCAAGGAAAGAATGCACAGATGGCAGTGGTTACATATAGCAAGTTGTTCACATATATCTTGGAGAAGCATTGGTTTGTTATTTCAATTCATTACATAGAGTTAGGAATGCACCTCAGTCACCCAGATAACATCCCCCTGACACCTCCCCAACATGACACTACTGTGCATCTCCTTAAGTATCTGAAAATGTGGTCCCTTCAGTAGCAAAATTCCAATGTGCCCCCACACCCATCCTCTAGGACAGGGGTAGGGAACCTTTAACACTCAAAGAGCCATTTGGACCCGTTTTCCACGGGGAAAAAAAACACTTGGAGCCGCAAATAATTTTTGACATTTAAAATAAAGATAACACTATATATATAGGGGTTTTTTTAACCTTTTACTCTGCTCATTCTGAGAAGCGCATGGATGCGCCCGCCCTGCTGCCTGCAGGGCGGGCAAGGATGAAGCCGGCGGCTTGGCCTCGTGGCCGCTGGGAAAGCACCCGCCCCGCTCCAACAAGGCGGGCAAGAGGGGAAGCCACTGGCGTGGACCCAACCGACCATGGAGGCAGTTAAGTCGCGTCCACCGCCTTGCTGCCTGCAGAGGCCGAGCAAGGATGGGGGCGATTAATTTCCGGCTTCAAAGTACAGACCACAGTGCAAGGGCAGAAAAGCTGCAGGTTCCCTACCCCTGCTCTAGGACCACTAATACTGCATGAGGCACATTTACAATCAAATGCACTCCAAGGGTAAACTTCTCTGTATCTTTGATAAGAAGGTTAGTTGCAGCAACCTCCCTAAGACATGGTGGCCAGCCTTTAGCTACAATGTCAAGACAAGTAAGCAACTGGCCATTTTGTGAGCCAAACATCTGACATAAGACCCCATTTGTTATCCCTTTTGTCTTGTTCTGAAATAACTAAACAGGTTTTGTTATATCAGGGAGTCCTCAAGCAAAGGCTTGTAACAGATCTCATTTGATTTCTCTGAGCATTGTCACATTTCTTATTTCACTCTAAGGGGTCTTTACCAGCTCCCTTCAAAATGTTGTACAGATGCTATAATTCCAAAATTGAGAATCCAGGTTATATAGTACCATGCCAATCCCAAAAATCCCCTTAATTGATGATGATTGATTGGGATACCTCTTCTACAAATCAACTGTTTCCTGTCTAAGGTCAATTTTCCCTGGGTTGCAATGTAATACTGAACCACCTTTTGACAGGTCTGCGCCTTTTCTTTTGAAACTTGGAATGGTTCTTGCCCTAAAAAGTTCACTGAACGTATAGTAACTTGGACATAGTCCTCTTCAGTGGGGGGAGGAATCAATAAGTCATCTGCATACTGGCCACAGTCCATTTCCCCAGCAAGGAGCCAAACCAGAAAGCCAGGTCCTAGTGGAGTCCCCCAAAACTGTTACCTTTTAATCTTAGGGTTCAAGGATGGTACCTGGTATCAGTAAACCCAAAAACTAAAATCAAGAGTGGAAAGTAAAGTCATTTATTTTGAAGCTGCAAAAGGCACTCTGTTAGCATGAAGCTCAAAGAAACAGGCACACTGTGATGCGGGTTACAATTCCTTTTATACAATTCAAGTAGCACATGACATAGCAACAGCTTCCTCATTGGTTCTTTTTATATATATCTTCCTCCCCCTACATGAATATTTAAGTTCGCTTTAAACTGCTTTCTGACACACACACAGACAATCTGCACTGGAACTCTTAGCATGACCTGTAACAAGCTCTACATGTTTCATATTCTTCCTATCATTTTGATACCCAAAGCCCCAGTTTTGTGTGCATGTTTCCTGAAGCTGGGATAGAATATGGATTCTGCTGGTTTACTGCCAAGTGTGCCCACCCTGCTGTCCAGCTTTCTACCTGGCTAAGCTGATTGAGTCAGATTTGGCATAGAGAACCCCAAGGACTGATGGGAACTTCAATATTTATTGAGACTACCGTGACTGATAGTCACCATGAATATCATGGAGCTGTCCCAGATCATTCTAGTCTCCACATCTATAGCTGGAGTTATTCTTTACCGAGTTTTTCGTGAAACAAAATCAGTTCCATCTACATCAGGTGAGGCTGCCTGAGTGCTGGACTCCTGCCTGATGGCTGTCATGCACTTGATGAAAGTCAAGTCCCCTTCGGGGATGAGGCGGCATATAAATCCAACTAATAAAATAAATAAATAAATAAAATTGAATTAAGATAGGATGGAAGTGCTCTGTGTGCCAAGCTCCCAAGTCTGGAGAATCGAGGGGCACCAGAGGTGGTTCTACCCAAGATCTTTGGGCCATCCTGGATGGGGCACTGTCTCTAAAAATCCAGGTGGCAGTGACAACCAGGAGGGCCCATCAACATCTCTGACTGGTGCACCAGCTCCTCTTTTTTCCAGGACTGGAATGACCTGGCCACAGTTATCCATACTCTGGTGGTATCTACCAGATTGGATTGTTGAAACACATTATACACGGGGCTGCTTTTGAGAATGGTCTGGAAGCTCAAGCTGGTGCAGCTCTGAGATAATACAATAGGGCCATTCCCACAACACATGAAACAAAGACTGGTGCTCATGAAGTGTGTATTAGTGAAAGCGATGTACTTTGAAAAAGGTCTACCTTAAATGACGAACAGAGCCATTCTAAACAGAGAACACCGTGTTCTATTTTTATGAACATGGATTTGCCACCATTTATTGTGTGTGTGTGTGAGAGAGAGAGAGAGGGGGGGGGCTATCAAGTCACAGTCAACTTCTGGCACCCCCAGACGGTTTTCAAGGCAAGCGATTAAACAGAAGTTGTTTGCTTTTGCCTTCCATAGTCTTCCTTGGTGATCTCCCATCCAAGTACTGACTCTGCTTCTGAGCTCTGATGAGACTGGACTAAACTATACCTTTCCACACTCCAGGTCACCATTTATTCAGATCTGAAAACATATGAAGCAGAATCATTTGAATAGGATTTAATCCAGCCTAGACTGCATAACAATATTTTTTTCCCAGTTTTGTGCTGTTGATATATTTGGATTTTACAGCACACAGGAGAAGGATAATAAAATCATCATGTGTTTACATCATCATGACAAGGTTCATTTCCAAATGCATCTTAGAATTTCCAGCATTGATTTTTATCCATTTTAGCATCTCTCTATGGCACACTGCACATTGTTTGTGTGCATTAATCATATCTTTATTGTTTTGGCTTAATTTGTTTTAATTCCTCAAAATGATCTCATTCCTGACCTTTTTGTGTGGGTGTTGCATTGGGGATTAAATAGCTGTGACTGAATTTGACAGATCTTTCTCAGACAATTATGTATTTCAGCATCGCCTTTGAGGACTGGGATGGGATCCTTTTCTCAGCATCTGATCTTGAGGCAGTGCCTGAGAATAAACTCTGCAGGGGAAAGGTCATTCAAGATGATCACCTGTTTGTTGCAGGCATCAGTGGCTTGGCTTTAGAGATCTGAGCCTCAATATATTTGCAAAATGTTTACACTACTATTCCTCCAAAGAGCTCAAGGTGACCTACATGGTTCCTTTCCTTTCATTTTATTCTTACAATAACTCTGTGAAGCAGGTTAGGCTGAAAGAAAGTGACTGTTCGAAGGTAAGCCTCATTGCAGCTTTATACTTCAGTCTCCCAAAACCTAGCCCAGTTCTCAAGAAACTGCATGACACTACATCTGCTCTTACAAATAGTGGACGTCCTCATTGACCCAAGCCATTCACTCCGTTCCATCACATACCACCAGCTCTGTCAATCAGAGGAATGGGCAAACATCCCAGTTTGGAGGAAGAGAAGTTGTAGCTGCCACTACACACAGGTTTAATGCTAATAGGATGTTGTATGTTTTTTTTGGTTGCATGACTGTGTTCTAGTGGTATTTTCTCCTGACATTTCACCTGCATCTGTGACTGGCATCTTTAGAGGACCATACACTACTGGAGAAAATACTTTTGGAACACAGCTATTTAACCCAAAAAACACACCGCATCTTAGTGATTCCAGCCATGAAAGCCAACGACAATACATTAATGCTAATAAGAACATAAGAACAAGCCAGCTGAATCAGACCAAAGTCCATCTAGTCCAGCTCTCTGCTACTCACAGTGGCCCATCAGGTGCCTTGGGGAGCTCACATGCAGGATGTGAACGCAATGGCCTTCTGCGGCTGTTGCTCCCGATCACCTGGTCTGTTAAGGCATTTGCAATCTCAGATCAAGGAGGATCAAGATTGGTAGCCATAAATCAACTTCTCCTCCATAAATCTGTCCAAGCCCCTTTTAAAGCTATCCAGGTTAGTGGCCATCACCACCTCCTGTGGCAGCATATTCCAAACACCAATCACACGTTGCGTGAAGAAGTGTTTCCTTTCATTAGTTCTAATTCTTCCCCTCAGCATTTTCAATGAATGCCCCCTGGTTCTAGTATTGTGAGAAAGAGAGAAAAATTTCTCTCTGTCAACATTTTCTACCCCATGCATAATTTTGTAGACTTTAATCATATCCCCCCTCAGCCGCCTCCTCTCCAAACTAAAGAGTCCCAAACGCTGCAGCCTCTCCTCATAGGGAAGGTGCTCCAGTCCCTCAATCATCCTTGTTGCCCTTCTCTGCACTTTTTCTATCTCCTCAATATCCTTTTTGAGATGCGGCGACCAGAACTGGACACAGTACTCCAAGTGCGGTCGCACCACTGCTTTATATAAGGGCATGACAATCTTTGCAGTTTTATTATATATTCCTTTTCTAATGATCCCCAGCATAGTTTGAAAAGCAGTTCTGAACAGAAAGGATTGAAACATGAATTGTCAACTCTGGGCTGAAAGAATTACTTGAGATTTAGGGGTGGCAGGTGGGACCTCAGTGGGATATAATGCCATTGAATACATACTAAAAAGCAATCATTTTCTCCAGGAAAGCTCATATCTTTAATCTGGAGATTGGTTGCAGTTCCAGGAGATCTACAGCCTCCACACAGAAGTCACCATCATAACAAAAAGGGGCAGGTGCACCAGAAGATACATTCGAACACCACTCTGCACCAATAGGTTTAGGTCCCAATGGACCAAATAGTCTTTGTAGCAACTTGCAACAATGTTTTACCATAAGGAACAATTCCAATAATTCTATTCCATAAAGGAGCTATGTGATGAGTCATATATATCTGTATATGAATGTATCAAGTTGATACAATTGCAAAAAGAATTCATAAAAGCAATTTTTGGGGGGTTAAACAATATTTTAAAGGGTGTTGTGGGCTTTCCAGGTTGTATGGCTGTGTTCCAGTAGCATTTTCTCCCAACATTTCACCTGCATCTGTGGCTGGCATCTTCAGAGGATCTGATGGTAGAATATATACTCCACTTGCTTTACTACCATCAGATCCTCTGAGGATGCCAGCCACAGATGGAGGTAAAACTTCAGGAGAAAATGCTACTGGTACACGGCAATACAACCCGGAAAACTCACAATACCCTAGTGATTCTGGCTGTGAAAGCCTTCAAAATACATTATTTTATGTTTTGATGATCACATTGTAACTCTTAGTTGATCTGTAAAACAAATACAAAGAATAGAGTTATTGGAATTGTCCTTTAGACATTATGTTGGATCCTCTTTCGAACACAGAATTCCACCCACACCAGCCCAAGAGTCAGACTGAATTGTACAAGGTCTGCTCAGCACCAGAGACAGGCCTAACAACTGAATACTCTCTTCTTTCCCAGAGCTAAACCATTCTGCCACACTAGCAGGCAGAGCTACCCTTCACTTGGTCTGCTTTTTCCCCCTGAGCCAGATCTGAGCTGTCCCTGTTCTCTTCCTGAGGCAGAACTCAACTCCAGTGTTCCCTCCAACATCTCATTCTGGATCCTGGAGCTCATATTCTGTTCAGGAGCAGGGCAGCCTCCTGTCTGTCATACCCCAAATCCCAGTTTTCATTCCTCAACTCTGCTATTCCACAACACTCAGCCACAGCTATGATTATTGAAAGGATGCTCAAATGACACATAATTGCCTTTTTATTGTCCATCATTTTTCTTTATATTTCCTAGCCAGTCATTTTCAGGCAATGCCATTTTGCTATCCCATCCACTATCTCTAAATCATTATTTCCTATATTGAGTAAATAACTACAATTTATCTAAGGTCCAGTCTTCAGATACATGGCTTATCTGCTCAGGAGATTGTGGCTTATTCACACTTTCTGAATCCTGATATTAAATATTGGATTTCCCTTTGTCTTGCTGAATTTTGTGCTACACACACACACACACACATTCACACACATGCACACACATATATATTTTATGCATACACACACATACACATAGATAAGTAGATAGATGATAGATGATAGACAGACAGACAGACAGACAGACAGATAGATTGATATATTGATATCAGCATTGATATATTGATATCAGCATCCTCAACAATTACTTGTGTTTCTTAGAGCTATTTTAACCTTTCTTTTGGCATGCATGATTCCAATTTCAACATATTGTTTCTTTTTGGCACCAAAATATGTTTTATTTTCACCCACAATTCTATACAATTTCAAGGAGTTGAGATTCTTCCTATAGATTTTTTTCAGCTCATATTTCCCATACCCTTTCCATTTATTATTTTGAGGTTGGGGGAGGGGGAATATGAGTAGTTTCCTTAATGCCCTGCTAATCTTTCATAAGCTATGTATGTGCTGCACTCTTTCTGATCCTGTGTAACATATCAAATTCCTCTCACAAGCAGAATCACACTGAGTGATACAGTGTTCATGGCCAGCAATTCGCCTTCCAAACAGGTATATCAAGCATAACCCTGTACAAACCATCATCATCAACTTGATCAAGATCTTGTGGGACTTTTGATTTCAAATGGACAAAATGTTGACTCATAACACACTGGGCACTACAGTGATTGAGGAAAAGAAAGTGACCATCATCAACACAGCAAGGTCACTAAATATCATCATTTAAAGATCAAGATTCAGCAACTATGGCACAAACCAGCTGAGGTTGTCCCAGTAGTAATCGCCCCCCTGTGCATCATTCTGAAAACTTTAGGGCTGCACCTTCAAATTGACATAATCAACATCTGTCAGATTCAAAAGGTAGCTCTGTTGGGATGTGCACAAATACTACGTTGATACATTACAATATCCTAGGCCTCTGTGTAAGGAATTCCAAAGAGCAGAAATAAAAAGGCTTTTGATTATAAGTCCGTTTATTCAGACATCCTGGAAAGCACACACACACGACTTGGCAGGAATGAGCAACCCCGCTCAAACAACAGGTTATAATGCTGACTAACCCATCCCCCCCGGCTCCGTTCTCATGTATAACAACGTAAATATTGCTCTAGTGTTCTGTTCGTCCGTTCACTTTGCCCGTCACTTTGAACGTGGTAGGGGGCGGCGACTGCTGGTGTGGTTCCCAATAACTCCAGGAAAGCCTTCCAAAACCGAGAAATGAATTGGGGGCCACGATCCGATACCACCTTCTCAGGAGAGGAATGCAGGCGGTAGATGTGTTGAATGAACAATGAACTGGTTTGGGAGCTGAAGGTATGAGGCGTGGTGCAAAGAGATGAAATCGCGGCTTGTTTGGAGAAGAGATCCACCACCACCCACAAAACAGTGTTCCCGTGACATCCGGCAAAGTCAGTGATAAAATCCATTGAAATAACCTGCCAGGGTCGGGAGGCAGCGAGGGAGGAGAGGTTTCAGTAATCCATGAGGCTTCCCCGGTATTGACAGCCTCCGCTGTCACGGAACACCCTTTAATGTAAGACTCAACGTCCTTGCTAGCAAAGAGCGCCACCAAAACTGGCGGCGGAGCTAGATGAAGGGTTTTCACAAATCCGAAGTGCCCAACCTGGCGAGCATCATGGCATGCTTGAAGAACTTGCTTTCGAAGAGGAGGAGGAGCGTACCAGCACCCCCCCTTTTCCAGACGCCATCCTCCAAAGCGTAGCTGTGCATCGTTTTCCTCCGTTGGCAGCTTCGGCGTAATCCATACTCATTAAATTCCTGGAGGAAGGGGGAGGCCGATGGCTGGAATGGGTGAGGTGGGGGGAGACATGAAAGGATTGTGAGCGGGTGACAGTAATCCCAGCTGGGAGGGGAGAGCACGGTGCGTGGAATATCCCGTGGGGATGCGTCTCCCCCCTCCCCGGAGTGGGGGGACAACGCATCAGCCAGCTTATTGCTTTTACCAGGGAAAAAAAATGGACCGTAAAGGAAAGAGCGAAGGAAAAAAAATCCGGCTGGCGTAATTGTTTAGCCGGACATTTTGAGGGGTGTGGAAAGCGCAGCCAAATTTTTTTTATGATCTGACCAGACTTGAAAGAATTTGCTTGGCTCCTTCCAACCAATGGCGCCAAGATGCTCGACATAAGTTTGATGGCAGTAGTTTTCATATCTCCGACAGTCCCGGTTAGTTCGGGACCAGAAAATTTTTTGGATAAATAAAGCACTACGAATTACCAATTTATTGTTTTTTATTTTTTCTGCAAGAGGGAACTGGCGTAGCGCCTTATCCGAAGCATCCACGTGAACGATGAAAGGAAGCTCAGGGTCGGAATGTGATAGAATTAGTTCAGTAGTGAAAACTGTTTTCCAGCTGCTGGAGCGCTAGTTGGCATTCCTGCGACCAGGGGAGGGGGGCTCCGGGCTTGGCAGCAGGCGTCCTTTCCTTCGTCGCGTAAAAGAGATCAGTGAGCAGGCCAGGCAAGTTTGGCAAAGGAAATGAGATAAGGAAGTCTGCGATAGAAGTTAGCCAAAACCTAAAAAAGATTGCAATTCCACGCTATTGGTAGGGGCAGGCCAGTCAACCACTGCGGCCACGTTAGGCGAGTCCATTTCTGGAGCCGTCAGAAGAGGATATTCGATAACGCTTAGGTAGTCTATGGAGGACTACTTTGAAACAACACTTTGACAACTTGGCAAAGAGGGAGTTATCAAGTAGCGCACGTTGTAAAACTTCCCGGACTAAAATACATGCTACTGGGATCTGTAGAGTAAATTAAAACATCATCCGTCTACGACTACCCTTATTTTGCTCACATCTATATAATACACTTCGTTTATAGGGGCCATGAAGGCCCCTGGGGCTAGCTAATCGAAAGGGCATTATTAAATATTCATATTGCCGCTTTGAATTTGGTATTAAATATATTTAAATGTTCCCCACCCTCCCTTGATAATGAACCGCGATAATAAGCTTCCCGCAAATCCAATTTAGTAAAAATCTAAAGCCTTTACCGAGGGCATCCAAGAGGTCTTTTATTAATGGCAAAGGATATTTGTTGGAGATGGAAACAGCATTTAGTCCACGATAATCAGTACAAAGTCTTAATGAACCATCTTTTTTCTTAACGAATAAAACAAGGGCGGCATGGGTGTGTTTATGGCTCGCCCGTATGAATCCAGCGGAGGCTAAATTTTTATCTAAGAAAGGCTGGCGAAGCTCCTTTTCCTCGGTAGGACTCATCTGCAATGGAATCCTACCCTTAGGTAATTGGGCTCCGGGTTTGTAGCAGGCTCTTGGAATCGGTATCTCTATGGGGGGCAAGCTGATCGCACTGGTGTTCCTGGGAAAACTCTGGATAGGAATCGATAAGCCTTTGGGATGTCACACAGCAAGGGGAGCCAACAGTACATTGAAAGCTGTAGCGATCATTGCTTCCCCCTCCCCTACCGATGGATCTTCCCCCCCATCCATGTTGTCTCCGCGGGGGGGATCTGAGAATGGAAGGATTCGTTCCTTCAAAGCGAAGGTTGGTTACGTTAATAAAAGTATGCATGGCATACCTAATGATATTAGAGTGCTTTGCGACTGGAGCAAGAATGAAATTCATCTTTTCCCAATGATCGTTGCAGCGGAGAAGTACCGGTTGGAGTTTGAACCGAGGCCAGATCCTCACCGCCCAGTGAGCTGCCGTCCATTTGGGTGAAAGGAATGGAGCTTCACCAAAGGGAACTTCGGTCTAAACCCGTTTCTCATTACTTGCGGTCTCATAAGACATTGGGAGCAACCTGAGTCCACAAGTGCATAGGCCAAAATACGTGTACGTTTACTGGGGTTGGCTAACAGGAAGTCAAAATAGTAATAGGCGCTGCAGCCCTCACTCACCGGATCAGGGGAAGGATTAAGGTCCCGCGGGTGCCGCTGAAAGACCCAA
Source organism: Sphaerodactylus townsendi (assembly GCF_021028975.2). Classification (NCBI taxonomy): domain Eukaryota; kingdom Metazoa; phylum Chordata; class Lepidosauria; order Squamata; family Sphaerodactylidae; genus Sphaerodactylus; species Sphaerodactylus townsendi. The sequence goes on from NC_059426.1 coordinate 150,169,006, forward strand.
AGCGCAGTTTCATCCTCGCCGACATCACCTCATCAAAAGTAGCTTCCGGATGATCGCGGAGTTGGCAGGCTGGATTTGCGTGGAGGCTTTGGCAGAAGGAGTCACGGGCCCCCGGGAGGGGAGGCTTCTGCTTCTTCGGGCAGTTAGCGACCAGGTGGCCGGGACCTCCCCAGTAAAGGCACAATCCCAAGCGGCGATGGCGTTCCGACGTGGTCTCTGCTCGGCCTTCTGACGGCAGACCTTGGTTTTCTAGCGGCTGGCGCCGGCGTGTTGGCTAGTTTCGGGCGTGAAGCGGCCTCCAGCAGCGGGCATAGGCAGGACGGGCAGCCACCTGTAGAGCGGAAAGCTCGATCCAATCCATATGGCGTTCGCGGGATCCGAATAAGGATCACTGTTTCCGCGAAGTTTAATATCCATAGCCGAGAAAAAATACTGCGCGAAATTTCATGTGCTCGGGCCAGTCGATTGGAAGTTTACTGGCGGCTGTATCGGAATTCGCGGGCAAAATCAGCAAAGGAGGCCGGTTGCCCTGTTATGGATGGTTTTTACTATGCGGATGGCATGTCGTTTTCAGCGTTGGGATCTTGGAGCCGAATGCGCAGCGCTTGCAGGAAGCCAGCTACCGTGCGAATTATCGTCCCCCTGCAATTCATAAAGAGTAACAAACCACTCAAGCGGCTACCCCATCCAACACCGACCCAATGTCACCGTATTTTTTTGGCGTTCAGAGCGATATATAGATCGCTGAAATTCTTGCATATGGGCATCGAGTTGCAGGATAAAGTAAAGGAAGTTTAGATGCGGTGCTACATCAAAAGCGAGCTGGGATGGGGGGTCTGGCCAGAACCCTCTTTCAATCGCTCTAGGTGCGTGTTGGGGTTGCTGCTGCATGTAACAACCTGGTTGTTGTACTGGATAGTGTAGAGAGCTGGAGGAGCAGGGAGTTGAAGGGGTGCACTAAGTTGAAAAGCTGGAACCGGGCCGCGAGGCGCCGTGCCTCCGGCAGGGGAGACACGCCCGGTGCGCGGGTGAAGGTGTAGGCACCAACTGGGGCTCTAACCAGCGTCTCACCTTGCCGTTGCGTAGAGTTTGCTCCCGTTCAGCCAATTCTCTTTCATAGCATTCGAAGGCATCTTGAAAGTGCGCATGCAAAGCTGCACTCTCTCGATCCAATTTGGCTCACTGCCAAAGTCACCGTTGAGCAGGCTAAAAGTCAGTTTCATTCTGGGTTTGGATGGCTTTGATGCTTTGGCGCTGGCGCTATAGAAATCAAGTTTGGATTGATCCAGTACTTTGTCATGAGTCGTCAGATTCCCTGTCGATACTATTGGCGCAGCAGCTTCTCTTTTCCGCGGTCCAGCTCCATTTTGGATTTCATTGCGTTGCTCTTCACGGTCCCGTTGCAGACTTTAACGCTCCTCTTCCCACAGTTATTTCGCTCCCAGGCAAAATTTGGCGTCCACTTGGCATAGCCACCGCATGGAGTCACAATTTTCTTTCGAGGTATGAGTAGCGATTCGGGATCGGGATCCGGATCCTCACTCTGCATTGGTTTTTTTCCTCCACGCCTCCAGCTTTGCTCCCACGGTTTTCACCCATTTACTGCGTTAAGCTCCCTGGAGGTTTGGAACTGCCGAGGTGGTGTGGAACCCCTCTTCCGATCATCAGATCCAACCCTGCGTCATCGTCCCTGCTTCCGCTGTAACCTTTGGGACGGAAAACCGGGTATATGCCACTGCTGATCTTTGGGAATATCATCCCCGAAGTATTTGTCCAAGAACCTTTCAATGGACTCCTGGGTGTCAGCATGAATGGTAGATAATCCTAACTCCTCAGGGACTGGCTGCATCTGGGGTTTTGTAATCCTGCGTTGTCGGTGGGGAAGCGAACCGGTCCACAATTTTCGATCCATAGATAGCGCCCCAAAAGTCTCATGCATCTCCACCACGATCTGACCCATGTCGATCGTCCCAAGGGAAGAGCGGCAGACTTCGAACTGGACCGAGGTCGGGAGAGAATCACCAGCAAAAATCGGATCATCCCCCGGATCCTCGGAGTCTGGAAGGGAAGGCTCGTGGGGGTGGGGGGGGGGGGGGGGGGGGTGGTGGCCGGTGGGTGGGGGGGGCGTGTGGGGGGGGGGGGGGGGGGGGGGGTGGGGGGGGCAGTGGCGGGGGGTGTGGGGGGGGGGGGGGGGGGGGGGGGGGGGGGTGGAGGGGGGGGGAGGTGGAGGGGGGGGGGGGTGGGGGGGGGGGGGGGGGGGGGGGGGGGGGGGTGGGGGGGGGGGGGGGTGGGGGGGGGGGGGGGTGGGGGGGGGGGGGGGTGGGGGGGGGGGGGGGTGGGGGGGGGGGGGGGTGGGGGGGGGGGGGGGTGGGGGGGGGGGGGGGTGGGGGGGGGGGGGGGTGGGGGGGGGGGGGGGTGGGGGGGGGGGGGGGTGGGGGGGGGGGGGGGTGGGGGGGGGGGGGGGTGGGGGGGGGGGGGGGTGGGGGGGGGGGGGGGTGGGGGGGGGGGGGGGTGGGGGGGGGGGGGGGTGGGGGGGGGGGGGGGTGGGGGGGGGGGGGGGTGGGGGGGGGGGGGGGTGGGGGGGGGGGGGGGTGGGGGGGGGGGGGGGTGGGGGGGGGGGGGGGTGGGGGGGGGGGGGGGTGGGGGGGGGGGGGGGTGGGGGGGGGGGGGGGTGGGGGGGGGGGGGGGTGGGGGGGGGGGGGGGTGGGGGGGGGGGGGGGTGGGGGGGGGGGGGGGTGGGGGGGGGGGGGGGTGGGGGGGGGGGGGGGTGGGGGGGGGGGGGGGTGGGGGGGGGGGGGGGTGGGGGGGGGGGGGGGTGGGGGGGGGGGGGGGTGGGGGGGGGGGGGGGTGGGGGGGGGGGGGGGTGGGGGGGGGGGGGGGTGGGGGGGGGGGGGGGTGGGGGGGGGGGGGGGTGGGGGGGGGGGGGGGTGGGGGGGGGGGGGGGTGGGGGGGGGGGGGGGTGGGGGGGGGGGGGGGTGGGGGGGGGGGGGGGTGGGGGGGGGGGGGGGTGGGGGGGGGGGGGGGTGGGGGGGGGGGGGGGTGGGGGGGGGGGGGGGTGGGGGGGGGGGGGGGTGGGGGGGGGGGGGGGTGGGGGGGGGGGGGGGTGGGGGGGGGGGGGGGTGGGGGGGGGGGGGGGTGGGGGGGGGGGGGGGTGGGGGGGGGGGGGGGTGGGGGGGGGGGGGGGTGGGGGGGGGGGGGGGTGGGGGGGGGGGGGGGTGGGGGGGGGGGGGGGTGGGGGGGGGGGGGGGTGGGGGGGGGGGGGGGTGGGGGGGGGGGGGGGTGGGGGGGGGGGGGGGTGGGGGGGGGGGGGGGTGGGGGGGGGGGGGGGTGGGGGGGGGGGGGGGTGGGGGGGGGGGGGGGTGGGGGGGGGGGGGGGTGGGGGGGGGGGGGGGTGGGGGGGGGGGGGGGTGGGGGGGGGGGGGGGTGGGGGGGGGGGGGGGTGGGGGGGGGGGGGGGTGGGGGGGGGGGGGGGTGGGGGGGGGGGGGGGTGGGGGGGGGGGGGGGTGGGGGGGGGGGGGGGTGGGGGGGGGGGGGGGTGGGGGGGGGGGGGGGTGGGGGGGGGGGGGGGTGGGGGGGGGGGGGGGTGGGGGGGGGGGGGGGTGGGGGGGGGGGGGGGTGGGGGGGGGGGGGGGTGGGGGGGGGGGGGGGTGGGGGGGGGGGGGGGTGGGGGGGGGGGGGGGTGGGGGGGGGGGGGGGTGGGGGGGGGGGGGGGTGGGGGGGGGGGGGGGTGGGGGGGGGGGGGGGTGGGGGGGGGGGGGGGTGGGGGGGGGGGGGGGTGGGGGGGGGGGGGGGTGGGGGGGGGGGGGGGTGGGGGGGGGGGGGGGTGGGGGGGGGGGGGGGTGGGGGGGGGGGGGGGTGGGGGGGGGGGGGGGTGGGGGGGGGGGGGGGTGGGGGGGGGGGGGGGTGGGGGGGGGGGGGGGTGGGGGGGGGGGGGGGTGGGGGGGGGGGGGGGTGGGGGGGGGGGGGGGTGGGGGGGGGGGGGGGTGGGGGGGGGGGGGGGTGGGGGGGGGGGGGGGTGGGGGGGGGGGGGGGTGGGGGGGGGGGGGGGTGGGGGGGGGGGGGGGTGGGGGGGGGGGGGGGTGGGGGGGGGGGGGGGTGGGGGGGGGGGGGGGTGGGGGGGGGGGGGGGTGGGGGGGGGGGGGGGTGGGGGGGGGGGGGGGTGGGGGGGGGGGGGGGTGGGGGGGGGGGGGGGTGGGGGGGGGGGGGGGTGGGGGGGGGGGGGGGTGGGGGGGGGGGGGGGTGGGGGGGGGGGGGGGTGGGGGGGGGGGGGGGTGGGGGGGGGGGGGGGTGGGGGGGGGGGGGGGTGGGGGGGGGGGGGGGTGGGGGGGGGGGGGGGTGGGGGGGGGGGGGGGTGGGGGGGGGGGGGGGTGGGGGGGGGGGGGGGTGGGGGGGGGGGGGGGTGGGGGGGGGGGGGGGTGGGGGGGGGGGGGGGTGGGGGGGGGGGGGGGTGGGGGGGGGGGGGGGTGGGGGGGGGGGGGGGTGGGGGGGGGGGGGGGTGGGGGGGGGGGGGGGTGGGGGGGGGGGGGGGTGGGGGGGGGGGGGGGTGGGGGGGGGGGGGGGTGGGGGGGGGGGGGGGTGGGGGGGGGGGGGGGTGGGGGGGGGGGGGGGTGGGGGGGGGGGGGGGTGGGGGGGGGGGGGGGTGGGGGGGGGGGGGGGTGGGGGGGGGGGGGGGTGGGGGGGGGGGGGGGTGGGGGGGGGGGGGGGTGGGGGGGGGGGGGGGTGGGGGGGGGGGGGGGTGGGGGGGGGGGGGGGTGGGGGGGGGGGGGGGTGGGGGGGGGGGGGGGTGGGGGGGGGGGGGGGTGGGGGGGGGGGGGGGTGGGGGGGGGGGGGGGTGGGGGGGGGGGGGGGTGGGGGGGGGGGGGGGTGGGGGGGGGGGGGGGTGGGGGGGGGGGGGGGTGGGGGGGGGGGGGGGTGGGGGGGGGGGGGGGTGGGGGGGGGGGGGGGTGGGGGGGGGGGGGGGTGGGGGGGGGGGGGGGTGGGGGGGGGGGGGGGTGGGGGGGGGGGGGGGTGGGGGGGGGGGGGGGTGGGGGGGGGGGGGGGTGGGGGGGGGGGGGGGTGGGGGGGGGGGGGGGTGGGGGGGGGGGGGGGTGGGGGGGGGGGGGGGTGGGGGGGGGGGGGGGTGGGGGGGGGGGGGGGTGGGGGGGGGGGGGGGTGGGGGGGGGGGGGGGTGGGGGGGGGGGGGGGTGGGGGGGGGGGGGGGTGGGGGGGGGGGGGGGTGGGGGGGGGGGGGGGTGGGGGGGGGGGGGGGTGGGGGGGGGGGGGGGTGGGGGGGGGGGGGGGTGGGGGGGGGGGGGGGTGGGGGGGGGGGGGGGTGGGGGGGGGGGGGGGTGGGGGGGGGGGGGGGTGGGGGGGGGGGGGGGTGGGGGGGGGGGGGGGTGGGGGGGGGGGGGGGTGGGGGGGGGGGGGGGTGGGGGGGGGGGGGGGTGGGGGGGGGGGGGGGTGGGGGGGGGGGGGGGTGGGGGGGGGGGGGGGTGGGGGGGGGGGGGGGTGGGGGGGGGGGGGGGTGGGGGGGGGGGGGGGTGGGGGGGGGGGGGGGTGGGGGGGGGGGGGGGTGGGGGGGGGGGGGGGTGGGGGGGGGGGGGGGTGGGGGGGGGGGGGGGTGGGGGGGGGGGGGGGTGGGGGGGGGGGGGGGTGGGGGGGGGGGGGGGTGGGGGGGGGGGGGGGTGGGGGGGGGGGGGGGTGGGGGGGGGGGGGGGTGGGGGGGGGGGGGGGTGGGGGGGGGGGGGGGTGGGGGGGGGGGGGGGTGGGGGGGGGGGGGGGTGGGGGGGGGGGGGGGTGGGGGGGGGGGGGGGTGGGGGGGGGGGGGGGTGGGGGGGGGGGGGGGTGGGGGGGGGGGGGGGTGGGGGGGGGGGGGGGTGGGGGGGGGGGGGGGTGGGGGGGGGGGGGGGTGGGGGGGGGGGGGGGTGGGGGGGGGGGGGGGTGGGGGGGGGGGGGGGTGGGGGGGGGGGGGGGTGGGGGGGGGGGGGGGTGGGGGGGGGGGGGGGTGGGGGGGGGGGGGGGTGGGGGGGGGGGGGGGTGGGGGGGGGGGGGGGTGGGGGGGGGGGGGGGTGGGGGGGGGGGGGGGTGGGGGGGGGGGGGGGTGGGGGGGGGGGGGGGTGGGGGGGGGGGGGGGTGGGGGGGGGGGGGGGTGGGGGGGGGGGGGGGTGGGGGGGGGGGGGGGTGGGGGGGGGGGGGGGTGGGGGGGGGGGGGGGTGGGGGGGGGGGGGGGTGGGGGGGGGGGGGGGTGGGGGGGGGGGGGGGTGGGGGGGGGGGGGGGTGGGGGGGGGGGGGGGTGGGGGGGGGGGGGGGTGGGGGGGGGGGGGGGTGGGGGGGGGGGGGGGTGGGGGGGGGGGGGGGTGGGGGGGGGGGGGGGTGGGGGGGGGGGGGGGTGGGGGGGGGGGGGGGTGGGGGGGGGGGGGGGTGGGGGGGGGGGGGGGTGGGGGGGGGGGGGGGTGGGGGGGGGGGGGGGTGGGGGGGGGGGGGGGTGGGGGGGGGGGGGGGTGGGGGGGGGGGGGGGTGGGGGGGGGGGGGGGTGGGGGGGGGGGGGGGTGGGGGGGGGGGGGGGTGGGGGGGGGGGGGGGTGGGGGGGGGGGGGGGTGGGGGGGGGGGGGGGTGGGGGGGGGGGGGGGTGGGGGGGGGGGGGGGTGGGGGGGGGGGGGGGTGGGGGGGGGGGGGGGTGGGGGGGGGGGGGGGTGGGGGGGGGGGGGGGTGGGGGGGGGGGGGGGTGGGGGGGGGGGGGGGTGGGGGGGGGGGGGGGTGGGGGGGGGGGGGGGTGGGGGGGGGGGGGGGTGGGGGGGGGGGGGGGTGGGGGGGGGGGGGGGTGGGGGGGGGGGGGGGTGGGGGGGGGGGGGGGTGGGGGGGGGGGGGGGTGGGGGGGGGGGGGGGTGGGGGGGGGGGGGGGTGGGGGGGGGGGGGGGTGGGGGGGGGGGGGGGTGGGGGGGGGGGGGGGTGGGGGGGGGGGGGGGTGGGGGGGGGGGGGGGTGGGGGGGGGGGGGGGTGGGGGGGGGGGGGGGTGGGGGGGGGGGGGGGTGGGGGGGGGGGGGGGTGGGGGGGGGGGGGGGTGGGGGGGGGGGGGGGTGGGGGGGGGGGGGGGTGGGGGGGGGGGGGGGTGGGGGGGGGGGGGGGTGGGGGGGGGGGGGGGTGGGGGGGGGGGGGGGTGGGGGGGGGGGGGGGTGGGGGGGGGGGGGGGTGGGGGGGGGGGGGGGTGGGGGGGGGGGGGGGTGGGGGGGGGGGGGGGTGGGGGGGGGGGGGGGTGGGGGGGGGGGGGGGTGGGGGGGGGGGGGGGTGGGGGGGGGGGGGGGTGGGGGGGGGGGGGGGTGGGGGGGGGGGGGGGTGGGGGGGGGGGGGGGTGGGGGGGGGGGGGGGTGGGGGGGGGGGGGGGTGGGGGGGGGGGGGGGTGGGGGGGGGGGGGGGTGGGGGGGGGGGGGGGTGGGGGGGGGGGGGGGTGGGGGGGGGGGGGGGTGGGGGGGGGGGGGGGTGGGGGGGGGGGGGGGTGGGGGGGGGGGGGGGTGGGGGGGGGGGGGGGTGGGGGGGGGGGGGGGTGGGGGGGGGGGGGGGTGGGGGGGGGGGGGGGTGGGGGGGGGGGGGGGTGGGGGGGGGGGGGGGTGGGGGGGGGGGGGGGTGGGGGGGGGGGGGGGTGGGGGGGGGGGGGGGTGGGGGGGGGGGGGGGTGGGGGGGGGGGGGGGTGGGGGGGGGGGGGGGTGGGGGGGGGGGGGGGTGGGGGGGGGGGGGGGTGGGGGGGGGGGGGGGTGGGGGGGGGGGGGGGTGGGGGGGGGGGGGGGTGGGGGGGGGGGGGGGTGGGGGGGGGGGGGGGTGGGGGGGGGGGGGGGTGGGGGGGGGGGGGGGTGGGGGGGGGGGGGGGTGGGGGGGGGGGGGGGTGGGGGGGGGGGGGGGTGGGGGGGGGGGGGGGTGGGGGGGGGGGGGGGTGGGGGGGGGGGGGGGTGGGGGGGGGGGGGGGTGGGGGGGGGGGGGGGTGGGGGGGGGGGGGGGTGGGGGGGGGGGGGGGTGGGGGGGGGGGGGGGTGGGGGGGGGGGGGGGTGGGGGGGGGGGGGGGTGGGGGGGGGGGGGGGTGGGGGGGGGGGGGGGTGGGGGGGGGGGGGGGTGGGGGGGGGGGGGGGTGGGGGGGGGGGGGGGTGGGGGGGGGGGGGGGTGGGGGGGGGGGGGGGTGGGGGGGGGGGGGGGTGGGGGGGGGGGGGGGTGGGGGGGGGGGGGGGTGGGGGGGGGGGGGGGTGGGGGGGGGGGGGGGTGGGGGGGGGGGGGGGTGGGGGGGGGGGGGGGTGGGGGGGGGGGGGGGTGGGGGGGGGGGGGGGTGGGGGGGGGGGGGGGTGGGGGGGGGGGGGGGTGGGGGGGGGGGGGGGTGGGGGGGGGGGGGGGTGGGGGGGGGGGGGGGTGGGGGGGGGGGGGGGTGGGGGGGGGGGGGGGTGGGGGGGGGGGGGGGTGGGGGGGGGGGGGGGTGGGGGGGGGGGGGGGTGGGGGGGGGGGGGGGTGGGGGGGGGGGGGGGTGGGGGGGGGGGGGGGTGGGGGGGGGGGGGGGTGGGGGGGGGGGGGGGTGGGGGGGGGGGGGGGTGGGGGGGGGGGGGGGTGGGGGGGGGGGGGGGTGGGGGGGGGGGGGGGTGGGGGGGGGGGGGGGTGGGGGGGGGGGGGGGTGGGGGGGGGGGGGGGTGGGGGGGGGGGGGGGTGGGGGGGGGGGGGGGTGGGGGGGGGGGGGGGTGGGGGGGGGGGGGGGTGGGGGGGGGGGGGGGTGGGGGGGGGGGGGGGTGGGGGGGGGGGGGGGTGGGGGGGGGGGGGGGTGGGGGGGGGGGGGGGTGGGGGGGGGGGGGGGTGGGGGGGGGGGGGGGTGGGGGGGGGGGGGGGTGGGGGGGGGGGGGGGTGGGGGGGGGGGGGGGTGGGGGGGGGGGGGGGTGGGGGGGGGGGGGGGTGGGGGGGGGGGGGGGTGGGGGGGGGGGGGGGTGGGGGGGGGGGGGGGTGGGGGGGGGGGGGGGTGGGGGGGGGGGGGGGTGGGGGGGGGGGGGGGTGGGGGGGGGGGGGGGTGGGGGGGGGGGGGGGTGGGGGGGGGGGGGGGTGGGGGGGGGGGGGGGTGGGGGGGGGGGGGGGTGGGGGGGGGGGGGGGTGGGGGGGGGGGGGGGTGGGGGGGGGGGGGGGTGGGGGGGGGGGGGGGTGGGGGGGGGGGGGGGTGGGGGGGGGGGGGGGTGGGGGGGGGGGGGGGTGGGGGGGGGGGGGGGTGGGGGGGGGGGGGGGTGGGGGGGGGGGGGGGTGGGGGGGGGGGGGGGTGGGGGGGGGGGGGGGTGGGGGGGGGGGGGGGTGGGGGGGGGGGGGGGTGGGGGGGGGGGGGGGTGGGGGGGGGGGGGGGTGGGGGGGGGGGGGGGTGGGGGGGGGGGGGGGTGGGGGGGGGGGGGGGTGGGGGGGGGGGGGGGTGGGGGGGGGGGGGGGTGGGGGGGGGGGGGGGTGGGGGGGGGGGGGGGTGGGGGGGGGGGGGGGTGGGGGGGGGGGGGGGTGGGGGGGGGGGGGGGTGGGGGGGGGGGGGGGTGGGGGGGGGGGGGGGTGGGGGGGGGGGGGGGTGGGGGGGGGGGGGGGTGGGGGGGGGGGGGGGTGGGGGGGGGGGGGGGTGGGGGGGGGGGGGGGTGGGGGGGGGGGGGGGTGGGGGGGGGGGGGGGTGGGGGGGGGGGGGGGTGGGGGGGGGGGGGGGTGGGGGGGGGGGGGGGTGGGGGGGGGGGGGGGTGGGGGGGGGGGGGGGTGGGGGGGGGGGGGGGTGGGGGGGGGGGGGGGTGGGGGGGGGGGGGGGTGGGGGGGGGGGGGGGTGGGGGGGGGGGGGGGTGGGGGGGGGGGGGGGTGGGGGGGGGGGGGGGTGGGGGGGGGGGGGGGTGGGGGGGGGGGGGGGTGGGGGGGGGGGGGGGTGGGGGGGGGGGGGGGTGGGGGGGGGGGGGGGTGGGGGGGGGGGGGGGTGGGGGGGGGGGGGGGTGGGGGGGGGGGGGGGTGGGGGGGGGGGGGGGTGGGGGGGGGGGGGGGTGGGGGGGGGGGGGGGTGGGGGGGGGGGGGGGTGGGGGGGGGGGGGGGTGGGGGGGGGGGGGGGTGGGGGGGGGGGGGGGTGGGGGGGGGGGGGGGTGGGGGGGGGGGGGGGTGGGGGGGGGGGGGGGTGGGGGGGGGGGGGGGTGGGGGGGGGGGGGGGTGGGGGGGGGGGGGGGTGGGGGGGGGGGGGGGTGGGGGGGGGGGGGGGTGGGGGGGGGGGGGGGTGGGGGGGGGGGGGGGTGGGGGGGGGGGGGGGTGGGGGGGGGGGGGGGTGGGGGGGGGGGGGGGTGGGGGGGGGGGGGGGTGGGGGGGGGGGGGGGTGGGGGGGGGGGGGGGTGGGGGGGGGGGGGGGTGGGGGGGGGGGGGGGTGGGGGGGGGGGGGGGTGGGGGGGGGGGGGGGTGGGGGGGGGGGGGGGTGGGGGGGGGGGGGGGTGGGGGGGGGGGGGGGTGGGGGGGGGGGGGGGTGGGGGGGGGGGGGGGTGGGGGGGGGGGGGGGTGGGGGGGGGGGGGGGTGGGGGGGGGGGGGGGTGGGGGGGGGGGGGGGTGGGGGGGGGGGGGGGTGGGGGGGGGGGGGGGTGGGGGGGGGGGGGGGTGGGGGGGGGGGGGGGTGGGGGGGGGGGGGGGTGGGGGGGGGGGGGGGTGGGGGGGGGGGGGGGTGGGGGGGGGGGGGGGTGGGGGGGGGGGGGGGTGGGGGGGGGGGGGGGTGGGGGGGGGGGGGGGTGGGGGGGGGGGGGGGTGGGGGGGGGGGGGGGTGGGGGGGGGGGGGGGTGGGGGGGGGGGGGGGTGGGGGGGGGGGGGGGTGGGGGGGGGGGGGGGTGGGGGGGGGGGGGGGTGGGGGGGGGGGGGGGTGGGGGGGGGGGGGGGTGGGGGGGGGGGGGGGTGGGGGGGGGGGGGGGTGGGGGGGGGGGGGGGTGGGGGGGGGGGGGGGTGGGGGGGGGGGGGGGTGGGGGGGGGGGGGGGTGGGGGGGGGGGGGGGTGGGGGGGGGGGGGGGTGGGGGGGGGGGGGGGTGGGGGGGGGGGGGGGTGGGGGGGGGGGGGGGTGGGGGGGGGGGGGGGTGGGGGGGGGGGGGGGTGGGGGGGGGGGGGGGTGGGGGGGGGGGGGGGTGGGGGGGGGGGGGGGTGGGGGGGGGGGGGGGTGGGGGGGGGGGGGGGTGGGGGGGGGGGGGGGTGGGGGGGGGGGGGGGTGGGGGGGGGGGGGGGTGGGGGGGGGGGGGGGTGGGGGGGGGGGGGGGTGGGGGGGGGGGGGGGTGGGGGGGGGGGGGGGTGGGGGGGGGGGGGGGTGGGGGGGGGGGGGGGTGGGGGGGGGGGGGGGTGGGGGGGGGGGGGGGTGGGGGGGGGGGGGGGTGGGGGGGGGGGGGGGTGGGGGGGGGGGGGGGTGGGGGGGGGGGGGGGTGGGGGGGGGGGGGGGTGGGGGGGGGGGGGGGTGGGGGGGGGGGGGGGTGGGGGGGGGGGGGGGTGGGGGGGGGGGGGGGTGGGGGGGGGGGGGGGTGGGGGGGGGGGGGGGTGGGGGGGGGGGGGGGTGGGGGGGGGGGGGGGTGGGGGGGGGGGGGGGTGGGGGGGGGGGGGGGTGGGGGGGGGGGGGGGTGGGGGGGGGGGGGGGTGGGGGGGGGGGGGGGTGGGGGGGGGGGGGGGTGGGGGGGGGGGGGGGTGGGGGGGGGGGGGGGTGGGGGGGGGGGGGGGTGGGGGGGGGGGGGGGTGGGGGGGGGGGGGGGTGGGGGGGGGGGGGGGTGGGGGGGGGGGGGGGTGGGGGGGGGGGGGGGTGGGGGGGGGGGGGGGTGGGGGGGGGGGGGGGTGGGGGGGGGGGGGGGTGGGGGGGGGGGGGGGTGGGGGGGGGGGGGGGTGGGGGGGGGGGGGGGTGGGGGGGGGGGGGGGTGGGGGGGGGGGGGGGTGGGGGGGGGGGGGGGTGGGGGGGGGGGGGGGTGGGGGGGGGGGGGGGTGGGGGGGGGGGGGGGTGGGGGGGGGGGGGGGTGGGGGGGGGGGGGGGTGGGGGGGGGGGGGGGTGGGGGGGGGGGGGGGTGGGGGGGGGGGGGGGTGGGGGGGGGGGGGGGTGGGGGGGGGGGGGGGTGGGGGGGGGGGGGGGTGGGGGGGGGGGGGGGTGGGGGGGGGGGGGGGTGGGGGGGGGGGGGGGTGGGGGGGGGGGGGGGTGGGGGGGGGGGGGGGTGGGGGGGGGGGGGGGTGGGGGGGGGGGGGGGTGGGGGGGGGGGGGGGTGGGGGGGGGGGGGGGTGGGGGGGGGGGGGGGTGGGGGGGGGGGGGGGTGGGGGGGGGGGGGGGTGGGGGGGGGGGGGGGTGGGGGGGGGGGGGGGTGGGGGGGGGGGGGGGTGGGGGGGGGGGGGGGTGGGGGGGGGGGGGGGTGGGGGGGGGGGGGGGTGGGGGGGGGGGGGGGTGGGGGGGGGGGGGGGTGGGGGGGGGGGGGGGTGGGGGGGGGGGGGGGTGGGGGGGGGGGGGGGTGGGGGGGGGGGGGGGTGGGGGGGGGGGGGGGTGGGGGGGGGGGGGGGTGGGGGGGGGGGGGGGTGGGGGGGGGGGGGGGTGGGGGGGGGGGGGGGTGGGGGGGGGGGGGGGTGGGGGGGGGGGGGGGTGGGGGGGGGGGGGGGTGGGGGGGGGGGGGGGTGGGGGGGGGGGGGGGTGGGGGGGGGGGGGGGTGGGGGGGGGGGGGGGTGGGGGGGGGGGGGGGTGGGGGGGGGGGGGGGTGGGGGGGGGGGGGGGTGGGGGGGGGGGGGGGTGGGGGGGGGGGGGGGTGGGGGGGGGGGGGGGTGGGGGGGGGGGGGGGTGGGGGGGGGGGGGGGTGGGGGGGGGGGGGGGTGGGGGGGGGGGGGGGTGGGGGGGGGGGGGGGTGGGGGGGGGGGGGGGTGGGGGGGGGGGGGGGTGGGGGGGGGGGGGGGTGGGGGGGGGGGGGGGTGGGGGGGGGGGGGGGTGGGGGGGGGGGGGGGTGGGGGGGGGGGGGGGTGGGGGGGGGGGGGGGTGGGGGGGGGGGGGGGTGGGGGGGGGGGGGGGTGGGGGGGGGGGGGGGTGGGGGGGGGGGGGGGTGGGGGGGGGGGGGGGTGGGGGGGGGGGGGGGTGGGGGGGGGGGGGGGTGGGGGGGGGGGGGGGTGGGGGGGGGGGGGGGTGGGGGGGGGGGGGGGTGGGGGGGGGGGGGGGTGGGGGGGGGGGGGGGTGGGGGGGGGGGGGGGTGGGGGGGGGGGGGGGTGGGGGGGGGGGGGGGTGGGGGGGGGGGGGGGTGGGGGGGGGGGGGGGTGGGGGGGGGGGGGGGTGGGGGGGGGGGGGGGTGGGGGGGGGGGGGGGTGGGGGGGGGGGGGGGTGGGGGGGGGGGGGGGTGGGGGGGGGGGGGGGTGGGGGGGGGGGGGGGTGGGGGGGGGGGGGGGTGGGGGGGGGGGGGGGTGGGGGGGGGGGGGGGTGGGGGGGGGGGGGGGTGGGGGGGGGGGGGGGTGGGGGGGGGGGGGGGTGGGGGGGGGGGGGGGTGGGGGGGGGGGGGGGTGGGGGGGGGGGGGGGTGGGGGGGGGGGGGGGTGGGGGGGGGGGGGGGTGGGGGGGGGGGGGGGTGGGGGGGGGGGGGGGTGGGGGGGGGGGGGGGTGGGGGGGGGGGGGGGTGGGGGGGGGGGGGGGTGGGGGGGGGGGGGGGTGGGGGGGGGGGGGGGTGGGGGGGGGGGGGGGTGGGGGGGGGGGGGGGTGGGGGGGGGGGGGGGTGGGGGGGGGGGGGGGTGGGGGGGGGGGGGGGTGGGGGGGGGGGGGGGTGGGGGGGGGGGGGGGTGGGGGGGGGGGGGGGTGGGGGGGGGGGGGGGTGGGGGGGGGGGGGGGTGGGGGGGGGGGGGGGTGGGGGGGGGGGGGGGTGGGGGGGGGGGGGGGTGGGGGGGGGGGGGGGTGGGGGGGGGGGGGGGTGGGGGGGGGGGGGGGTGGGGGGGGGGGGGGGTGGGGGGGGGGGGGGGTGGGGGGGGGGGGGGGTGGGGGGGGGGGGGGGTGGGGGGGGGGGGGGGTGGGGGGGGGGGGGGGTGGGGGGGGGGGGGGGTGGGGGGGGGGGGGGGTGGGGGGGGGGGGGGGTGGGGGGGGGGGGGGGTGGGGGGGGGGGGGGGTGGGGGGGGGGGGGGGTGGGGGGGGGGGGGGGTGGGGGGGGGGGGGGGTGGGGGGGGGGGGGGGTGGGGGGGGGGGGGGGTGGGGGGGGGGGGGGGTGGGGGGGGGGGGGGGTGGGGGGGGGGGGGGGTGGGGGGGGGGGGGGGTGGGGGGGGGGGGGGGTGGGGGGGGGGGGGGGTGGGGGGGGGGGGGGGTGGGGGGGGGGGGGGGTGGGGGGGGGGGGGGGTGGGGGGGGGGGGGGGTGGGGGGGGGGGGGGGTGGGGGGGGGGGGGGGTGGGGGGGGGGGGGGGTGGGGGGGGGGGGGGGTGGGGGGGGGGGGGGGTGGGGGGGGGGGGGGGTGGGGGGGGGGGGGGGTGGGGGGGGGGGGGGGTGGGGGGGGGGGGGGGTGGGGGGGGGGGGGGGTGGGGGGGGGGGGGGGTGGGGGGGGGGGGGGGTGGGGGGGGGGGGGGGTGGGGGGGGGGGGGGGTGGGGGGGGGGGGGGGTGGGGGGGGGGGGGGGTGGGGGGGGGGGGGGGTGGGGGGGGGGGGGGGTGGGGGGGGGGGGGGGTGGGGGGGGGGGGGGGTGGGGGGGGGGGGGGGTGGGGGGGGGGGGGGGTGGGGGGGGGGGGGGGTGGGGGGGGGGGGGGGTGGGGGGGGGGGGGGGTGGGGGGGGGGGGGGGTGGGGGGGGGGGGGGGTGGGGGGGGGGGGGGGTGGGGGGGGGGGGGGGTGGGGGGGGGGGGGGGTGGGGGGGGGGGGGGGTGGGGGGGGGGGGGGGTGGGGGGGGGGGGGGGTGGGGGGGGGGGGGGGTGGGGGGGGGGGGGGGTGGGGGGGGGGGGGGGTGGGGGGGGGGGGGGGTGGGGGGGGGGGGGGGTGGGGGGGGGGGGGGGTGGGGGGGGGGGGGGGTGGGGGGGGGGGGGGGTGGGGGGGGGGGGGGGTGGGGGGGGGGGGGGGTGGGGGGGGGGGGGGGTGGGGGGGGGGGGGGGTGGGGGGGGGGGGGGGTGGGGGGGGGGGGGGGTGGGGGGGGGGGGGGGTGGGGGGGGGGGGGGGTGGGGGGGGGGGGGGGTGGGGGGGGGGGGGGGTGGGGGGGGGGGGGGGTGGGGGGGGGGGGGGGTGGGGGGGGGGGGGGGTGGGGGGGGGGGGGGGTGGGGGGGGGGGGGGGTGGGGGGGGGGGGGGGTGGGGGGGGGGGGGGGTGGGGGGGGGGGGGGGTGGGGGGGGGGGGGGGTGGGGGGGGGGGGGGGTGGGGGGGGGGGGGGGTGGGGGGGGGGGGGGGTGGGGGGGGGGGGGGGTGGGGGGGGGGGGGGGTGGGGGGGGGGGGGGGTGGGGGGGGGGGGGGGTGGGGGGGGGGGGGGGTGGGGGGGGGGGGGGGTGGGGGGGGGGGGGGGTGGGGGGGGGGGGGGGTGGGGGGGGGGGGGGGTGGGGGGGGGGGGGGGTGGGGGGGGGGGGGGGTGGGGGGGGGGGGGGGTGGGGGGGGGGGGGGGTGGGGGGGGGGGGGGGTGGGGGGGGGGGGGGGTGGGGGGGGGGGGGGGTGGGGGGGGGGGGGGGTGGGGGGGGGGGGGGGTGGGGGGGGGGGGGGGTGGGGGGGGGGGGGGGTGGGGGGGGGGGGGGGTGGGGGGGGGGGGGGGTGGGGGGGGGGGGGGGTGGGGGGGGGGGGGGGTGGGGGGGGGGGGGGGTGGGGGGGGGGGGGGGTGGGGGGGGGGGGGGGTGGGGGGGGGGGGGGGTGGGGGGGGGGGGGGGTGGGGGGGGGGGGGGGTGGGGGGGGGGGGGGGTGGGGGGGGGGGGGGGTGGGGGGGGGGGGGGGTGGGGGGGGGGGGGGGTGGGGGGGGGGGGGGGTGGGGGGGGGGGGGGGTGGGGGGGGGGGGGGGTGGGGGGGGGGGGGGGTGGGGGGGGGGGGGGGTGGGGGGGGGGGGGGGTGGGGGGGGGGGGGGGTGGGGGGGGGGGGGGGTGGGGGGGGGGGGGGGTGGGGGGGGGGGGGGGTGGGGGGGGGGGGGGGTGGGGGGGGGGGGGGGTGGGGGGGGGGGGGGGTGGGGGGGGGGGGGGGTGGGGGGGGGGGGGGGTGGGGGGGGGGGGGGGTGGGGGGGGGGGGGGGTGGGGGGGGGGGGGGGTGGGGGGGGGGGGGGGTGGGGGGGGGGGGGGGTGGGGGGGGGGGGGGGTGGGGGGGGGGGGGGGTGGGGGGGGGGGGGGGTGGGGGGGGGGGGGGGTGGGGGGGGGGGGGGGTGGGGGGGGGGGGGGGTGGGGGGGGGGGGGGGTGGGGGGGGGGGGGGGTGGGGGGGGGGGGGGGTGGGGGGGGGGGGGGGTGGGGGGGGGGGGGGGTGGGGGGGGGGGGGGGTGGGGGGGGGGGGGGGTGGGGGGGGGGGGGGGTGGGGGGGGGGGGGGGTGGGGGGGGGGGGGGGTGGGGGGGGGGGGGGGTGGGGGGGGGGGGGGGTGGGGGGGGGGGGGGGTGGGGGGGGGGGGGGGTGGGGGGGGGGGGGGGTGGGGGGGGGGGGGGGTGGGGGGGGGGGGGGGTGGGGGGGGGGGGGGGTGGGGGGGGGGGGGGGTGGGGGGGGGGGGGGGTGGGGGGGGGGGGGGGTGGGGGGGGGGGGGGGTGGGGGGGGGGGGGGGTGGGGGGGGGGGGGGGTGGGGGGGGGGGGGGGTGGGGGGGGGGGGGGGTGGGGGGGGGGGGGGGTGGGGGGGGGGGGGGGTGGGGGGGGGGGGGGGTGGGGGGGGGGGGGGGTGGGGGGGGGGGGGGGTGGGGGGGGGGGGGGGTGGGGGGGGGGGGGGGTGGGGGGGGGGGGGGGTGGGGGGGGGGGGGGGTGGGGGGGGGGGGGGGTGGGGGGGGGGGGGGGTGGGGGGGGGGGGGGGTGGGGGGGGGGGGGGGTGGGGGGGGGGGGGGGTGGGGGGGGGGGGGGGTGGGGGGGGGGGGGGGTGGGGGGGGGGGGGGGTGGGGGGGGGGGGGGGTGGGGGGGGGGGGGGGGGGGGGGGGGGGGGGGTGGGGGGGGGGGGGGGTGGGGGGGGGGGGGGGTGGGGGGGGGGGGGGGTGGGGGGGGGGGGGGGTGGGGGGGGGGGGGGGTGGGGGGGGGGGGGGGTGGGGGGGGCGTGTCCCCAGGCCTCGGCGACGCGCCGGAGGCCCAGGGACAAGGTGAGTGCCGGGTGGGGGAGGCGGCATGAAGCCTCTGCCGTTCGCTCGGCAGCGGCTTCATGCCGGCTGCTTCCCCAAAAAGAGAGCTGGGAAGCGCTCTGGGGAAACGCCGGCTTCAGGCTGGCCGGGCGGCGCGAGGGCGGCGTGGCTGCGTTGCAGCTGCGCCCCCCGTGCGAATGGCGGCCTGGAGACGGTGTTTTTACCGTCTCCAGGCCGCCATGATTTGCCCGTGCGGAAACGGCCTAAGAGAAAAGTAAAGCAGATTTTTTTTACAAAATTGTTTGGTAAGATTCATTCCAAGTTGTGCCCCATAGAACCCACAAGCTGAGGTTACACTTGTTCATTTCTGTGAGACTTGCAAGAGCTTCCTACTGGAGTGTAATATGTTACAAAGAAACAACAGCTTCAAAATCAGCAAGTTACATTAATATCTGAATTGGGTCATCAAAGCCTTTCCAGAGAAGTACATTACACATTTTGTTACAACTTTGGAAATGCTGATGATGAAAGAAAGCAGTCATTCATTTTCCTTCCTACCCCCCACCCTTTCTCACACAATTAGCTCGCGAGGCATCTGCCAAAAGCAATGCAATGAAATGGTTAGCAAAATATACAGTCCTTGACTGATGAAATGCAGGGCAAGCAAAACATATCTATGTGTAGGGCCTTCTGCATCTCACATTATGGAAAAACTGGTGCTCAAAGCTTCCATCTCTGTATTCAGGATTACATAGCAGTGCTGGTGTTTCAGTGCCAAATCCTAGTCACGCTAACTACACATGTACAAGATATAGAACTGTGTTTTGATAAGGAAATATACGTATCTATATTCTTAAAACTGACAAATTCACTGAATCCCTAATTCTGGTCTTCATTCTTAACAGTTTGTGATTATCATGATCCTCTGGCACCTGGAACAATTTCTGCCATTTTATTTTATAGCCACTGGAGTACATGAAGTTGCCTTGTAAAGGGACATTGGTCTATTGAGTTCAGTACTGTCTGCGCTGAGTGGCAGCAGCCCTCCGGGATTTCCTGAGGTCCTTCACTTCGTTTACTATCCAATCAGTTTAGGATTGAAGCTGGGACCTTTTGCATACAAGGCAGATGCTCCGCCACTGAGCTACCATATTTCTGTGACATTCCATGCTAAATGAAGAGAGTCTTGTGAGCCCTATTTGGTAATGGACATTTGTTGAAATAAATGCATATTATAAAATACATTCTAGGATCTCGCCCGTCCTGCTAATCTATTCTGCCAATGTCAGCATAGCCTCTTGTGAAGCATAACTGTGGGGAAAGATAGTGATAGTCCCATGAGAATGACAGAAGGTCTCTGGATGCAGATTTTTAAAACTGCAAGAGGATTATAAAGAGGATTGATTTTTTTTCATAACCCCAGAGACTGGTGGTTTTATATCCTATGTTGTTTATCAACTAAGTACAGATATAATTCACAAATGCATAATGGCGGCCAAATTGAATCATGACTGAGAACTGTTCGCATGTTCATCAGCTGAAATTCAATAAGTATTGATGAACTGGGGCATAGGTCCGAATTTTCAAACCTGGAATAGAAGCCCAAATCCATTTATGTTAACCATAAATCAGAAAGCAAGGATGCATATGCATTATTGCATGCCTTGGAATGACCCGAAATGCTTTTGTTTGTTTCCTGGTGGCTAATATAGTTTTATGGATTACAAGCCTATTTAGTTAGTTGCACATTAATCAGCTGAAATTTTTGAAAGCGAGGAATCAATAGAAAACAGGTTACCCGTGTGCATGCCAACAAAGGATTGGTTTTTAGGCTAGGTGCGAAATCTCATTTTCAATCTCAAACCATAAGGAATATGGGGGAGGAAGAAGTGGTGCTCAGTTACCAAGAGAACTGGCCAAATTCTTAAAGGGAACCTGATAATGATCAGCTGATATCACTCTCCACTGATATGGTCACACGTAGCAGTCCCAGCAACATAAATTAACACATAGGATTACAACAAGATCATTAGACCATTTTGGTATGTTCTTTTTAAAAATGGATCTCTCCAATAGTGGACTGGTGTGGGGAAAGATTACATTAAACCTGCTATTGGATACTGAAGCAGGGAGGAAAAATTTAGAAGAGTCCAGAACTGTAAATATGAAGCTTAGTTGTCAACAACCATCTTCCCAAACTTCTATTCTTGCTTTAAGGTTGTAAAAGCACCATTTTTTTTTAGCAAGGAGTTGTTCTTTCTAGAATTATCACGAAGTTTCATATCAAGCAGACTTCAACTTGGCACCTGGCTTTCCAGTGCCTCAGATAAGTCTCCATTTGGTTCAGGAACTTTAGGCAACCCTATTACCTGCACAGAAAAGCTCTCTTGAAGAGATCTGTGTTGCATAGTTTGCAGAAAGACAGGAGTAGGAGCCTTCCTGACCTCCTTGGGTGGAACATTCCACAAGGCAGGAAAGCATGTGTGTGAACAGTTGTTTATTTTGCCCATTTGCAGGTTTGTACCCACAGAATTAAATTAAATGCAGGATTAAATTAAATGCAGGATTTAAATAGCTAGTTTGAACAGTTGTCTGGAGAACTGGCACATAACATTTTGGAAATAAATAGACCAGGGACTGTGTCACTTTCTTTCCTTTTTTAAAGTTATATTTTCATTGGTTTTCGAAATGCAGTAGTGTACACAGTTGTAATAAGTCAATGCAATATGTGTGGAGAACAGAAAAGAATATATATATATACTGTGTCTAAATGTTTGTTGCTTAAATTTTACATAATAATAATAACAATTGATGCAGATGAGAATAGAAATTTCCAACAGTACATCTATGTGTTGTAAATTGGATTCTACATTGCTATTATTAATGTCTT
Organism: Sphaerodactylus townsendi; assembly: GCF_021028975.2. Classification (NCBI taxonomy): domain Eukaryota; kingdom Metazoa; phylum Chordata; class Lepidosauria; order Squamata; family Sphaerodactylidae; genus Sphaerodactylus; species Sphaerodactylus townsendi. The sequence continues at coordinate 150,189,016 of NC_059426.1, forward strand.
ATTTTGGGGATCATTACTATACAGGTATCATTAACATAGGTTCCCATACTTTGAGAAAAGAATCAAGACTGTGCCACTCTCAACAAGCTTTTGTGAACATTGCCCAGTCAGGCTAAGATTACAGAGTGCATGGTTTCCCTGGAAGATTTTCTCATTATATGATATGTCATTTGGATTTACCATTGAAATCTTCCCATAAAAGGTAGAGGAGGGAATTTTTCCACACACCTTGAGGGACTGGTTTTATATATCACCCAGCAATCACAGTTAGTGATTATTTGCCTTGGGCTGCCATAACCTCCACGCTGCTTTGTATCATGAACTAGATTTGTTCCCCAGAACCCGCTTTGCTTTCTAAACATATCTGATGTTTCAGTAAGCTTCTGTCACTAATAAAAATCAAATTTAACCTTCTGATGTTAATTAGAAGTGTGAAAAAAGTATTCTTCTCAAAATGTACTAACTCAGGCTCACCTGAGCGAATCCTCCATACTCAGAGTTCCCTGCACACAAATGTGATGGGTGAACAGAGCATTTTTTTTATTTGGCATGGAAGAACGTTCAACAGCCCAGACACAAGTTTATCACCTCAGTGAGAAATAGGCATTGTTGTATTTAACAGTTAAGAGCCTGAAAATATAAAACAGATGGGGTTGAAGTTATGCCACAGAGTTCTATGTGCAACATAATTCTGATAAATCAGCTGGTAGCTGCTTGCAAATACCATTTTAGGAAAAAAGAGAAAAGTAATTTTTTAAAAATAAACACAGCTGATTTCAAAAAGACCAATTCTCTTTTCAAGCATTTCCAGCTGCCAAACTCAAATATGCTAGGCCGCTGACCCACAATAGGGAATGCAGGTGTATTTTTCAATGTGAACATAATTGTGTTCAGTATTCCTATTCAGAAAGAGCAGTCTTGTTTAGGTTAAGCTAGCACTGTTGATTAAGCAGCAATGTATACCAAGTTTTTGGCTGCTAGGCTAGATACAGATGTTCATGTCTCAGACATCTTTAGATACTGCAGGCATTCCTTGGCTACAGAGATTAAACAGCCTGCAAGATACAACAAAACTGCCTGAGGTAATTGTGACTAATTCTAACGAACTGTAGGGGGATAACTTCCTGCATCTCTTGAGGAATGACAGTTTTAAAACAGCAAAATTCTTTTTTCAACCTGATGACCTTCTTAAAATGACAACAGCAACTAATGATTCAAGAAAAAATAATCATTACTGTTAGCAAGAATGGGATTGTTTTAAGCTATAACCTTGGGAAGAGGAACACGGCCTGTGATCCTCCGCATCTGCAGTTCTATGAGCGGAGGTGGGAAGAAGATGGATCTTACACAGGTTGTTTCAGATTGCTGTTGGCGTCATGGTGCTGAGCCTTGTATATTTAATGCCACCAAGTCAGCAGCTTGCAATCCCAGTGTCTCATTTTTATGTGGCTAATATTCATCTGTTTAGAGCTGTTTGCAGAGGAGGAATGCAGTCGGGTGCTGCTTGAACAACTGTGGTTTCTATAGAGGAAGACAACTCAAAGAGGTTTCTGCCCACCTGCCTAGGAGCACCGTGTCCTTGAGAAATCTTCTTGATTGTGCTATTGTGTGAAACATGCTCAGCCAGGTTTTCCAAGGTATAAGAACATTCAATCCTTCTTTGTATAAAATAATTCATTTTTTTTAAAAAAAAGATACTCATATTGTGCAAAGATTTCTCCACTAGACTAAAAAAAGTCTGCTCTTTTCTCCCCAGCTGGGGGAAAATATGTATGTTGAAATACTTGACGACTACTGAAGTCTAAAGGAAATTGGTCCCTTACATGTTTACATGATTGCCACTGTTGTGGGTTTTGATGAAGGGAAGAACTAATCTCCCAGGTGGGAAAATAAGAATCTCTTCAGGGCCATTGTCTACCTTTGAATTGTTGTTTTGCCACAGGAGAGTCAGCACAACTGCCAGTGTATGATACATCTCACAAGCGACTTTGAAAGCTCTTTGTTAATACCACATTAAAAAAGAGGAAAAATGCATGATCTCCATCACAGAGCAGAATTATTTCTCAAGAAGTCATTTTAAAGTTCATTATTATAAAGATGATCCTAGAGTCTAAACCATCAGGAAGACTTTCATTCTCAAGCATACCAAGTAATAACCTAAGGGAGTAAAAGTTACAAATATGTATGTTTGAATATATTTTGACCTTCATGAACAGTTTTTATCCTCTGGTTGAAAGAAAAAGCCCCCCCCCCCCCCGGAATAGTAGAAGACCATTCGTGCATATTTTAAAAGTTGGTTCTCCAATTCTTCATTTTTTTACAAAATTTATATCCCACATCTGTTATCATAAGGACTACCAATGTGGCAAGCAAATCACATCTTAAAAAACATTATAACCAACAAAAACACATCATTAACACAATTAAAACCAGAGTTAAAATACATGGTAAAACATAAAAAAATTAAAAGTTGGGAAAGAAGGGGGTGATCACTGAGGGAATGCCAAATGAAACACAAGTTGTGTTACCATTCACCACTTTCCACTCTCCACACTTGTTTCTCAGGGTCATGGTTACCAGGTCACATCACTACCATCCTTGCCTCTTTTAAAAGCTATAGAAAGCCATCATTGGCCCTTTCTGCACAAGTAACCTAAAACGTTTGCAGAACGTTTTCAGTCCCTCCCTTTACCACAGTGTTTACATTCACTCCTTCCAAATGTTTCATGGCCACTATGAGGGTCCCCCCCCCCTTTTGAAGGGGTTGTTTGTAGAAACAATGCTTCATAGTACCTTTGATTGTAGTAATCGAGAGTCTACTCATAAGTAAATTTACCTGCCTGTAATGGAAAATGCAAGAGGGACATACTCTCTACTCACTAACACACTCACTGTCAGCTCTCAGCTACTGTTTTCCAACTGTCTCTTTCTAACATTTTGTCAGTTCTCACTGGTGAATGGTCGATTCTGTATGGGCCAAAAGAGACAGATTGGTCAAGCAACCGGTAGGTAACAAATCTACAAGGATCCTGTCCATATTACCTCCTCATATATAAAATTACACCCAGAAAAGCATTGTTCTATAATTTCCCTTTCATTATTTGTTTCATCCATTCTTCAAAATGGCTGCCTTTTGGCTCATTCTGTCATATGAAGTTGGTCTTACAAATTGCAGAAAACTAGTCCATGACTTGATTAACTGATATGCTTTGTTTCTTGATAATTGTCAGTTGAAGATATTTTAATGTGACAATCTCAGTGCTACTCTTCTTCCTAAGTGATCTCTTGAGATCAAATTTTGCCAGAATATCAAGTGAATCAGCAATGTAGATTTTTGTATTATATTAATTGGCCTTTGACTGGATTCTGTTCTGCATGTTAAGGTCAGCAAATGAGAGTTAGAAATAAGGTTCCCATTACATGATAGCCATAATAATCATGGGGTAATGTGATCCAGAGTCATGTCCAGCCTTCTGCCATCCAAGCTATTTGCTAAACCCAATACAGAGAATTTTAATTAGTATTGTCAAGTAGTGGTATGCACCTTTTTTCTTTTATGGTATTTTTCAGATTCAGATTTAATAGACCTTTGGGGGGGAGGTCTGAAAAAGCTACATCCCCATACCAATATGCTTCTTTCAGCTTTTTTAATATTCAATTTTTTGTTCTAATAAAGCCTATGGGAAAACTTGTGGGGCTCTTTGCGGGGGGAGGTTAAAGTAGAGCCACCATATTTTAATAGCTTCAGATGACAACCCTTAGAAGAACTTCCAAATTTGTTAAATATGGAATCAAGTGGTCCAATTTTATGGCCTCCCAAATAGAGTTCCCCATCCATTCTCCATTGTTTTCCAGTGCAGAAAAATGACCCCCACCCCTGACCCAATCTTTATAAAACTTGGGGGTTCTTTCAAGGAGTATCAGCAGCTGCTGCACTGCAAGTTCCTGGACCTCAATCCTACCCCCAGAATTTCACAAAGATTTCCCAGTAGTTTCCTTATGCTGGGGAATTTTTCTCTCCATGATTCTCAGGTATGAAAAAACTCAATGTTATGTCAATGGCAGACCTTGGAGCGGCTGTGGCAAGCTGTTTTTCAAGATAGAGGTATCAAATTTGCTACATAGCTGCTGGAGACTCCCCTTACACAAACCTCACATTTGGTGAATATTGGATTGGGGGTTCAGTTTCGCGAGCATGCATTTTTTCTCCATTTCAGTGGCCCATAAAATGACCCCCTGACCAATCTGCGCCAAATTTTGGGGCCTGTGTAAGGAGAGTCACTGGCAGCTATGATTACAACATGGTGCCTGTACCTTGAAAACAGCTATCCAGAGCCTCTCAAATATCCCCACTGGCATAACACTGAACTATGACAGAACTGGGAATCATGGAAATATTTTTTTCCCAGGATAAGAAAACTATTAAGAAATCTTTGTGGGGCTCTTGGGGGCAGTTTTTAAAGGTATGCACATGAAATTTGCAGTGTAGTTTATGGTAACTCTCCTTACAACAACCCTCAAGTGTGGTGAAGATTGGGTCAGGTTTCCAGTTCTGTGGGGGCCCATTTTTTCTCCATTGGAAACACTGGAGAATAAATGGGAGCACTCTATTTGGAGGCCCAGAAAATTGGACCCCGATACAATTGAAACTTGGGAGTTCTTCTATGGAGAATCACCTAAAACTATTCTGAAAATTTGATGCCCATACCTCAAAACACTGCTTACCTAGAGCCCCGCAAACATTCTTCCAGGGTAAAATACACCTGAAAAATCTGGGGAGAAAATCGACCCCCCCAAAAATCAGCTTTTTGGGGGGGGGGTGTTGTCTTTTTGGCTCCATGGTGCTTCTTTTCTATTCATAAGGTCAGAAGACCCTCTTAACAGCATGGGGATGTACTTTTTTGTGCAGAGAACAAGGAAAGGAGACTTCACAACTGTTGTTGTTATGGATATTGTTACTTGCATTGTTACTCCCAAGTACAGCTCCTTACTGCTTATATTCTTTTTCTGTAAATAAAATACATTTGAGTTACTTAAAAAAACCTATCAAAGTCTGTTGATGTATGACTGACTTTGCAACTTTTTGATTTTGCAATCTTTATTTTATTTTATTGCCCCAGATAATTGGTTTGGATCCAGGAACCTAAAGATTCAAGTATCATATGTTTGTTCAAAACACACAAATCAAGGGATGTATTGTTGAATGCTCTGAAGTGATACACCATCCACAACCCCTCTCTCACTTCACAGAAAGAGGTCCTGATAACATTCCACAATAATCATGTGATTTGATTAAGATGCATGGGGGTGGGGAGGTCCAACCAAAATAAACTTTCCTTATATCAAGGCGAGTATCAAGTTTTTGTACATTGAAGCTGGCTCTAAGAGTTGTGAAACACAATTACTTTGGCCAACAAAACCAGATTTGTGTTTATGTGCTTGGGGGACATTTTTCTACACTGTGATACACTGGAATGGAACTTGGAGTAGTTAATAAATCTGAAATATTTTTTCCACACTATTGTCTTTAAAGGAGAAATAAATTCATTTTTTCTACTTCAATGGAAAATATCAATGGTTATACAAGACACTTTCTCATATTGATCTGAATAGAAAACAAGTACTGGGTCAATTGGATGTGTTTTTTACTGTTTACAAAATGACATTACCCATAATGGATGGCGAAATCAAATGTTGCAAAATCAATTTGCTTCACATCGAAATAAAGCACTGGCTTTGCATCAGGATGGAAGTAATCTATAAGAACATGTAAAGTTAAAGGAAATAAATGAGACTATAGGTGTTAGAATGCAAGTGTATCTGAATGGGCTGTAATATGAAGTAAATTACATAGGCAAACATGGTGAATTTAGATAACTATTGGTTTGAGATCAATTACTGGATTATGATGCATCTTTCTGCCTGCAAAGTACACAGTTAGAGTTAATAATGAAATCAAACCATTAAAGGTTGCAGTTTTTTCTAGATTCCATTTTTGCCGTAAGGATGTCATATACTCAGTCATGACTAGGATTCAAGGAACCCCCCTCCCCCATCTATCCATTCTGATATGTCATCCAAGTAGTATATGAAGTCATGCTTTTTGAGGGGAAGGGATGGAAGTGGTTAGTTACCAACTCACACAGGAAATTTCCTTCCTGTCATAATGAAGTTTCTCACCTATCCCATTGACCTGGGGTTCCCAGAGGAAAATTAAAAAAGTCAAAACCAGGTTTGAGGGGATAGGCTCTGGACCGGAGTATAACTCATGCAAGCCTGGATTGATATCTGGATTAAAACTGATAGGCATGAGATAGTTGGCTTTTGAAAATAGAAGAACAAACCTTATTTGGGGGGAGGGGGAACAATACAAACTGAGGTAAATATTAACACTTAACTATGAGACCTGTACATCCCTCTAGTTTCTAGTAGGGTCATTATCCAATGTCATGACAACTCTGGTTCAATTTGAAAGTTGAATGAAATGTGATTGAAAAATTAACATTAAAATTGACCTCTATTGCTGCTTATGAATAATATAAAATATTATACAATGGATTAATGTAAAAAATGGGCCATTGTATTAAAATACTGTAAAAGTTGTGTTATAAAACCAGCATAAAATGCTACACAGTATATGACCGAGGTAAGACAGGACTGGGGGTGGCATGGGGAAAACGTTCACTCGGCACCGGGTGGAAGCTGGCGTTTTCCCAAAAACTTGCTTAACAATCGAGTCCAAAAAACACTGTTGTGGGGGGAATGCAGCAGCAGTGATGCAAACACCACCCCCACAATGGCGTTTTTACAGGCCCCACACCACTCTACATGGCCTATGCAGAAGGGGCCTATGATAGGCTTCAGAAAAAAATGATAAAGTTCAGATTTGGGAGGCTTTTTTGGCTTTAAAATTATGGGTAAAGTAAAAAAAACCTGAATACCTGTATTGGAAACCCAAATATGTTCAGGCTTCTCCCAAAAAGACAGAAAAAAATCAGCTCCATTTTAGCCTATGGGGATTTGGGGGGGGGGTAGTTGTGGTTAAGAGCAGGTATTTCTAATCTAGAGGACCTGGGTTTGATTCCCCACTCTGCCATCTGAGCTATGGAGGCTTATCTGGGGAATTCAGATTTGCTTGTAAACTCCAACACACGCCAGCTGGGTGACCTTGGGCTAGTCACAGTTCTTCTCAGCTCTCTCAGCCCCACCTACCTCACAGGGTGTTTGTTGTGAAGGGGGAAGGGTAAGGAGTTTGTAAGCCCCTTTGCGTCTCCTATAGGAGAGAAAAGGGGGATATAAATCCAACTCTTCTTATTCTTCTGTCAAGGTAGAGGCACCAAACCTGCATGGTACCTTGAAGATATTCTCCTGACAACAGCACTCAGGATTGGTGAAGTTTGATTCAGGGGGTCTAATTCTGTGGGTGATACTTTTCAAGGTAGAGGCACCAAATTTGTGTGGTGGCTTCAAGATACTCTTCTGAGAACAGCATTCAGTTTTAGTGAAGTTTAATTCAGGGGTCCAATTATCCCACTAGAAAAATAGAAACAATGAGATATGGGGCCCATAAAATTGGACCACCTGAACCAAACTTCACCAAACGTGGGTGCTATTCCCAAGGGAGTTTCTGAAAGCCACCCTGCACAGCTGCTAGGGTTCAGAGGAGGCTTTTGGACTCAGATGATGATGACAACAGTGACTGGAGAGGAGATCGCCAATTAATTTGGGAAATTGACCTGTTGGCTAACTTAATGTGCAAAGAGCATTTACCCAAACCATCCAGGACAGAGTCTGAGAAGATGCAGACATAAGCACGGGCTCATTCAGTCTCACAGTCCAGTTTTAGGTAGTCAAAGAGCTGCATGTTGACCTAGAGCAAGATCAACTGCTGGACTCACCAAAGTTCCAGTCTGTAGTGAAATGTATCAAAGATGTTGCCCATTTGGGAAATGTATCAAGGATGTTGCCCATTTGGGAAAAGACACACTCACTTTGGATGCTTGTCAGAGAGAACAAGAGGAGCTCTAGGACCACACCAGAGAGTTCCAGTCAAACCAACTCCTTCATGGCCCAGTAGTTCAGCATGTTGATTGACTGCAACTTGTATGACTCCAAAAGGTACTCCCTCACCACTGCAGCTGCTGTCTCCTCTCTCGTGCTCCTTGTCCTACCAGAGGGGCTGACTGCCCACTCAATGAGCTTCATCTCCAAGGTCATTTCAGGGGTTGTTCTGGGGGCAATGGAGCATAGTGGGTTGATTTGGATTTATCAAATCACCAAGCCTCCCCAAATTGTTCCTCCATAGGCATTACTCCCAACTCTCCTGGAATTTCCCAGACCAGAGTTGGAAACCTTATTGTAGGGGTGGCCAACCTATGGTGTTCCAGATGTTCATGGACTACAATTCCTATCAGCCCCTAGCAGCATGACAATTGGCCATGCTGGTAGGAGCTGATGGTAATTGTAGTCCATGAACATCTGGAACACCATAGGTTGGCCACCCCTGCAATGTGTTCATACATTCCTGGTTCTTAGTCATCTATTTATTCACTTACTTCATTTATACTCTTCCTCCATCCTTAATGGGAACTCAAAGCAACTGGGATCATTCTCCCCTCCTCCATTTTATCTTCATAATAACCTTGTTAAATAGATTAGGTTGAGAGTACGTGACTGGCCCAAGGTGACCCAGAAAGTGTCCATGGCAGAATGAGGACTCAAACCTGATCATAGCCCAGATTAAAACCATTCCACCACACTGGTTCTCAAACACATTTTTCAATGCAGTGAGAATACTATGAAGAACACTATGAAAACAATACTATGAAGGAATTGAGAGCTGTGCTTTCCTCTTAGCTATAAAATTATGTAAGGATTTTTTTCCTAACCAACTATATTCAGGAACAAAAAAATAGTGAATGAGAGAACTCGAAATCCCAGAACAACTTGTGTGAGAGTATAGTAATGACAAATTACCTGGGGTAACAGCTGCTTTTCATAGGTGTCAGTGGGGGTGATGTGTCCAAAGACCCAGTCATGTGACCCTGAGCCAATGCTGAGGCTGAAGTTCTAGCATAATACTTCTAGTGATTTAGTTCTAGTTCAAGGGAAGATGAGTATTGAGACATCACCCAAAGTATAGTAAGTTCCTTCCTGTTAGAAATATCATTTCGAGTGTTTTCTCTTACTTTGGTTCAGCTTTAGAGGATAAAAAACTTTACAGCTGATGTTCCAAAAAAACTTGTGGGAATGTGTAAGTGTAAAATTAAAAACTAAAAAATCAGTTGCACAGAACAAATGGAATATGCAGTCGTGTGAAGCAGCATAATTTGGCAGAACAATTTTTTTAAAGCATCATTTTACTGGCATATCCAAATGTGCTTCAGCATGGATCAAGTGATACCCCCTCCCTGTGCCCCAAAGCCATTTAAAGTAATGGGGTGTAAGTTCTAGCCTGCGAATAGCAGGAAACAAATTCCTTCTCAGGGCTAAAGCTGTAACATCCACATTAATGTATTAGTATCAGTAGATGAAACATAGCTAATATTACATCTCATTTGCATAATGGATGAGACGGCGGAAGCAGTTCCAGATGGCAGATGGGCACCTGGAGCCAAAAAAGTGGGTTTTTTAAAATGTATATTTGCTGAAATACTAATGGAAATATATGTACAGTGTGATTCATGCATCACAGCAAAGAAAGTTGTGAAACATCTTAAGAAATGCAACAATGTCATCAAATTACCAGGATTCGCCATTAGGACTGGATTAGGACTGGATTAGTGTAGGCGCAGAAGGCATAAGAGGAATATACTCTGAAAAAGCAAAGGTTTTCTTTTCGTCCCCCATTACTTTCTTTCTGTAATGAGGAGTTGGCAACCATAATGCAGCTGAGCAAAGAAAAGATGCAGGCCTGAAAGTCTATTCTCTTTCTGTTACTAGGCAAGCTTGATAGTTTAAGCAGAGTGCCCTTTGTCCAGAGTTATACAAAATGTGCAGATTCAACTGTTTTAAGGTCTTAGATGCCTTGAATTTGCCCTTCTTCTGGAGACAGAAGAAAGAAGAAACATGAAAATGTTTAGGCTCTTTTCCTAGGAAGAAGGGACAGCAAAAGGCAATAGAGATAGGGAAAAGAAACAGGTCCCTAGTTCATCTTAAGATCAAAGGGATCAGATGCTCCCATCTTCCAATAAGGGTCTTAGAATACTCAAATGTTTTAGGGAAAGGGAAAATCTCCACCTTTCTTCATGACTGATTGATGATGATGAACTTTGGGGTGTATTCTTTTTACTTCTATTCTGATGTAACCTATAAAAGTAAGAACACACTGTCATCTTGTGTGGTTCCCCTGATGCTGTTTGCCCGGTTGTTGGCGTGAATAAAATATTAAATTTTATTCCTTTGTTGGCTTAAGCTTTTTGGCTTAAATATTTTGAACCCGTTACCCTGCTGTAACATTAGGACTGCTCATTAGCAGAACGCATATTTTCATTGGGAAGATCTCAGGTTTGGTCCCTAATATCTCCAGTTTAAAAAATCTCAAGCAGGAGGACTGGGGAAAGACATCAGAGATCTTCTCCCACTCATAATAGTGAATACTATACTAGAACACTGATAGACCCAGATGATTGTCTGACTATATATAACAGTTTCATATGTTCAACTGCTAGTGGTCATGTAAACTGTATCCTTCTGGGCTGGATTGTTTTGATTTTGAGAACAGCTAAAAACTCAAATAAGTAGTACATGGTATTAATGAACTGGGACCAAGTGGGAAGGTAAAAGAGAATGTAACCCTTCAGTCCTGTTCATTTTTTTCTAATTTAAAGTGGTAAATCACTCTTCCTTTTCTGAATGCACCCAATCAAAATTATGGCTAAATGTGCATGCAAACGTTCCTTTTATATAGTTTCTTTGGCCCTCTATTTGGGTTTATAAATCTCACCACTGTATTGTGAATCCTCTGTACGAATTTGTAATTGGATTATAATTCTTCATCCAGTGGGAAAAGATACTTAATATGGAGAGATACTTAACATTGAAGAAGGCTCCTTAGAGTGAGCCAAAAGACTAGAATACATATCTATACAGTATGCAAAGTTAACAGCATCAGGGCAAAACTAGGGGTTTTGTCAATTTATCAGAGCCCCTTAGTCCCACCACAAAGCTGAAGATGACAGACTTGCCCATGTCCACTGAATGGGATGAACTGCTAGATTTGAGCTCAGTAGCACTTTAGAGATCAACAAGATTTTTGGGATGGAGCTTTCAAGATTCAATGCTCTCCACCTTAGGTATGGGGTGAGAATATGAAGTCAGGAATCTTTAAAATCCCTCCCTTCATCCATCCACTTGAATCATTTCTCTTCCATTTCGCTACTTCAAACCTCTTAAGAAAACCACACTAATAAGGGAGGTAGGGGTGGGGACACAATGTTGAATTTCACTCTTTCACGACATTACCGAACCTTATTTTAACCTACTTAGTTGTTTAGTGTCTTCATTTTAGGAGTGTGGGGAAAACTGATGATTGACTTAAAAAAGGGACTGTACTTTTTTCATTGATTCATTGGAGCAGTCAACAAAATTAGATTTTGAGGAACATTTTAGTATCACACTCTGAGCATTGATAAGATTTTATTTTAGCTCTTCAGACATATGGTTGATAGATTATAAAGCAATTACCAGACAGTTGAAAAGACAAGGTAGATAACAAGCTACAAATGTACAAAAGAGTTTCTCTCTCTGATGGGTCTTAGCTATATGAATGAACCCATATATGGAACAGATACCTTTTTGAGTTGCCAGACATTTTATCAAGCATTATAGTTATAACTGATGATTACTGAAGATGTGAAAGTTTGTTATTCACTGACACAGAAGCGTGAAGAAACACTGAAAGTATTTATTCTTAGAGATATCTAATATGTTAATTCTTTGTGGAGCTGTCTTTTTACATGCTACAGATTCTGATTCCCTATCCAAAGCACTGATGTGATGAGTTGATAGCTGCCTGTGGATTTCTAAAATGATTTTGGAGATGCACACTACTTACTGTGACAGGTATTCAATTACAAATGAAAAACAGATCTCAAAAATAGTTTTCCGCGGTTGTCATAGTAAAGGTTTATGTCAATGTGGTTGTCCTGTATAATTCAAAGACATTAAAAAAGAAAGTGAAGACAGAGTCATTTTTAACAATTTCACAATAAAGAACAATATTAGCATTTACAGAACAACAAGAGATCAAGGTAGGAAGCCTACAAATCGTTATGAATGTCAGCCATAATAAAACTGGTAAAGCGAGCATTGTTTAAGAAGTAATTATGTGGCATGGGATAAAACTTACTGGCTTTGCAAGTGTGATGACACGAATTCTGTCGTATACCAGCCGCTTAAGGAAATCTCTAGAAATGTTATTGCTCAACCATAGAATTGTGATGATTCCTAGAACTACCGCTGTCACTTCTGGAACTGATATCACATTCACAATGAGACCCCCACATGTTCCCACCCTCACCCCTGCCACTGTTTACCAGTGGCAATCTTAGCTGAATAAATTAATCTGAATCAACTTAGTCAGGAAAATGCTACAGAAAAGCTCTGGCCTTTGAGGTTTGTATTCCACAGAGAGAGACAGAGACAGAGAGAGACCAAACTCTAGAGAAGACAACATATTTATTTATTTATTTATTTATAATTTAGATTTATTAGCCACCCTCCCCCGAAGCAGGGGAGCAGCATTGAGTGACGCTTCTTGTGCAGCTCTGTCAACAGAAATCTGCAAAGGGAGCAGCTCCATAGCCTTGATCCATCACCTAACAGCCCACCTTTCCTAATGGCAGCTGCCCCCGACCCACCCACCGCCACGCAGAATAATACGGGATTAGATATTTGCCATTTGTGACTAAGCAGACATTTGGAGGATTTCACTCAAACTGTCTTGGAGGTAAGGGAGGCATCTTGCCTGTTTCATACTGAACTCAAAGTAAAAAAGCAAAAACTAATCCGGCAGGTTGTTAGAAATCGAGAAGAAGAAGAAGAAGAAGAAGAAGAAGAAGAAGAAGAAGAAGAAGAAGAAGAAGAAGAAGAAGAAGAAGAAGAAGAAGAAGAAGAAGAAGAAGAAGAAGAAGAAGAAGAAGAAGAAGAAGAAGAAGAAGAAGAAGAAGAGGAGGAGGAGGAGGAGGAGGAGGAGGAGGAGGAGGAGGAGGAGGAGTTTGGATTTATATCCCCCTTTCTCTCCTATAGGAGACTCAAAGGGGCTTACAATCTCCTTGCCCTTCCCCACTCACAACAAACACCCTGTGAGGTGGGTGAAGCTGAGAGAGCTCCCAAAAGCTGTGACTAGTCCAAGGTCACCCAGCTGGCATGTGTGGGAGTCCCCAGGCTAATCTGAATTCCCCAGATAAGCCTCCACAACTCAAGTGGCAGACCTGGGAATCAAACCCGGTTCCTCCAGATCAGAGTGCACCTGCTCTTAACCTCCTACGCCACTGCTGCACCTACGCCACCTAATTGCCAATTGAGAGAACAGTGTGGGTTACTAGTACATTGGAAGTGATCATTGGCAAGCCCTACTGGGCGTCCTAGATCAGCAGATGATTGGTTTGTGTGCCTGGGAAAGGACTTTGTTGGTGCTGTGAAGTATCCACTGAACCCTCAATTGCTTTGCAGCATGCAAGGAAGAGGGTGAGGCTTGGCATTTTTTGGCACAGGTCTGCTGGACAGACTAAGATAAATAAGGCTGGAAACAATTACAAATGAATTTGAAGCTGGAATGGGGTTACTCAAAATGCTGGCAGCCAAGAGAAGCCACCAGTTAGTGGTAACCCATGGTGCAATGGGAGGAAAGTACTTACATTATGCAGATCACCTATCAGTTAAAACCTAGTTTTAACTCCATGCATTAGTTCTCTCCATGTGTTCCTGGCTGCTGGGACAGTATCCTGTGAATATTAATGAGACATATACGCTATGGGTGAGCAGGCATGTGCCAAGCACTAAAATCAAGAATACCAGTACATTTATTCCCAGAATCCTAGATAATGTTTCTCACCATTTAAAAACAGATCCACAATTGTAAACTGGAAACAGATGGTAACAGATCTACAACTGGAAACTGGAAAGTCATTGGATGTGTAGTGGACTAACCCGTTATACTTTGGTATCAAATCAAAATTCCACCAAACAGATTTCTATGGCAAGTCTCATTCCTCTTCTTAAACATGCGATACAAATGCATTTGAGCCTTGATCTTAATTGGATTTTTTTTTCGTTTGGTTTTCCAGCACAGTGCTGAGCTCTGCATCATCTGGTTTGGATCTAAAAGAAACACTGACAGTCATAAGGCTACTGGGAGATGATTCAGAATGGTGAGAATAATGTGGAAATATAAGATTTTGTGCTGTACAAAATATAAAAGGAAAACATATTTCATGGAATAATGGCACATATGAAACCCATTTTAATATGACCAGAAAATTTATGCTGGGTAGATATTATTGATTTAGACAAAACTACAAAATATCAATAGGAACACTCATTCCTATTATTATGCACTTGTGGAAGAGCATTCTTAAACTCATTGAAAGATATAGTCACACTTATCTGACCCAAGGGGTTTGTTCTGTTTCTTTCCATCTGCTTTGTCTATCTTTTCCTAATTGGTTCAAACACTTTTTTTCAGGTTTTAAATTAAACAGGTTTTTCTTCTCTCTCAAGACAATTCCACCTCATTTGTAAACTGGTGTTACTGAAAGTGAAGGGTAGAGGTGTACAAATATGTACGTTTGCTCTTTTCTGTTTTCTTTCACGTTCAGGAAATCCATAGTCTTTCTCCCTTTGGGGATTTATTTTGTGGCTCTTTTAATGTATGTTTTATGATTGATTTTATGCATTTTATGTGTGCATGTGTGTATCAGCTTTTCATGAAAGCCAATGTGCACTTAGGTCTCACCTGGCCTCAGAGGGTCACAGGCCTGGATTCAAAACCAGTTGGGTACTCTCGATTCTGCACTTTCCTATATATATTCTTCCTATATATATTCTTAGATTGATTCCCTATAACCCTATTCTCCATCATCTCTGCTGGGCAGTTTCCTTCTCTTCCCTCCTTCTCTTCCCTCCTCAATACCAGGTGTGAAGGACAGTTTAATATTAGGAATATATTATCGCCCCCCTGACCAAAGTGCACAAGAGGATTCTGAGATAGAAAAAGAAATTAGAGAGGCCAACAAAAACAAAAATGTAGTGGTAATAGGTGATTTTAACTATCCCCATATAAACTGGAAAAATGCATGTTCAGGTCATAGTAAGGAGAGAGCATTCCTGGATATGCTAAATGACTGTGGCTTAGAGCAGATGGTTGTGGAACCAAACAGGGGAGAGGTGATCCTAGATCTAATTCTATGTGGGACCCAGGACCTGGTGCAGGAAGTCAGTGTTGTTGAGCCGATAGGGAACAGCGACCACAATGCTGTCAGATTCAGTATCTCAGCATGCGAACAAGTGGCAACTACTAATGTAGTTACATTCGCCTTCAGAAAGGGAAATTTCTCAAAGATGAGGGGGATAGTGCGCAGGAAGCTGAAAGGGAAAATCAAGAGAGTCAAAACTGTCCAGCATGCTTGGAGGTTATTTAAAAACACAGTAATAAAAGCTCAGCTGGAATGTGTTCCACAGGTTAGAAAAGGCAGCACCCAGTCCAAAAGAAAGCCACCATGGTTAACAAGAGAGGTTGAGGAAATTATCAGAAAAAAGAAAATGTCTTTTAGAAAATGGAAGTCCAGTTTGGCTGATGAAGAATATGAGTGGGAACACAAATGGTGGCAAAAGAGAAGCAAGTTAGCTGTAAGGGAGGCAAAAAAGGATTATGAGGAACGCATGGCTGCGAACATCAAGACCAGCAACAAACAGTTCTTCAAGTACAGTTCTTCAAGTACATCAAAAGCAGGAAGCCAGCAAGGGAAGCGGTAGGCCCGTTAGATGACAAAGGAACAAAGGGTGTGCTAAAAGATGGCAGGGAGATTGCAGAGAAGCTGAATGAATTCTTTGCATCTGTCTTCACCCAAGAGGAGGAGAGGAACATTCCTGCACCTGAACCAAGCTTCTTAGGAGGCGAATCCGAAAAACTAGCGAAGATAGTGATAGACAAGGAAGAAGTTCTGGCAGCCATTGATAAACTAAATGTTACCAAATCCCCTGGCCCAGATTGCATTCACCCAAGAGTTCTTAAAGAGCTCAAGCATGAAATTGCTGATCTTCTCACTTTAATATGCAACTTATCCTTGAAATCAGGCTCCATCCCTGAAGACTGGAAGATGGCCAATGTCACACCAATCTTTAAGAAAGGATCTAGGGGGGACCCAGGAAATTACAGGCCAGTCAGTTTGACATCTGTTCCTGGTAAATTAGTAGAATCTATCATTAAAGATAAAATTATAAAACATGTAGAAAAGCAAGACCTGCTGAGAAAGAGTCAGCATGGCTTTTGCAGAGGCAAATCCTGTCTTACAAACTTACTAGAGTTCTTTGAGGGTGTAAACAGGCATGTGGACAGAGGTGAACTGGTGGACATTGTCTACTTGGATTTCCAAAAGGCTTTTGACAAAGTTCCTCACCAGAGACTGTTGAGAAAACTCAGCAATGAAGGAATAAGAGGGGAAGTCCTCCAATGGATTAAAAACTGGTTGAGAAACAGGAAACAAAGAGTGGGTGTAAATGGGAAGTTCTCACAATGGAGAGATGTCGGGAGTGGTGTCCCCCAAGGATCGGTTTTGGGACCAGTGCTCTTTAACCTATTCATAAATGACCTGGAAGTAGGGGTGGGTAGCGTGGTGGCCAAGTTTGCAGATGATACCAAATTATGTAGGGTGGTGAGAACCACAAAGGATTGCGAAGAGCTCCAGCGGACCTTGATAAATTAGGTGAGTGGGCTCAGAAATGGCAAATGCAGTTCAATGTAGCAAAATGTAAAGTGATGCACATAGGGGCAAAAAATCATAACTTCACATACACGCTACAGGGGTCAGTGCTATCAGTCACAGACCAGGAAAGGGATTTAGGCGTCTTAGTTGATAGTTCCATGGGAATGTCAACTCAATGCATGGCAGCTGTGAAAAAGGCAAACTCTATGCTGGGGATCATTAGAAAAGGAATTGATAATAAAACTGCAAAGATTGTCATGCCCTTATATAAAGCAGTGGTGCGACCGCACTTGGAGTACTGTGTCCAGTTCTGGTCGCTGCATCTCAAAAAGGATATTGAGGAGATAGAAAAAGTGCAGAGAAGGGCAACAAGGATGATTGAGGGACTGGAGCACCTTCCCTATGAGGAGAGGCTGCAGCGTTTGGGACTCATTACTTTTGAGAGGAACCGGCTGAGGGGGGATATGATTGAAGTCTACAAAATTATGCATGGGGTAGAAAATGTGGACAGAGAGAAATATTTCTCTCTTTCTCACAATACTAGAACCAGGGGGCATTCATTGAAAATGCTGGGGGGAAGAATTAGGACTAATAAAAGGAAACACTTCTTCACGCAACGTGTGATTGGTGTTTGGAATATGCTGCCACAGGAGGTGGTGATGGCCACTAACCTGGATAGCTTCAAAAGGGGCTTGGACAGATTTATGGAGGAGAAGTCGATTTATGGCTACCAATCTTGATCCTCTTTGATCTGAGATTGCAAATGCCTTAACAGACCAGGTGATCGGGAGCAACAGCTGCAGAAGGCCATTGCGTTCACATCCTACATGTGAGCTCCCAAAGGCACCTTGTGGGCCACTGCGAGTAGCAGAGAGCTGGACTAGATGAACTTTGGTCTGATCCAGCTGGCTTGTTCTTATGTTCTTATGTTCTCTTACTTTAGTTGCCCCTAGTCTTATTTGTGGCATTGGACTATACAATAATGTCCCCTGTGTCAATAAGACATTTCTGATCCAATTTGGAAGGGCTCAATGAATTTCATATACCCAGCATAACTCTAGCTGCCCAGTCCCCAGTACAGACTGACAATAAGGTTTGCCTCACATTATTCTTATCAGACAGACAGACAGACAGACAGGCAGGCAGGCAGGCAGGCAGGCAGGCAGGCAGGCAGGCAGGCAGGCAGGCAGGCAGGCAGGCAGACAGAGGCACTAATAGAAAAAGAAGAAGAGTTTGGATTTATATCCCCCCTTTCTCTCCTGCAGGAGACTCAAAGGGGCTTATAATCTCCTTGCCCTTCCCCCCTCACAACAAACACCCTGTGAGGTAGGTGGGGCTGAGAGAGCTCCGAGAAGCTGTGACTAGCCCAAGGTCACCCAGCTGGCGTGTGTGGGAGTGCACAGGCTAATCTGAATTCCCCAGATAAGCCTACACAGCTCAAGTGGCAGAGCGGGGAATCAAACCCGGTTCCTCCAGATTAGATACATGAGCTCTTAACCTTCTACGCCACTGGCTTACTTTGGAGGAATAAAGTATGGATATAGTTCCCTGACCTGGATAGCCTCAGACTAACCTGATCTCATCATATCTCAGAAGTGAAACAAGATTGACCCTGGTAAGTGTTTGGATGGGAGACCTTCAAGGAATGCCAGGATCATGATGCAGAGAGAGGCAATGGCAAATTGCATCTTAATATCCCTTGCCTTGAAACCCCCACCAGCGATTGCAATGTCAGATGAGACTTAATGGCAAAATTTTTTAAAAAAGAATAAAGCATGGCTCAAAGTAGTCTGTTGTTCCCTTTTGTCTGCCTCTTCCAAATTAAACTTGTTGTTTCTTTGCACATCTGTACTCACTTGCCCCCTCCTCTCAGTTGCAAAAGGTCACTTTCTTCATAGTTAACAAAATTGTCATGGACTCCGTTACAGTTGCCCACCTGCAAGTGCAGGGTAGAGAGCTCCCAGAATTATAGCTGAACTCCATACTACAGACATTGCTTATTTATTTATTATTTGCTTATTTAAAACATTTATTCCATTTCTGTTACAGAGAAAGGCTGCTTTGGAAAGTGGATTGTAGAGCATTATACTAAACTAAGGTCCCTCCCCTCCCTAAACACCACCCTTCCAGGAGCCACCTTCAAAACTCCAGGTATTTCCAAACCCACAGTTGGCAACCCTAGACTATCTTCTAACTCAAAGTTGGCAGCCCATAGTTGGCAACCCTAGATTAACTTCTAACACCTGAGCACCCATTGAGGAAATATCTCCAAGCATTCTGAGCCATCAGCATACAAAGGCAGCAGTGGCAGTGTTAGAGGGGAAAGTATGCTTTTAGCATGAAAATCCTGTTCACCAGTATCAGTTGTTACTGCTATTTTTTTCTATTACATTTTGATAATCTGACTGGAAACTGATGGATCATGTCTTGTAGTATAAACCATAAAATGAACTTGAATTTTTGAGTCTGAACCAGAGATAATACATTTGGTTACATTCCTGGAGAAGATATGACATTTGGAAAAGGCTCCTCTGGATTCGTAAAACTCCAATCCTGTTATTTGGCATCATGAGCCAATGAGATTGAGGTAGGGTTGCCAGGTGCCCCCTGAGAGCCAATGAGATGGAGGTAGGGTTGCCAGGGGAAAGGATTGCCAGATCCAGGTTGGGAAACTCCTGGAGATTTGGGGATGGAGCCTGCAGAGGACAGGGACCCCAGCAGCATATAATGTCATAGCGTCCACCCTCTAGTCCATAGGTGTCAAACTCGCGACCCTCCAGATGTTATGGACTACAGTTCCCATAACCCCCTGCCAGCATCATGCTGGCAGGGGGTGATGGGAACTGTAGTCCATAACATCTGGAGGGCCGTGAGTTTGAAACCTCCATTTTCTCCAGGGGAACTGATTTCTATAGTCCAGAGACAAGGTGATTCCCAGGTCCTACCTGGAAACCGGAATCCCTAGCTGCACATTTCATTCTTAGTTCTACAAATTAAAAATGTAAAGAATGAAAGCTTTGTGAACAGATAGTCATTAAGATATAACCAAATTATGGGTGTCTTCAACATTTCATTGATGTGAACAGTGGGTTCTTTTGGGTGCATTGCAGCAGTCGCTTTTTTGGGGGGGGGTCTATTAATGATAACTGCACTAGAAGGCACTGCAGTATGATATGTCCAGGATGTTTGGGCATCAGATAAGTGCATCTTCTCTGATGCCAATTTACACTCTAATAGGTGAATCTTCCAAATGTGAGCAGAAAGTGCTATACTGCTAGTACAAGCCATAGTACAAGGTCCAGCACAGTTCATAGCATTTCACTGCAGTACTGTCATGATCAAAACAAAAATCATATTCTAATGTGGAAAATGACGTGTAGATCATGCAGTTTGACTGCAGTGCCAAAAGCCCATGAAGAATCCCCAGCAATTTCCCAAACAGAAGCATAACTGAGAGACAGGCAAGGAGGGGTTGGGGCCAGCCTCCACTGCCTCTAACAGTATCAGAAGGAATTCTCCCTTATATATAGGAAATATGTTACTTCTGCACCGGCTGGATGGCAGACAATAGTTTTCAATGGGTAGGCCTTTCTTCCGCCAGGCTTGATGCCATAACGAATCTGAAGTACTTAATGATGGATTCATGAGATAAATCCCCTTTTATTTTTCATTATTTATAAGTATCTCTCCTGTGAAATCCTCTACCCACCCCCACCCCCCCTACACTCGGCACAGGACTTAGTAGATGATAAGTTTTTTACTCCTCTGCAACACTTTTGAAGATGTATCCTCCTCTTGTCACCCCCTCTTTGAACTTGTGGCACAAGCCACACTGGACAGTGGTGGTTGCAATCTGCAGTCCAACTCCTGAAGTGTTTCAGAACGGATTGGCACAGATCTTGGAGGGGCAGACAAGAATTAAGTTTACAAAAGTTATTGCATACATAGAAATGTTCTATGGGATCCAGTTTTATGAATTATGCACATGCAGCAAAGTTTAAGCTCTCCTAAAGCCCAATTCCCTTTCTGGTAAGTGTGCAGTTATCCCTGTGGCCCCCAATTGCCATTAGGGAAGTTGGTAACAGAACTGATCTGGACTTAATGAAACCCACTGAGATCTGTTGTGTGGCAGGCTGTGGACAGAGCTGGACGTATCCTGCAAATTGTCCAAAATGCAATGCAGCCTCCCTCTGGGAAGAAGGCTGGCTTTAGGAGGATATTTTGGGCTCTGTTTCTCAGCCCACGGCATTGTTTTACTCCAGTTGTACGGCTGTTGCTAGATTTACTGGCTTTTCATGCTAGCTTACATGAATGTTGAGGTCATCCTCGTCTTTTTTCCAAGTCAATTTGTTTTCTTCAGATTTAATTATTGTTTTTAATGGTTCATATTTTATTTCTAACTGAAATAGGGTATTTGTTTTTAGCTTCAGTATGAAACATTTTCATTATCTATTACATGGGGTGATTAGCTGATTAAGGAGATAAGCCACTAATTTCTGCAAAGCCAAGACTGCAGCTGGTTCAGGCTGACACAGTTCCTACGGCTTCAGCTGACTTTGCACTATAAGACTTTTGGCCACCTAAGAATCTGTCATCTTGTTTCTGGCTTTATTATAGGAAAACAGTGAAGCAGCAGAACAACTTCTGTCAACAAACCAAGAACCTCGGGTTTTAAAACAAGGAGGAGGACATTTTTATGCAAGCTTTAAACAAGGGGAATTAATGTGGTGTATAATATCTGCGGGGTATGAGCATTAGCCAAGAGAAACCACTACTGGAGAAGATGTGAGGTTCCAGAAAACTGAACAAGAACAACCATGGACAATGGAATTGAGCATATTTTACTGAGGCTCTGGAAAGCTGCTGCGAGCATGTCATGTCATCAGCATGCCATGTCAGTGCATTACATCTCTGTAACATCCCAGAATGTTAATTTATGTATTTACAGAGTCCTCTTCATAAATTCACAATAGTTGTTTCAACACAGCAGAAATAAAATATCTTGAGGACATTTCAAAAAGCATTTTGGGGAAGAAGTTTGCACAGCTCCCTCCTCCCCCAATGACTTCAGAACATTTTATTTCTCTGAACCTGAGGCAGTTTCCGCACGGCCATCGAGGCGCCTCCATGCCGGCAAGAATTCTGCCGGCATGGAGGCGGAGGCCGTTCGCATGCAGGCATGCGGATGGCCTCTGGAGAGGCCGGCAGACGGCAGGCGGCTCCGCATGGAGCCACCTCTTCCCCCCTTCCCTTTCCCATTTATCTCTCGTGTCGCCATCCTGTGGGCCTCCTCAGCCCCGCCCACGCTGCCCTCCGACCTCCAGGGGTCGGAGGACAGCGAGGGAGGGACTTAGGAGGCCAGTAGGACGGCGACACGAGAGGTAAATGGGAAAGGGAAGGGGAAACAGCGTGTTCCCGGCGGTGCGGTTCGCACCGCGCCGCCGGGAAGACGCTTTCCCCTCAACAACAACCCTTTAAAGGGTTGTTGTTTAGGGCAGCCTGTTGCAGCAGCGCCGCCTGTGCGAACGGCGGCCTGGGGGCGGCGTTTTTACCACCCCCAGGCCGTCGTTTTTGGCCCGTGTGGAAAGGGCCTGAGTCTTTAAAAAAAAATCACTTAAAATGTCTGCTGGATGTTTTATTTCTGCTGTGTTGAAATGACCATTGTCATTGCATGAGGCTTTTGAGAGCAAGCGTGGCACAGTGGTTAAGAATGGTGGATTCTAATCTGGTGAACCAGGTTTCTTTCCCCACTCCCACACATGCAGCCTGCTGGGTGACCTTGGGCTAGTCACAGTTCTCTCAGTTTTCTCTCAACCCCCACCTGCCTCACAAGGTGTCTGTTGTGGGGAGAAGAAGGGAAGGAGTTTGTAAGCCACTATGACACTCCTTTTGGTTGAGAAAAGCAGGGTATAAATCCAAACCTTCTTCTTATTGTCTAAGCCTTTCACGGCCAGATTCAACTGGTTGTTGTGGGTTTTCCGGGCTGTGTGGCCATGGTCTGGTAGATTTTGTTCCTAACATTTTGCCTACATCTGTGGCTAGCATCTTCAGAGGTGTATCACAGAGGGAAGTCGGTTACACGCTGTGTCCAATGTGTTACAGTGTGTAACAGACTTCCCTCTGTGATACACCTCTGAAGATGCCAGCCACAGATGTCATTGTCATTGGCCTTTATTTTTTTTATTGCATACAGTTGAAGCTTCTAAGCACAACTGTGTGGTTCCACACATCATGGGCTGTTCTGGGTTATCAGGACTCAGAAATTGAGAGTCAAAAGGTCCACCCCATCCCCAAGGAGAGGCATGGCTTGAACAGGCATAGCTTGAATAACAAACCAATTAAGTGTGAAATAATAATTAGTACAAAAAAATTGAAAAAATCTGCTGCTGCCTACAAACCAGAAAATGAATCCCTTTTGTGTTTCAGGCATAAATTCCATAGAGGGGGATGTAATGTTTAACATGTCTTTTGTAATTCAATTACAAGGGAGAAATTGTGGATTTCCGCTTTGACATTCTTGTGCAGAGATCAAGTAGGTTTGAGTTATTATGGAGTTTTGTTACCATAACCACATGCTATATTTTGTGTCAGCTCTGATCTTTGTTGACAGTGAGATTTTGCTGTCTTGAGCCTTCACAATGGTTCGATGGCAAACTGCAAATGCAAAATGGTTTGTGTGGGTATCTCTAGAGATGACTGCGAGAAATTCCATCCCTAGTACTATGGGACTTTCCCCTCTTTTTCCTTTCTCCTTACATGCTACCCCAAACCACCTAATCAATTTTTCATTCTGCACACTCTCTTTCCAATAGAAACAGAAACACATCAAAGCACCCTTTCAGTTTCCATTTGATCACTGTTGTTGTACTTGATGAACCAGCAAAACCACTGAGTTGGGAATCATCTCTGTTTTCACCCAAATGGTGTTCTGCTCTTTTTCCATAGCAACAAATGACAACAAACCTAGTGGTGCTTCAGACTATTGGTGAGTTTAAAACACTTTGGGATGGATCCAAGGACTCTCTTGTGACACATGAGGAGCTATTAAAGGAACAGGCTTCCTTAAATGAAGAGGAATACTTTTATTTTAACAAGGATACCCATCATGGTTAGGGTAGAGGACGAACAGGGTAGAGATTTCACTGGCCTCCAGAAATAACTTTTCTGGGTGGGGAGACAAAGGGCTTGTGAGGGAACCTAGGAAAGCCCTATGTTTTACACTTGTGGCTTATAAAATGGAACCTATTGTTTAAATATTCTATGTAAAGTAATAGGATATATTATAAAGGTACGAAAATAAACAAGGGTGAAGGAAATTTAGGCTTCTATTATTATAACTACAAAAGAGATCATTTTAAAGCATTGCTTCAGGCATTACACTAAACTAAGAAGAATATCAGTAAATCTTATCCTTTTACTACCAAGGTACCATAGTGCACTTGAAATTGCTCTGAACAAATTATAGCCCTTTGAATGTTATCTCTGTCTGTTTGGTGCAGGGTAACTAAATTGATAGGATGCTTTATTCAATCTTAGTGAAATTGAACTTGGCTTGAAATTAGTTCTTGATTATAATTCTATTTAGAAAATCAATGGGAAGCTAGTAAGCATCATGTCCTTCCCCCGAGGCTTTGTGCTGCACACAGTTGCCATATTCCCCTCGTATATGCAGTCTATTTAATATCAATACAGTTGGTGCTACAAAGAGCTGCCTAATTCAAAACTGACGGATGAATGGAGGCACCAAAAGCTTTGGAATAATCATCTAAGTAGACACAGTCCTTCTGACTGGAGGTGTATTGACAGACTTATGTGGAATGCCTCTCAGAGACAAATGAAAGGCAAAGAATGAAGTCAGAATTAAAACCCAAGTGGTGTTTGCAGAAGCCACACTGGAAATGAGTACAAGCAGTAGGTCATCTGCATTCTGATACCATAAACTAGCTACTGATGTGCTACTGGAGTTCTTGAGAGCATAAGCCCTCCCTACCCTATGTGTGTTTGTTTTTATGCTCTGGATTGTTTTTAATTGATGGGGGGGGGGTTATGCCATGACTTGTTCTTAAAAAAAAATCAAAAGCACAATTGACATATCTTTTATTAGGATCAACCCAATGATGTACATCGGTGTACAAGCTTTCAAATGAAAGTTAGTATGGGTCCTTTCCGCACAAACCTGTCAAGGGATGAGTATCTGAGTAAACAAAATGCATTCTTGAAACTATGTAATCATCAGATATAACCAATCAATATATCTTTGATATATGTAACCAGCCTGCCATATGTTACCACTGCCATCTGTGCATTCTTTCCTTGACCTATGCTTTATGGCTTTGCATGCTTTGTAGTAAACTAGGCATTGGAGTGCTGTGTGGTTTCCGGGCTGTATGGCCGTGTTCTAGCAGCATTCTCTGCTGACGTTTCGCCTGCATCTGTGGCTGGCATCTTCAGAGGATCTGAAGATCCTCAGATCCTCTGAAGATACCAGCCACAGATGCAGGCGAAACGTCAGGAGAGAATGCTGCTAGAACATGGCCATACAGCCCAGAAACCACACAGCACTCCAGTGATTCTGGCCATGAAAGCCTTCGACAATAAATTAGGCATTCCCTGCATCTCCTGTCCTGTGAGAAAAGAGTTACAACTGTTGTCTTGTTGTGGGCTGAAGACCAGGTGGCTCCTTCCCTTTTTGTTGCTGACCTTGGAGCAGTCTCGGTTCCAGTTGGGAGGGGGGATTTGTTATATGGGCCTGCATATGCTAGTTTCTTTAGAACTGCCTTTGCCAAGTATGGTGCTTTGATACCTCATCAATAAATGCTAATGATTGATACTTCAGAGTCTGTTCCAAGACCTAACAAAATATTTTAAAATGTTCTGAGGCATTGAAATAAAATGTTTCTTCCATGAAGTTTCACATCGCTTTTTCCACCTTGTCCTGAAAACATTTTTTTTTCCAGTCCCAAAACGTTTTAAATGAATCCCCTTTTAAAACGATTCTTTGGTTTGAAACATTTCCAAAAGATCCTCACTTGCTCTGTGGAGAGCCACAGGTTGCAGACCCCTGCTCTAAACAAATGGAACCCATCAAACAATCTGCCAAACTGGGTCATAGATTTGCTGCCAGAAGAGGCTCCAGCCGGAAGGAGCACCTGCAACATGTTCCATGAAGTAGAAAGGACCATCCTGGAGAAACAAGACAGTTGTCCACACTGTTGGGATATTGAGGATTCACGGCAAGACGCCTGTATTACATTAAAAAGTGTGTATGTATTATGATCAGAAGTGCAGTGTTGGATTGTTGTAGTTTTAAATGTATTTGCTTGATATATTTTAAATATTTTAAATGTATTTGCTTGATATATTTTAAATGGAATTGTGTGGTATTATTATGTGTGTTAGTCAACCTGAGCCCAGTTCTGCCTGGGAAAAGTTGGGATAGCAAACCTAATAAAATAAATACTACGTTTTCCATTTTTCTGTGCTGTCCCCAAACTTCCTCCTCTGTGCCACTTTAATCATGTTGCTGAGCTCGCTCCGTTCCCCTTTGCCTGTTTATGTCATCATATCTATTTGTTTTTTATGGGAGGGGGGGGGTAAAATCTTTGAAGCTTCAATTAAATTAGTTGTAGAGAATCACAGCAATAAGCATCGAAATAGTGAAGCATCAATTCAACAAATAACTCGGAAAAAAGGAAATAAACACCTAATGAATTGTTTTGAGGGGGTGCGTACAGACATCATGGTAAAAGGAGGACTGAAAACATTTTACAAATGTTTTTATGATTTGTGTGGAAAGGGCTATGGCAAGGAAGAAAGTAATATGCCAAATTAGTGTTTGTGATAGGATGTGCTTTGAATGCACTGAATAAGGTATTTAAATAACATAATATACCCATGGTTTGCATGCTAAATTTTGCATAAGAAGAAGCTATGGCTGTTTCTACACAGGCAGAAAACAGCGCCCTAGGAATGGTAAAAACACTGTCTCTGGGGCAGTGTTCGCGCAGCAGTGCCATGCCCTCATCAAGCGGCATGAAAACGCTACTTTCAAAACTTGCTCAATAAGCGAGTTTTTGAAAAGCAGCGGCATTTTCCCCGTGCCACTTTTTCCCCTCTTACTTTCTCTTGGCTGCTGTCTCACCCTGATTTTGAAGAATAAGATCAGTTGCTGGTATAAGAGCCAGCCTGGTGTAATGGTTAAGAATAATGGAGTCTAATCTGGTGAACCAGGTTTGTTTCCCCACTCCTTCAAATTGAGTCTGTTAGATGACCTTGGGCTAGTCACAGTACTCTTAGAACTCTCTTACCCTCACCTACCTGACAAGGTGTCTGTTATGAATTGTAGTCGTGCCCGCAGGGTCATCGTAATAATGAGACGAGACACGGAGATACCATCTGGTGGAGAGAGCCAGCAGCAGGGAGCGCAGGATCCCATGCCGTGGATCCGGCTACTCTGCCTTGTGCTAGGCTCGGGCTCCTTTTATTAGGGTTTACAAGAGGGGGGGCTACATGGGCGGACCGGGAGGCAGGAGAGCAGGAGAGCGGGAGATCATCATGTGATGCATGATCTCATCAGGCTGTTACGTGCAGGAGGAAGCGTCCGTGTCTGGGTCTAATCCACACCTGGGGGCAAGGGCTCCATTGTCCCTTTGTCTGGGACACCTGGTGGCTGTGAGCCAGGTAGTTCATGACCTGTGACTCACTGGGGGGTGGGGGATGGGGGAGCGGGTGCGACCAGAAGGCCGTAGTTGGGCCGGCATGCCAAGCACTCTGCCTACGGTTCTGCTGGGTCAGCGGCTCATCCCTACATCTCCTCCTTTTTTACGTTTTAGGAAGGAAGCCGAATTGGTTGGGACAATTTAAGGGGACGGTCACCTCCTCAGCTATTTGCCCAAGCTGGTCGAGCTGCTTGTGCAACATGAGAACCTGGTTGCGACGTAGGGGAAAGTCAAAGGGTCTCTTACACACATTATAAGCAAAGCTGGGAATACATTACATAGAGAAGGTTTCAGCAATAAGGCATACAATCAAACCAATGCAGAATTGAACAAAAGTATAGCATCTTGCAACTCATGCACTTTCATATGAGCTAACAACAATAAGCAATCAATAGCGGCATGATTATCTGACGAAGCTCTTGACAGCTTGACGAAGCTCTTACAGCCCGGAGGCCAGAGCATCCAGAGCAGTCGAGGTGGAGATGATGGACTTCGCAAGGGCGCAGGCCAGAGCGGCCGACAGTCTTGGCGTTACAGGAAACAAGTCCGGGGACTCTCACAGGGGAGGTCACGAGGGAAACCTACTCTGCCTGGGGAGGGCAGCCGCGTCGCTGTGGCGAGAGGGGTCGAGGGGAAGGGCAGAGCGGTGGCGACGCCTGGGCTCCCAGGGCGGAGCCTGAGGCAGGACGATGGTAAGGCGGCTGAGACAGCAGAGAGTCCCAGCGGAAAGATGAGCGGGGATGGAACAACAACAAATAACATAATTTCTAAAATCAAGGCATGCAACAACTTCAACGATCAGTTGGGTTACAGTACTCGATAATTCCTTTGGAGGTCGGCTCCAAAAGGCATCATACAAATGGAAACAATGAACATAGCTAAACAATACGAAAGCTAGGTGATGAAGGGAAAGGGGGGCAGCCCATGGCTGCATAATTGTCCAATGCACGGCTCTTGCTGTTTGGCCACCAAAGCCTTTAGAGCGATGGTGGTAGAGTCCATGGATTTCTCAAGAACGTAGAGAGAGAGCTACTGATAGTCTTTAGCATTGCAAGTTCAGTGACTCTCACGAGCAAGGCTGCAAGAGAAGGCATGTTCCGATAACAATCAGGTGGCTGGAAACAGCGGAGAGTTCCAAAGGTTAACCTATCAGGAATGTTCCTGGCTGCAACTTCAAACTCCAGCCAGGGGGCGGCAGAGAGGGAGAGAGAATGGCGACTGTAGATGAGGAGCAGCGACACACAGCGTCAACCTCTGAGCCATAGCTGGCCCAGGCTGCCATTCCCCCGGGGGGGGGGGCAGCGAGGGCTGCGATCTCCGTGGAAGTATGGGTGTGCCGGCTCCAGAGAGATCCCTCCTGTTTCGGCCCAGGCTGGGGGGGGGGGGGCGATCGTGCCCTCTCAATAGGGCCGGCTTTCCTCGTCCCTGGGATTGAGTTGGCCCCATTGAGTTGGAATCCTGTGTGGAAGAGAAAGACAAGCAAGGCTTTTTCCCCCGGGGGGTTTGCCTTTGCTGAGTTAGTATAGAGAATAGTACTTTGGATATGGTCTGCTGGATGAGACCTTGATTGGGTCGATGGGGGGGGACTACTCCCCTTTCTTTCGTTTGTTTTGGCCAAGCTTTCCTTAGGTGCAGTTGGCCCATTCCGACAACGATCACTTGCAACATTCAAGGCGTTAAAAAACACAAGGCAGAGAGTTGCCCGAAGGCTTAGGAGAAGGGAGAGGTCACATCCAGGTCAGGTGTTTGTTTGTAAAACAATCCCAATCACCGTCTAAAGTGTGGGGTTTTTTTGCAAAGCAACTTAAACAATTCACAATTATAGTCATATCGTAATATAGCAATCCATAGGAAAGATTTAGAGAGAAACGCAAAGAAAACAGTTCCTGGGCTTGAGGTTTGATCACACGAGCAACTTGAGAGGGGTTTGCAAAGCCCTTTATCAGATCCTAGATCTAGAGGTGGGGTGCGTCAGCCCATTCGAGAGAAGGGGGGTGTGCAGAAGAGAAGGCGGGGGGGAAGGGTTTGGAAGTTAGCTCTACCTTCCCCCCCTGTAAGGAGACTTTGGCCGGTTTGAGCTCGCTTCCTACCTTCACAGCGGAGGCTGTGTAAGATAGGTGTGGCTGAGAGTCTCCCGTGGCACCGTGACTAGCCAGGTGGCGCTCAACAGAAAATGTGGGAGCATGGAAATAATTCTGGCTTCACCTATAAACTTGCGCCACGCCAATGTGGCAGTGTAGGCTCAGAGTAGACAAAAGAAAGGGTTCTCAAGGAAAAGCAGCAAGAAGAGCTTTGAGGGTTTAAACTAAAATGGAGGTAGCTTGAAGCAGATTCCAATGGCATCCTAGGGAGCACTGTGCCCCTTAAAGGCTGATACCATAATGGGTGAAACTTTTCAAGGCATAGGCACACATAATCAAAGGGAGGAAAACTTTAGATTCAAGCACAAGAGTACAGCTTAGAAGCAATGGAAGAGCCCCTCTCATGAAGGGAAAACTTTAGGGGTCTCTTTAGAGGGGGCAAGACACACAGAATATACATAAGCATACATAATACAATGAGGAGGTTTGCAATTTTGACTCAAGATCCTTTTTTAGGCATCCAGTGAGCTTAATAAGCAGGCTGAAAAAGAAGTGTGGTTAGTCTTTTGTCCCAATTCTGTAGGAGGTGTTTCCAAGCTGGATCATTTTTTATTGAACATACAATTGAAAACACACCTAAGAGGAAGTGACATGAGTTTAAACATCCAGGCTTCTTGTCCTTCCCCCTCCTCAGTAGGGGGGAGGGGTTGGCGGCTCTTCGCTTTTCTGTGGAAGAAGGGGTTAGGTGGGGGTCGATGAGGAAGTTGTGCAAGCCTTTGTTTTCTATGGGCTGGATTCCGAAACCGGCTTCGATCTGGACTTTAGAGGCAAGCAGTGTTGGATTTTTTTTGAAGGTGGCTATATCCGGACTTGGGAAACTTACTCTCTGGATCTCCAGGGCGTTCCTTTGCAGGACTGGGATTCTGCCCTTCCCTGAGGTACTAACGATTTTGCTGCCACTGGGGGCTTTGAGCTTAGGGCTTTGCACAGGCTCAGAGGCTATGAGATCTGGTTTGAACCTTACAGGTGGAGGGCCAGGGGGGCTTCTTCTTTATGAAGGACTCTAGGTTTAAGGCCATCGTGCGAGCATCTTCCCCTCTCCACGCCTCATTGTCCTGTAGATTGGCTATGGGACATTCTGAGGAGGATTCAAAGTGGCAGTCCTTTTGGTTAGTGAGACGGACTGGGCATAGTGCCAGAATGTTGGCGTCTTCTTCCGTCAGCATTTCTTTCTGCTGCAATTCAGGGGTTATGGACTCTGCAGAGATTTTGAAATGCACGCCACTCTGTGGCACTGACGGAGGCATGGTGACTTCAGAAATAGAAGGAGCTAGCAGAGCGGGAAGCATAGACGCAGAGGAAGAGCAAGCAACGAGATTTAGACTAGCTGAACTTAGATTAGATTCGAGTGAAGGCATAGAGGCAGAAGGATTGGATAGGAGGCAGACATTGGACACAGCGAGAAGGTAGGCATCATCTTCCGTCAGGGTTTCCTTCCTCCGCAGATCATGGTTAACACACTCTGCCAGAGTTTTGAAACCCGCGCCATTACGTGGCGCTGACGGAGGTGTGGTGGCTTCAGAAAATGAAGGCGGGAGTGGAGCGGAAGGCGGGGCGAAGGGAGGGGGCGGCCGAGCCGCGGGAGGATCCGAAGGAGGCGAGGAAGCAAGTAAAGCGGGAGGAGGACAGGCATCCAATTTAGTGGATAGAGAAAGTTCCGGGGGTGAAATTGAAGCTGAAGGGTCGAAAGGAGGGCGATCTATGGCAAGAGAGCATAGACCTGCAGCCTGATGGCGACATAGCATTGCCTCCACGTCAGTAGCAGTGACATCGGCGCGCGAGGCTCTCTGTGCAGAGTGCGCCCGATGTTTTCCCAATCCTTAAGATTCAATGTCCCCCTTTCTGGGTACCATGGACATTGAGCTTCAATCTCCTCAACCAATTTGCGCAGCTCCCCTCTCTTTACGGAGACCCTGCCGCTTTTCGCTAGCGCTTTCAATTCGCTAACGTGCTTGTCATAAGCCCTGCTTTTGCAAGCCCCCATACTTACCGTTGTTTCGTCGGACGAGAGAGTGTCCTAGAACTCGGGTCCCTGGATGCACCGATCCAGCGGATGGGCAGTACCGAGGAGTGGGTCCCTGGATGTGCCAATCCAGCGGACGTCGGTACCGCGGCCCTTTCCCAGGCGACGGTAAGCAGGGTGGAGGTTCGAGGATTCCCGGGTTTTGGCACCAGTTGTAGTCATGCCCGCAGGGTCGTTGTAATAATGAGACGCGGAGATACCATCTGGTGGAGAGAGCCAGCAGCAGGGAGCGCGGGATCCCATGCCGTGGATCTGGCTACTCTGCCTTGTGCTAGGTTCGGGCTCCTTTTATTAGGGTTTACAAGAGGGGGGGCTACATGGGCGGACCGGGAGGCAGGAGAGCGGGAGAGCGGGAGATCATCATGTGATGCATGATCTCATCAGGCTGTTACGTGCAGGAGGAAGCGTCCGTGTCTGGGTCTAATCCACACCTGGGGGCAAGGGCTCCATTGTCCCTTTGTCTGGGACACCTGGTGGCTGTGAGCCAGGTAGTTCATGACCTGTGACTCACTGGGGGGTGGGGGATGGGGGAGCGGGTGCGACCAGAAGGCCGTAGTTGGGCCGGCATGCCAAGCACTCTGCCTACGGTTCTGCTGGGTCAGCGGCTCATCCCTACAATGAATTTTTTGAATTGTGTGGCCGTGGTCTGGAAAACCCACAAAACATCGATTCCAGTCATGAAAGCCTTCAACAGTAGTTTGTAAGCTGCTTTGAGATTCTTTGCAGTTGAGAAAAGCTGGGTATAAATCCAAACTCTTCTTCTTTTCCATTTGTACTTGGCACACAGGCTTTCATCCCTTCTACGTCAATATTATCTGTAAGGGTGAGGTTGCCTTTGAAGACAATCCAAAAGTTTTAGTAGACACATGTACGACTGGTCCTCCATCAGTACTGGTTACCAATCTGCTTCAGAGTTAACCCCAGATACCAAATTTAATCTCTCCCAAGTCATCAGTGTGTTTTGTGACATACTAGCTTACCTGGGACATTGGCTACACATCCTGAGAGTTTGCCATGTTGCAACTCTGAGCTAATTGCCTTGGATGGTTTACATTGTGCAACCCCACAGAAGTGGAGAGATTTTAGTTGTTCATACAAAATGGTTGTATGAATACATCCATAAACCTTTTGGAATTTATAGCACATACAAATCCACAGTCTTGTTGAGGAAACAATATAGAAATTGCAGAAATATAGACTAAAGTGAGCCTTCGAGAAACAAAATAAAAAAAATGATTTGGTCTTTGACTTTTATTTTCTTGCTTTATAACACAATCTTCTTTGGGAACTCTTGCAGTGAACCCCTGATAAAGGAGAAATTGGTTGTTAAAATGAAACAATCCTTTGCAATCAGGTCACACTCAAGTGTGTTTCTTCTGAAATAGAAGAACTAAAGCATTTTTGTTGGAAGATCACCTTAATCTTTTTGTCGCTAGTACAGTGGATGTGAATTTTAGCATTTGTTTTCATGGATCAAACATAGCAATTTCTTTGTTCAGTGTCACTGGAAATGGGCAATTATGGCACAAACTGCTTTTTCATATTGTTTGCATGGAATCTGTAAAATGGACTTGAAAAGGAAACATTTTAAATGGCTTCTTTAGGAGTCATACAAATAAAGTAAAAAAAATCCTTCAGGATCCTTTTCTTAAATACTGACTTCCTGATTCGAACTTTTCAAAAAGTTACCATTTTTATCTTGCTTGTCTGTTTCATTCCTACAGCAACATCCAGTTTATACTTACTGAATAGTCCAAAAATAATTCTAAGGGGGGTTTTTTTTGGGGGGGGGGATTACACTGATATTTCACATTTACCACATAGAACTTTGGAATGTATTTGGAAGGACATATGTCTGTGCTAATCATCATTACCCAACCCCACATGCTGACCAGAATAGGATAATAGTGTTAATGTCAACACCTGCAGTTAAAAGGATCAGGTGATGTGAGATATACAAAGTAGCTGCCAGTCAGAATAGACAGTACTGACGTTGATAGACCAATGGTCTGGCTTAGTAGAAAGCAGTTTCATGTATTGATGGGCAGCTTCTCCAGCACAGTTTAGTGTATTATCAAGGAGAGGTCGCCTGATCAAATTGACCTTAGCACCAGCATGGAATTACACACATTATCAAGGAGAGGTCGCCTGATCAAATTGACCTTAGCACCAGTTTTGTAGATTATTAGGGAGCCTATATCAAAAGGAGAGGGAATAAATGTAATAAATTGCATTTTAGTTGTTAAAATTAATTTGTGCTTAGAGTTTTTCAACATAGTGCTTGTAGGTGCCGTGGTATCTACCAGTTCTTTCCCTGGTGGCCACTGAGCTTTTCAGAATGTGTGTGGGACCACTGTAAGGCAGGCATTCTTAATGGCTGTTCTCATTTGAATGAAATAGTAGCTACAGCCACTGGTGAATCCGAAAGTCTCGTAAATAGCCAGACTTATGCTTTCATTTTTCCTTCAGACTTTTATTCTTTTGTTCTATATGGCCCTTCAGCTTGACTTCTCAATAAACCTATCCACCAGTTCTCTCAGTCTGTGTATAATTGCTTTCACACACATACAGCTCACAGGGCTGTCACTAGTAGAGCAAACCAGATTTCAACAACCGCCCTTACCCAGAAGGGCTCAGGGCAGCTTAAAACATGTACCAGCACAATAAAAATAAATGAAACCAACAGTATACCTAACTCAGCACTATCTTAAAACTTGAGGAATAGCACACTAGTAACCTTCCATACCACACCAAATCACAATAAACAGAAGGAAAAGGGGATGGAGAAAGAGAGGGGAAAGGGAGGTCAGCTAGATGGACACCAATGCAGTTCTCAACCATAGGTTTGGTGGAATAGCTCCATCTGACAGGCCATGTGTAATTGTAATAGGATGCTAATGACTAAGGTGGTGACCATCATATCAGCATAAATCATTTGCCATTCAAAATGGTATTCTTCATAGCCCCCATGTCTATAATGCTTCTTTGTTTCTGTCTATAAAAGATGCAAGTCACCACCATGTTGAATGTAGTCCATCCGTCAGTCAGGTGTCTCACAAACTCCCTATTTTTTGAATTCCTAGGCAGTCAGGGAAAATAAAAAAAGATTATTAGGCTAAATGCATGGCTTAAATCCACCAACAATCCTGGTAACTCCAACCTATCTATATTTGTGCTTTAGGCATGCAAAGCTTCACTATGCATATTTAATACTATACTTTGTAGAGGGTGTATATGGATCCCTTGCCACAGACTGGGGACGACATGGTTCAGTGGCCAACAGCATTCAGAAGGTCATAACTTCAATTCCCACCATCTTTAGTTAAAAGGAGCAGGTAGAAGATGAAAGACTCCAGAAAACTGCTGCCAATATTGGCCATGATAGACCAATAGACTGACACAACAGCTCCGTTCACAAGTTCAAGTGAATTCATGTACAGTTTGTTTACAGTGCATACCTGATTTTTCTTTATACATGTAAATTTTCATGTTACATTCAATGCAGGTACACCTGAACATGTGATCCAAACCTCACACTTATGCAGCTATTGGTTCCTGGTATATTTGTTAAATGAATGCATGTAGACACTTTCTTGTGAACAGATATATGTAAACCCATTCAGGTGTTTGTAAGTTTATTGAAATATGTGATCAGGGCTAGCATAAGATAATTTCATGTGTTCATATATATGACCACCAAACTCCCAAACTATTAGGTTCATATGTTCTAAAACTTAGAATGCAATAGTACTGTTCATCCTAGTATTTCTGAGTCCCTTCTCTCTGTCATTACTTTCAAAGTAATGAATGCCAACATGTTCGACACAGCTTAGGAGAGAATCACACAGGTGACAAATGGTTTGAAAGGCAATCAGTAAGAGAAAAAGTTTGAAGGAACTAGACATGTTTAGCCTAGAGGAAAGGAAGATTAGTAAGAGACATGAGAGCAACCTTCAGATAAGTAAGTGAGAACCATTCATCCCTTTCCTGAGGGAAGGGCAAAAAGAGATGAATTTAAGTGGCAAGCACAAAAGATTTAGGCTATATACAAAGACATGAAAGCTTTCCAACTACATGGGCAGTCGAACAAGGAGCCAAAGGAAAGTTATGGAAACTCAGTCTCTGGAAGATGAAGCAAAGGCTATACAGGCATTTGTGGTAGATCTTTTTAAAGAACTCAGCCTCCGGTAGGGAATGAGACAATATGGTTCCTTCTAACTTTTCCTTTCTCAGCTGCTGTCATTCTAATTTGTTTTTTTAATGGATGCCTGTATCTTATCTCTGGCTGCCGCCTTCCCTAGCTGAGAAAGAGCACAGAGAGATGATAAAAGGTTGAACAGCTTTTCATTTCTCCAATTATCAGACAGGACTAGTCTAAAAATATGTACTAGATAGAATGCATCCATTTGTAAGTGAAGTACTCCCACAGGAAATCAGAGGTTAATCTTTTTTTCCCCCATAATATATACATCCTGAGCAAATCCATACCAAGTCAGTGGCTCTACAATTAAAACAGGAAATTCTAGGTGAGATTTGTCCTAGAACAAAGATTACTCATTAGTAAATATTAAGTTTTCTAAGAGACTGATGGGATGCTGCTATTTTAGTTGCTGCATGCAAACAATTATTGATGGGGGAAGATTACAAAAGGAAATTTCTGAGCCATTAAAAGATGACCTGCTCACCCCACATTTTGTCTCAATCTATAATCATTCATATTGACCTTCACATCTGCCAGTTTCTCTCCTTCATTGTTTTCTACAACTTTACAAATATCAAATTGTGTGGCAGGAGAAAAAAAAAGGAAAACCTTAGAAATGAACAATTCCTGCCAATGAAAGATCTGGGAAGTATAGTTTTTTTTTAAAAAATTATTCATAAGTCACTAGTGTTGCCAGAGAAAAGGGGCAAGGACAGGTAGATTACCATAGAGTTTTGGTGATTCTTACACCAGCTAGCCACTGGAGCAGAGACAGGAAATGAGACCAGAGGGCAAGAAATCCCCCACCATCTCTGGGAACTTTGCATGCCTGTAACTCACTGACAGAATTTCTTTTTCCAGAATTACACAGATGTGTCTTTGAACTGCAATACATACCTCTGAGCATATTCATAACCTGTATTACTGATTGTAGATGTTTCTACTGAAATGCCTCCTCGCTCTCAGTGCAACCCTTTGCACTATTGCAGCCTTCTAAATCCCTTGAAGTCAATGGGCTTAGTAGGCAGTAATCCTGCTTTGGACTGAAGTGTCAGTGACCAGGAACAAGAAAGAATTATATTTCACAGTGTTCCTATCAGTAATAGATACTTCATATAGGCTTCAAAGTCTTCACAGCACAGAGCTAGAATGCAGAATCCTCATGATTTGCAAGCCCTCTCAACTTTTGTTTTCACTTCACATAGAAGTTTGGAAGGCTGCTGCCACCCAAGAGTTTTCCCAAGAGGTTTTTCTGACCTTTCTCCAGAAAGGGTTGGAAAAACCCAACCCACTGCAAATTAGGGTAGGTGGATTTTGGAATACTTTTTTTTTTTTGCATCATCTGAAGTGGCATATTGCTTTTTGCAAACAAGACAACACCCTGCAGTTCTTCTACAGTGATCTATTTTTTTTAAAAAAAACACCTCATGTATGCTAAAAGTGTGCAAAACTTCTTTGACCAATATTGCCGAATCTTTTCAAAACTAGCCTATGCAGACATTTCTATAATTTTTTGCTAGAGCAGGAGCTTTCTGAATCACCTTGAATTTTCTCCTAAGTGACATTCTGCAGCTAACTTTACCAGTCCTCTCCTAATTGTGACATTTTTAAACAAAATTGTGCTGGCCCTTCAGGGATAGGGACATTGTGACATTTTTTTTAACCCTCCTACGCTTGTAAAAAGTACTTTACTAATCAGAAATTGGGGTCAAAGAGACCTTTGGTTAGTCATAGCATTGTTATTTTTTAAAGTGGAGCTGTACTTGACAATGAATCCAATTTAATATAAAAATATGACATTGTATTAAGGATTAGTGTTTATAATTTAGAGATACAAGTATATCTGAGCTCCATAATGACCCTCGGTGTTAATTCCTATGCTATTTACAGTGTCTTATACTTTTCTCATTTATTTTTCCATTCCACTTGTACTGAGCTAAAACACAAAATACTACCCCAATGTCTTTGCCTTTTCCTACACACAAATAGCACCTTGATGTACAATGACTGTGTAGGGCCTCCTGGGTGAATTTTTTTTCAGTGGTGGCATTGCAGAAATGAAGCACATCCCTAGCACACATCTGAAGTCACATCCACATAAATGCATAGACTCACACAGTCCAAGCCCAACTGCCATTTTGGAGGTGATTATACGGTGACTTCATAACTCTGACAGGCTGCAACTTCATCACCATTATTTTCTGAAAACCATTGCTGTCTCTTCATAAAATGAGTAAATTCTTCACATAGATGACCAAAAGATTGTAATACTCCCAGTGCAATCCTATTCAAAGTTATTTCAGTATAAACCACTGACATTGATAGCCTTAAGGTAATAATGGATCATAGAGTAACACTTGTACTGACAGAAAACAAAGCATTTTGATGGTTTCTAAGTGCTTAACCTATTTCCTAATGATCTTATGAGAATAATGTGAAGGGCACCTTGAACTTCTTCAAGGAAGGAAAGAATAAAAATGAGCTAGTCATCAGATGAAAAGGAGAAGTCATACTAGTGCTTGGGTGCTGTGTGGTTTCCGGGCTGTATGGCCGTGTTCTAGCAGCATACTCTCCTGACGTTTCACCTGTATCTGTGGCTGGCATCTTCAGAGGATCTGATGTTGGGAAAGCAAGTGGAGTATATATATCTGTTGGAGTGTCCAGGGTGGGTGAAGAAACATTGTCTGTGAGTAACAAAGAAGGCAACCAGGTCAATAGTTGAGGGCATCTCAACAGAAGTATGAGTAACAATGAAGTCTATAGCATGGGAGTAACAATGGAGATAGCAAGGTCACTGGTGGGAGCATCTGAATAGAAGTATCCTGGCCTTTGTTTCCTTTGTCTATAGTCATCCTGTGTTTGTGTGGAGCTGGTTAGACACTGTCTTGACTCTAGTATTTTTCAACACTGGCAGCCAAGTTCTGTTCATTCTAGTGCTTCTTGGGCTGAAAGTCCAATCCAGGAGCCGAAATTGGGGTCAGATTGTAATCAGTACCAAAGTCAGGGCAGAGAACAGAAGGAAGTGACAGAACCCAGCTGTTCATTTTGTCTTTCAGAACTAGTATTGCCAGGTCCACCCAGCCACCAGTGTGGGATGGGGAAGGTTGCTAGATCCAGATTGGGAAACTCCTGGTAATTCAGATACGGAGTCCTGGGAGGACAGGGACCTCAGTGAGGTACAATGCCATTGAATCTGCCCTGCAAAAGCATCCATGTTGTCCAGTGGGACAGATCTGTTTAGTCTGGAGAGGAGGTGTAATTATGGGTCATTTCCAGGTCCCACCTGGAGGCTGGCATCCCCACTCAAAACAGATTATCAATGGCATTGAACAACATCAGAGAAGAGCTGGTTCTTGGGCACTCAGTCTAGATAACTGCATGTGCACCTCTTGCTCTGTTCATATGTGTTCCTCTGTTGAACCATGGTCCTCATGTTATATTTCCACTTTCACTCTTCTTAAATCATTTGCAAGAGTATTTCCATTTAGCTTCATATGTTAAGTGCGAGAAAGTGGATTGGCTGAGACTGGATAGGAAAGAAAGTTTTTTAAAGCCACTTTCAAATGGCTATGCATTGCCAACAAAAACAAAAGCACATTAGAGCACTAAAGCAAAAAAGAAAGAAAATCCCATCTGTCCAAGGACAACAATATATCAAGGGAGAATAATTCTCTTTGTCCTACCCTGGGGTTAAATGCTTGCTGCTGCCTGGGTATGCTTGTGTTTCTTTTGTGCTGGATATGTCTGTGAATGTTTTATGAATGTAATTGAGCTTAGGAATCAAGTTTCTGAGACAGACACAGTTTATTCTGAAGAATAAAGATGCAACAGAAGGTTATTGATTTTGGAGGAATCTACGCCTTGTGAAAAATTAACCAGACATTCCTTCCAAATCAATGCGATTATCCCTGCTGCTTCAGGACCACTTAATCGGATCCAAAGAAGGTCCCCAGTGCATAGTCGCTACATTATTGCCTTAGAAAAAAAGTATTACAGTCTATTCTTCCTCTTCTCTATGCACACTTCTCTAAACAATGAGTTTTTAAGTAGATTAAGAGTTGGATCCGGCTTTTCCATTGACACAGGAGACAATCTTGCTCGGCTCTTCTCCTCCCTATAACCCTCACAAAGGTCAAAAGAACCTCTCCTGCCTCTTTGCTATTGGAAAACCAGGTTGTATGCAACACCGCAACTGAAAAAGTAATTATACTTACTCCACAATGACTCTTGAATGCTCCAAATAATTATGCAGCTGAGAGGAAAAATGTCCTCAGCCCAGTAAAAGATATCACCATGTGCACATGAAGCTGCCTCACACTGAGTCAGACAATTGTTCTGTCAAGGTTAGTAATGTCTATTCTTAACTGGTAGTGGCTCTCCAGTGCCTCAGAGAGAGGTGTGTCACATTACCTACTGTCTCATCCTTTTACTGTGTTTCCCCGAAAATAATACATCTTTTTTGCTCCAAAAGATGTATTAGGGCTTATTTTCAGGGGATGTCTTATTTTTTTATCCATGATTTTGCACCCCCATGTGACCAGATCAGCTGTAACTAGGGCTTATTTTTGGAGTAGGGCTTATATTTCAAGCATCCTCCAGAAATCTCCCCAAAATCATGCTAGGGCTTATTTTTGAGGTAGGTCTTATTTTCAGGAAAATAGGGTAACTGAAGACCTTTTTAGGTCCTGTGTAGAGTTAAACTATGTGCAGTTTCCCCCCATCCAGGTAAGTAGTCATATGCAATAAAGTTTGACTGTGTCCAGGGCTATGTTTTCCTGATCATATTAGTCATGGTAAAGTAAAAAGAAGGATCTTCTTTCTTTCTCACTGTGCTATCATTTGACTTGACTTGACTGGAGGATTTTCCAATAATTACCACTTTCTTAGATCATGGGCAATCTCAGATTTTACAATGGCGAGTGGCGACTCCCAAAATTGCTCTCCCTGTGGAAATTACAAGAGACATTTACTTTTTGTTACCCCTGTTGTAAATGAACATATGTTCACTTTGCAGAGAAAGATCACATTTGCTTGTGAGCAGGTTCTCAATGCTCCAAGGCTTTCCAATATGATATATTGTGTAGATCATACATTTAAACATTGCTAATTTTTCTTGAGTTTTTTTAAATCTCCTTGCTTTTGCATGGACATTTATCCCAGTAAGTGATATTCAGAATTCTGTTCTATCCTAACTTATGAAAATTCATTTTCTACTGAAAATTGCTAGGGCAATGTGCACATTCACAAAACAACAGACATTTCAGAAGGTTGCTGTTCTGGTCTGCAGTAGATTCGCTAGATATGAGTCCAGTAATACCCCTTGTTGGTCTTTAAGGTGCTACTGGACTAGCAAAACAACAAAAGTTAAACTCACAATTCATTAAGGTAGGAAAGTCAAACTAAAAAAGCAAGAGTATTGAAGATCTCATTCAAACTGTTTAAGATGTCACCCGTAATACAGAATTCAAGCTCTCCACTTCTTAGTTCAAGGATTTCAAGTCTTCAATGCTTCAAATGTCTCTCTTAAAGAAGAACATTTTAACCTGATGCTGGAATGACTCATGAAAAGAAACTTGGAGTTCTTCTCAAAGTAATACACTTCTTCTGTGGTCTCACAGTAAACTACATGTATGTGGTCCATCTGCAGAACAGAAGAGGTAGCATTGTGTCTCAAATTGGAATGAATACACTGAATATAAGGTAGGATTCTACTTTATGTGGACATTCCATTTCCACTTTCAGGGCTTGCACTTTCCATTAAGGTCCCAAAAATCAGTATCTTGAGCTGGCAAAACCAAAGTGGAGCAAGCAGAAGGTACATCTTCCGGCCAAGCAAAGGCAGAAGGTCAAGCCCCTGGTACTTATGCATGTTTGGCCCAATCTATAATACATTCCTTGTTACTTGCAGGAGCATATGAACACCACTGTTCTCTTCCACAACCTAAGAGGGCTCTGACAAATGAGTTCACAATGACCATACTCATTCCAGACCCTGAATCTTAAAGTTTCCAGTTAAAGCTGGAGACTCCTTGAAGCTCTCCTGTGCAGATAAGCAGATGGATTGAGACTGTTTAAAGACTGCCAAATAATCAAAACAACTTTTCTCCATGCATACAAGCTAATTAAGAAGTTCATATGTGCATTTTTCTTGAATAGCTAGATAGTGGCCAATATTTTGTTGTGTGAAAGAATTAATCCTCCTCCCACCCATTTGTGCTATGTTTTGCTTCTAGCAAAGACAATTTCTTGTCTAAAGTAAAGCATCTGTATCACATACTTATTTTTATGAGTCTGCTGAGGTGCAGTTTTGTGGCTCAGACTCCAAAAACCTTTATGTGCAATGAGTGATAAATCAAATTGCCATGTCATTTTCCCCCTCTTAATTTAATCCCAAAACCATACAGAGTGCAATAGTTTCTTATTGCTCCCTAGGATAATGTAATAACAGTTAAGTATTATAAGTAAATCTCATGATTAATGATCACGTTTCTTCACTGTGTTGACAAAATAAGCACCCTATTCCCCAATAGAGAAGTTAAACTACTTATAATTGGTACCTATTTTATGACCACTTTTCACTTGGTTTCAACAGGTAAATGGTATACCACTTCACAATTTCATGTGCTTACAGCCCTATGTAATCACAATAAACCTACTAATGACTCAAAAACAGGTTCAAAAAAGAAAAATGGATCCATGGATATTTTCATGTTTAGACTTCAAACTGAGCAGGAGCTTATGTAATTGGAATGGAGAAGAACCTTTTGATGATAATTTTCCATTCTGTCAAAGCACCACATTACAGTGACTGGTTCACATTACTTCATCACTGGGAGAAATCTACATTTATGAGCAGTTTTAACCTCTATAGCTTTAACTCCATCTAATGGCAGTGGACTTGCATGCCCCATTCAAGTGTAAAGCAGGGGAGTGGTATGTGAGGACCAAAGGTAAAGGTCAAAGAGGTTTGTGTGTTACCCTGAGTCAGCAGTTTCCACTTAAGTTGGGGGAATTGGCTGGAGACAGAGAGTGAATGGGAATAACTGGGGTACCAGTATCATCTTGGGTGAGAACCCTTAAATGAGCAGGTGGTTGCATAATTGAAACAGATTTTATTAAAGAGAAATAAAATAATAAAAACAGGAAACATATATTTCAACTCATTAACAGATCCATGTAAAACATACAAGACCCGACCAAAAGAAAAGGGAGGAGGTTGGACAGGGTTTAGGGAGGGGTGATAATTACCAGTCTAGAAAGGATATCCAGCAAAGCAGCGCTGAAGAGGAGAATGACCAGAATTTTCAGGAGTAAAGGAGAAAGCCCCCCTGCAAGTGAGGGGTGGGTGCATGGATCCAACACACACACACACACACACACACACACACACACACACACACACACACACAAAATGCATCTATGTGGGATACCAGGACTTGCAACTTCATGGTTTCCACCCAGCGGATGGTAATATTGGGAGGCAGGTGGATCACTTGATGGAGAGAAGCAAGTAAAGGGGTTCCACATGGATCAGTACTAGGAATGGTGCTATTTAATTTCAATTCCCTCAATTTTTATTTTATTAAATTTCTATCCTGTACTCCATGACTGAAGTCAGGCTCAGGGCAATGTACAAACATATTTAAAATGCTCTACTAATGTGTAAAACTCATCACATATAACTCACTAATTCACAGCATACCATTAAAACTCAAGATGGCGAGAACATTATAACCTATGAGAAACCACCCAGCCCAACTCAAACACAAGCCCCCATTAAAGGAGTGTCTAAGCATGGGAGAGGGTTAATGCAAGGGGACAAGATGAATCTGATGTGCCTTCCAGACAGCAAAGGTGTCACACCCTGGCACAGGGAGGGGGGGGGGGACAAATCCACTACTCCTGCTCATTCCCAGCCAGATTGTGGCTTGATTTCTTCTGCCTACAGCAGTAGTGACTCAAGCCCATCAGGGACTCAGCAGTGACCAGTCATTATTGCCATGGTACAGGCAGCCAACTTCCAGTGGCAGCTCACATTTGTCTCAGGTAAGGCAAGAGATGCTCCTGGATTGTTTCTGGAGAAAGATGGGTGGCAAGGAATGCAGAAATTAAAGCCACCATTCTGTGAGCAGTTGTCCCCCAGCATGGAGCCTGAGGTAGCTGCCCCTGTTGCTCATTGGCTGACTCTGCCCCTGAGTACCACTGGTAGGTATTCCAAAAGTTCCTTCAAGGCATAAGGCCTGCCATCGTGCATTAGAATTGCCACGTTTCAGAATTTACTTTCTGCTGCTGAAAGTAAAATCTTTGCATCCAGGGTCTATGCATATGAATGCATAAACAGTACGATGTAGTAATCATCTGCTGAGTAAATGAATATAACATACTGAAGACAGAAAATAACATCAGCAATGTGAAATAATGTTGTGTGGATGTCGATGTGAACACAAGCCCTATTTTTGTTACTAAAATTTTGTCTGGTCTAAAATATTTTTTGCAATTTTCAGAATTTATGGCTAGAACTTCATTTCCTCTCCATAAAGTATTATCACAAGAGAGCGGGAGAGGAAATACCCCAGGGATGCAGGAAGAATCCTATCCTGT
This sequence comes from Sphaerodactylus townsendi, assembly GCF_021028975.2. Taxonomy (NCBI): domain Eukaryota; kingdom Metazoa; phylum Chordata; class Lepidosauria; order Squamata; family Sphaerodactylidae; genus Sphaerodactylus; species Sphaerodactylus townsendi. The sequence goes on from NC_059426.1 coordinate 150,233,625, forward strand.
TTTAATCACACTTTCAGCAGTGCATGCAGTGAATGTAATGTGAGAATTACTCAATGGATTTACAAAGAACAATTAAGGGTACCTCTGTACATGGATTATACATGTATTCACTTGTAATTTGTAGCAGGGCTATGGTGGCCAACTGTTTTGTATTCATGTTACCCTCTTGCTGCTTCCAGGTGCTGGCAGCAGCCTTCCTCAGGGCCCCTTCCGCCCATGCAGAATAATGCATTTTCAATCCACTTTCACAATGGTTTGCAAGTTGATTTTGCTATTCGGCACAGGCCCCTTCCGCACATGCAAAATAATGCATTTTCAAACCACTTTCACAACTGTTTGCAAGTGGATTTTGCCATTCCGCACAGCTTCAAAGAGCATTGAAAGCAGTTTGAAAGTGCATTATTCTGCATGTGGGGAATGAGCCACAGTAAAATCCGGCTGGAAAGTGCACTGAAAGTGGATTGAAAATGCATTATTCTGCATGTACGGAAGGGGCCCAGGTCTTGCAAACAGAGGGCTGTGGTTTGCCTGATTGATTCGATCCATCTCATGTTGGGTCTTCCTCATTTACTCCCTCAAATATCTTGAACTTCCATGGCACTCCATAAATTCATTATAACTGGTTATAGTCCATTGATCCACTAATGGCAGTGCCTTCATCCAGATCAAGGAGTCTTCCTCTGATACAAAAAAAATTTCATTAGTGGAAGACCCTCTTGCTAAAAAGAAAGGCAGCACAGTAAGTGGAGTGGAGCAATAGAATACAGCTAGTTTTGCACAGTAAGTTAGCTTAAGAAATTCTTATTTCTGCCCAACTCCCTCTTGACTTTATTTCTTTGCAGGCTAGACTCATGGCTTTCTCCTCGAAAACTGCATCAGCTTTGAATGTGGCCTTTATTGACTACTTAAGTTTGATTTTTTTTGTCTTATGCCCAGATCAAAGAGATCTATAGCATACATTTCAGGATCTCCTAGTTTAATTAAACCTTAAAGCCCCTACAAACTTATGACTCAGCCATTAAAGAATTTTTGATGACAAATAGCCTGAATCCTTCTAGCATTTTTTATGCAACACATAACTGAGCGATGATGTCCCAGGTTAGACATAAAGCGAGGACAGCCCCAAGCTTTGGAAAACAGATGGATTAAACTCTAGAGCAAAAGACATTTTATTTTTCAGGCCTCGGGAATCTTAATTTTTTTTTCTTGTTACAAATTATCTGTAGCATGGACTCCCTTGTTCTTGCCCTTTTCTTTGTGTAATAAATAAATCCTATTTATGGATCTGCTTGTACTCTCAATGGCATAATGTGCATTATTTCAATGAGGCCAAGATTAGGTCTTAAATCATGGATTTTTCTGTGGCAGAAAAAATTGCAATGAACAGCTTTCTGGAGAAGAGGAGGGGGAAGTAAACTGAAATGCTGTTACATGAAAACATAATATATTATTTTGGATCTACCCAGTCACCTGCATGCTGTATTATGAACTCTGAATTTGAGTGCACCATTTGGCCTCTTAGCATGACCTTCTAAAACAGCATCAGCGCTCTATATCTTAGAAAGGGGGCTGCTGTTTTGGAGCTATACTACCTTGTTGTAAAGGGGCTTACTATTTACAGTGTTTTGGCGCAGTTTCTTTTGTGTGGCTATCTACAGAAAGCCCTTCGGGGATGGGGCGGAATATAAATCCAACAAATAAACAAATAAATAAAGGCCTAGAACCGCTGCATTCAGCCCTACCAAAGAAAGGATTAATAGATACACTTCAACTAGACATTTTATTTTATGGACCATTAGTGGGCACAGCTGCTTGAATGTTTGAACGGGGCTATGCATAGACTTCCCCTGACCTTGATAGCCCAGGCTATCTCGGACTCATCAAATCTTGGAAGCTAAGCAGAGTCAGCCCTGATCAACATTTGGATTCAGAGGCCAACAAGGAAAGCCAGAGTCACAATGGATAAAAAGACAAATCACCAATGTTAGTATCTTGCTTATATTAGTAACTTGTAGAGGAAGGCAAACCACCTATGTTAATCTCTTGTTTTGAAAACCCTAGGGAGTCACCATAAGTTGGTTATGATGGCACTTTACATGCACATACACAGGCTTGATTATACAGTGCTTCCCTCTCTAACTCATGGAAACCCCTTTGGTACAGCCTTAGAGGTGTTGGCAGTTCCTAGAGAGGACTGATGTCACTTCCAGGATTTCCTTGAAGTAATATCACACTGCTGACCACCCCTCCCTCACTCCCCTTCCCAGCCATTAAAATTTACTTTACTTACTTACTTATTGATGCTTTGAGCCAGCTGGGGGTTCAGAATTTCCTGCCCCCACCAGGAGGCTAGAAACCCTACCCATTGGTCAATTAAATTATTATGGATGGCATCCAACATATTTTCTGCTGGCATACAAAGACAGGGGAGTCTCCTCTGAATACCCCCAAAAGGCTATGCTGGGGATCAGGATCTGCATGGGAAAAAACCCATATGGGTTGGGTATAGGGCTCCCAACACTTCCTTGTCAAATGCCATGTGAATTTGAAGGTGGTGTTTGGAAGGAAAGAGTTTGAGGATGATGTGATGTCAGTTCTAGGCGACACTGTAAGCTAGTCTACCTAATCTTTGTGGCCATTTTTTATCCTGTTCCACAATTCCTGAGGGGCAGGAAACTGGGGCTGGGGGCAGGAAAGTCTAGATCAGTGGTTCTCAACCTTCCTAATGCCGTGACCCTTTAATACAGTTCCTCATGTTGTGGTGACCCTCAACCCTAACATTTATCAATTTTACAAATGGAGAACTCTGATGCAGAGAGTCTTAGGCGACCCCTGTGAAAGGGCCATTTGACCCCCAAAGGGGTCCCGACCCCCAGGTTGAGAACCACTGGTCTACATAGAGATTCCAATTTAAAAAATTGAGAGGGCAAGATTGAGTGAAGACAAAACAAAACCCTGGCTTGATCCAGCCCTATGCTAACACCTCTTTTGAGGCTAGCCACTGCTACTTCACTTTATTTAGTTTGGATGTTTTGCTATAATGTTAATCACTGTGCAATTATGGAGCAGGCGGTCTTTCCCCACAAGACTACCATTAATAATAATAGTATCTGCTTGACTGCTGCTCTTGTAGGAAGGCTTCCTTGGATAATAAGCAGGGACTAAGTATTGGATTAGTCAAATAACTGTAGTTGAAATTTTGCCACTGCCACCATTCTGTTTGAGAACTAGGTTTTCCTGGTTGCAGGACACTAGTCTCCCATTCCAGCTATTTCTTTGAACATGCAAGAGGCAGCAAGAAGAAACCATTATTCTCCAGCTTTCGTCTTTGCAAACCCAAATAAGACATGACTTATTGGGATGATGTCTACAGCCCCTAAAGCAATACTCAGCTGCATTTGGCTGAATTCCATAAATGCACAACCAGCGGTAACAAAGTGAATAGTGATGGATGAAACTGCTAACACATGCTGTAAATAAAATTACGGTGCTATGAGTTAAGATAAAGAAAGAACATTTAATTAATAAGAATTATTATACTATTAATAGAAAGCATTTCCCTTTTTAAAAAAGTACAGGTTTTAATGTATGCTGTCTAATTTTTGGAACAAGTAAGAACTACTTCCACCCTCTTTGAACAAACAGCTCTGTGTAGAAATTAAGGCGCATGAAGCCTAATATATATCTGAATAGTGCTTTATCCTACTACTGTGTTGAATTAGAAGAGCAGCATTCAACTGATAAAAGGCACAGCCCATAGATACAAGATGCTCTTCAGCAGGAGGTACATGCTTTGTGCCCATGGAACAAACCACCCATAGCTGGATGAAATAGTAGGATATGAGCAGGGAACCCAAACCATTTGCAGCGGGCATCTCACTTCCCATCCCCCACTATTTCTTCTTTTCCTTCCCTTAAACCTCCATAGCTAATTCCTTTTTCCTGCTTCCTTCTTCCCCCGGCATCTACCAGCCAAACTACTTTCATGTGCCTCACTGTCTTCAGCTTCCCCTTTCCCCTCCCTCAGCTACTTCTGTTTGGGAATATTACAGCCCAGTTGCACAGAGCCAGCCACTGGACACAGTTGTAGAAAACCTAAAAGGACTTGCAGGACTGTTTTTCCTCTGTACACCTTCTCTCAAATATTTCATCTTTCATCTTTCTCTCACCCTGGGGACTCCCCTGTCTTCATTTTCCCCTGCTTCCTTTTATCCTTCCCACCCACAGACCAGCTGACTTTTAATATGGCCCCGTCTTCAGCAATATTTAATATTTATTTATTTCATTTATACTTGACAATGAAAACCTTTGTTATTTATTTCATTTATACTTGGCAATGAAAACCTTTGTCATTGTCATTTCTTGACAATGAAAATCTAAAGAAGCTTACATCAGGGTTTTTTTTCTCCTTAATTTTATCAACAACCAATCAGGTAGACTAACTGTGAATCTGTAACTGGCCCAAGTTCATGCAATAGGTTTCCACAGCAAAGTGGGGATTTCTACTGGGATCTCCCAGATCCCATTGTAAAACTCTAACCAATAACCATATTGGCTTTTGTGGAGTGTCTGCTGTTGAAAAGGGACATCAGTAGGGTGCAATACCAGAGAGTCTACTCTCCACAGCATCCATTTGCTTCCAGGGAAGAGCATATATGCTTCTCATTTATCTCCAGATCCACCTTCCTCCCCTCCCCTTGTTATCTCCTTTATGTCCAGTTTTGCACATTTACCTGATAGGAAGTTTTATTAATTCTAGTGGGAGTTCCGAGTAGATGTACATAGGATTGTACAGCATACCCTTTTGATTCCTGTTTTCTTGAAGGCATCATGCATATTGATGGTGCTATATAATTAATGGAATCCTTCAATAATTTGAACTGCCTATACTGCCCAGTGGAATACATGGATCCCTTGCTAAACAGAGAGCAGAGGTAAAAGGATGTATGAAATTAGTAAATATGGAGATGATTTCTAAGTGGCATACTAGATCAGTGATTGTGAACTTTTTCGAGACCGAGTGCCCAAACTGCAACCCAAAACCCACTTATTTATTGCAAAGTGCCAACATGGCAATTTAACCTGAATACTGAGGTATTAGTTTAGAAAAAATGGTTGACTCCAAGGCGCGCATTACTCGGGAGTAAGTTTGGTGGTAGTCTGTGGCTTTGCTTTGAAGCAACCATGTAATGCTTCGAATGGGTGAATCACAACCCTAGGAGGGTTTAGAAGCAAGCCCCATTGCCAGCAACCAAGCTAACTCCCAAGTAAAGGATTCCGCTTTAGTTCTGCCCGTGAAAATCTGTGGGGTTTAACAGCACTTAACAGGGTTACCTACACATCATGCCCAGCGGCCCAAGCCAGCCTAGATGTGTGTGGGGGGGGGGCGATTTTCCGCCCCCCACATGATGAACTCTGTGCGTGTGTGCCCACAGAGAGGGCTCTGAGTGCCACCTCTGGCACCCGCGCCATAGGTTCACAACCACTGTACTAGATAAAGCTTCATCTCTTTTAGCAGGAATCAAGTAAAGCTGCAGTCCTTTTCAAAAGCTGCAGTCTTTTTCACATGTTCTTGGGAATAAATTCCACGGGACACAAAAGAACTTACTTCTGGGTAATCATACAGCATTACATGTATTCCTAAATTTGATGAATGCAAGTTCATGAATGTCTGAAAACAGACAAGATTTTTCATCTTTCCATCATGTACGAGTGAATGATGACAATCACATTGAAGTATCTGAGTACATCCTGTCATGGATTGTTGAACATTTGCACCTTTGCAAAATATATCTGGCATTGTTAACACTCAGATGTGAATGTCATGTAGGTCCATAACTACACAGAGGTTCCCATTGGCTCTGTCCTCGGTTGACATTCATATGGCAAGATTCCTTCCAGGAATGTTGCATAATTTATATGCCCTGTATGCATACAATCTATGCCAGCCATTTTCATGACCCACACCATAATGTTCAAAAGAGCATGCATCAGAAATCTGTAATCACCCCAACTTCAGATCATTCATCACAAAATTTCTGTCTCAGAGGCTATTTCTGGTAAAACACCGTTTTGGGGGGGAGCCATCGCACAGGTGCCACCGCCAAATCGATGCCCTCTCCCCACCCAAAATGGTGTTTTTAAACCTAGCTCAGGGACCAAGGTTTTTGAAAAAAGCCGGCTTCCATTCGGTGCTAAGCGAACAGCACTGAGTGGAAGCCGGAGTATTTCCTGTGGCCCTCCCAGACGCCTTCTACCTTCTGCCGTCTTCTGTCACTTTGGGGAGGCCAGGGGACAAGCCTCCTGGCCTCCAACCCCAGAGCCATCGCTCTGGCCATGGGGGCGTGTCCCATGGACTTCACAATGCGACGGAAGGTGGCAGGAGATAGGAGCCATTTGGGAGTGGTGCAGCCTGTGCAAAGGCTGAGCCGCCAGCTGCACAGCCAGTGGAACAATTCATGCAAAGTTGCAAACGGTTCCGGCAGGTGCATCGGCATAAACTATGCCAATACACCTGTGCTCAGCTAGCCATGCAGAAACAGCCTTAGACTGATGTAGACATTCAAAACATTTCAGAGAGTCACCATAAAAAAGCTTGGCATGCTTCAGGTACACATGATGTACATGGCATATACCACACATCTTCACTCTTCAAATCTAGAAACATGCACTTGGATTAGTTTTGTTTCATGCTTCTTGGCTTCATGTTGTTTCATGTTGTTTGGTTTTTTTTAAAAAAAGTTTTATTTATGCTGTAAACTCAAAGTAAATGCACCCATTTGCATATTGTTAAGGAAGTATAAAACCTTTATGGGGTTTTAATCAAGATTTACAGAATACAATAAACTTGATCTATGCCTGGCACTTGTGTAATTGAACAGTGGTAGACAAACTGCACTAATGATGCCAATTTCTCAGAATATTTATGGTTTCAAATAACACGGCTGGTCACGAACATACAGTGTTATAAAACATCAAATAAAAAGAACCCAGCCTTCAAATCTCAAATCAGTGTGCTGGTCCCAATGGAGTTGATTAAACAGAAGTGTTTGTCCCTGCCCAGAAAGTTGTAGGCAAGGAGGTAGGTTTGCTGTTAGTGTTTATTTGACTAACTTTAATTAATCACCGTAATTCAACCTGGAGGTTTTTTGTAAACCTGAGTGTATTTTGCCCTGACATCCAGAATTACTTCAGCAGCTTGGGCCCACAGTATGGTTTGAGATTATGAAACACAGGCAGCTTCTTAAAGCTTAAGCAAGGACAACTCATGTAAAAGGACCCCAGTGAAGGATCTGAGGTAGCAGATGCTGGGAAAGATCTTTCTTGTCCTAAGATAGTGGAGAACATGGGTCAGCCAGAGGAGACAACATTGAAATAATGGACCAGTGATCTGCCTCAGTACATGGCAAATTTATGTGCTTATTCAGTGCCTTGGGCCTCGGTACATTCTGAGGTCATGAGACAGTATTTTTTCTTAAGCTAAGCAGGTATACATCATGTCAGTGTCTATTTGGGAGAGCATGTAGGAATCCTATGTATGCCATTTTGAAGTCCATCATGAGGAAAAGTGGGGAATAAATCGCATAATCAAATGCACTCCTGAAGCTACTGATGTAGCTTGATAACGTGTATCACAAGCTTGTAGTTATGAGCCTGTTTTCTGTTGAGTCAAATCTTTGGTCCATCTAGCTAAGTACTATTTCCACTGACTGGCAGCTGCTTTTTAGGTTTTGAGGCAGAGAAAGACCTCCACCAGCATCTGCTACCTGAGACTTACATCAAACCTAAGAGCTTTCAAGGCAAGTGAAAAGCAGATGTGCCAATCCTGCTTCACTTTTGAGATCAGACAAGATTGGGCCATACTGTGCCATCTTCCCTCTCTAAAACATTGCAATATATTCAGTGTAGCACCTCTCTTTAGCCATTTCATTCTCTGACCATTTTATTTCTGCTATCTTTCTTGTTTGCTTGACTGTAAAAATAACAAATATTTGGTCTGATCTGCTTTCTTCTGTCTCATTTTTTCCTGTTCTTCTTCTCTGCTTTTTCCACAGCAATGAAGCAACATGTTATCAGCTTACACTGGCAAATGAATTAATTTCATTAAGTGTAATTTTTTCTAGGAGGGGGAACATTCTACCTAGTCACCCAATACCAATTAATATACCCCCAACAAATCTCTAAAAAAAACCACGAAAAACTGCTCAGCCTTGACAAGAAAGATGCCACTGAAGCAGTTTGGCATATATTAAGAGGCAGAGCAGAGTTGTAGATACTTGGCTTGTTGCTTCCATGTCAAATTATTTTATAATTCATGCACACAAAATGTTAAATCTTCAGAGGAGCTTGAAAGGAATCGAGGAGAGAGCGAGGAGGAGACAATACAGTTTTGTTTACTTTGCAGTCAGATTAAAAGACTGTAGCGAGTCTTCTGCCTCACTATTAAATCTGCATAATCAGACAGACATCCGCGTGTTTCCCAAGGGAGTGGGAAATCAGATCTCCAAATCTTTCAAAGTTGTCGCCAATTTTCTTTTCCTAGCAAATATATAAAGAAGCATGGTTCAAAACAATCCAAGTAACACATGTCTCCTGACAGTCCATGGGGACTCCCCACCCCCAGCCCGTTGGTTAACAGGATTGAAACACAGCCAAACTTGTGTCTTGAAATGCCAAGAAGTGAAAAGCCATATTTACTCTATAGAACACTGATGCAATGACAGGGGCAGTCCTGGAGAGAGTTACACCCATCAACTGAAGTTAATGCAGTGGGTCTCAACCTTCCTAATGTCGCGACCCTTTAATATAGAAGAGTTTGAAGAAGAGTTTGGGTTTATATCCCCCCTTTCTCTCCTGCAGGAGACTCAAAGGGGCTTACAATCTCCTTTCCCTTCCCCCCTCACAACAAACACCCTGTGAGGTAGGTGGGGCTGAGAGAGCTCTGAAGAGCTGTGACTAGCCCAAGGTCACCCAGCTGGCTTGTGTGGGAGTGTACAGGCTAATCTGAATTCCCCAGATAAGCCTCCACAGCTCAGGCGGCAGAGCTGGGAATCATACCCGGTTCCTCCAGATTAGATACATGAGCTCTTAACCTCCTACGCCACTGCTGCTCTTCCTCGTGTTGTGATGACCCCCAACCCTAACATTTATCCATTTTACAGATAGAGAACACTGATGCAGAGACTCTTAGGCGACCCCTGTTAGAGGGTCATTCGACCCCCAAAGGGGTCGCGACCCACAGGTTGAGAACCACTGAGTTAATGGGTTTAGAAGGGATGGCACTGGGTGGCCCTTGTTTAAGAGGACCCTTCCTTTCCAAGTTGTGCATCACTTCCGCAACTTGGGCCATCCAGGAATATTAACACAGAGAGGGAATCTGGGCTGTGCCTTGTGATGGACAATAAGGTTGCCAGCAGGAGGGATCTTGTCAGGGTAATGCCATAATCTTTCTTTGATTTCAAGGAAACCAGTTTGGAGGCTGGGAAAAAAGAAAACAGGGCTTTTCTCTGTCTTTAAGGAGTTTCAATTGCCTTCCCCCACTCACAACAGACCCCTTGTAAGGTAGGTGGGGCTGAGAGAGTTCTGAGAGAACTGTGACTGGCCCAAGGTCACCCAGCAGGCTTCATGAAGGCTGGCAACTCTAGATAACATAATGGACTTTTGATCTTCCCCCTTCCACTACCACCTTTGTAACGGACAGAGTACAGAAGGATGGGAAGGCTGCTGCTCTACTTATTGCTATGGGACCCTCAGCAAGGTGTTGTGTAGCAGGAACACTCCCAGGACTGCACATAGAGATGCCTTGAAAGAGAAAAGTGGTTCCTTTATCTAGTTAACACTGTTTGGCACTTACCTGTCCAGGTAAAAAAAACCAGCCTAATTTTCCCTCTGGTTGTTCCTAGTTGTTATCCAAACTGGGCCCAGAGAGGAGGGGAAATAGCTGTTAAAGGATATTGAGGAGTCTCAGGTCAATTCCCCACTGGCAGGTTTGACCTAGGTTCATCCTAGGTTTGACTTAGGTATTCCGCACAGCCACTGAGTTCGACACGGTTCCGTCCCAGCTTCACCCCCTCAAACTGTCAAATCCCAACTCCATCAGGGAGGTACAACTTTTTCAGCGAACCTAGGTCAAACGCAAGTCAAAGCCGGTAAAGTGGGGAATCATCGAGGAACTGTTCCCTCTGGTCAGCCAATCACAGTTCAGTGTTTTGGGCATGCTCAGAACGAAAGACTCGCAGCAGGGAAAAGCACACCCTTTAAAAAAAATCCTTCTTGTATATGAAGCGATGGCCATACATATAAACAGCACATGTTTACACGCTTCTTTTAGCTACAGAGAGCACTGATTTGTGGCTATGTTGCCATTATGTAAAAAAAACCGGACGCACGTTCATGTTCCCATGGTAACACAACAGCCAATCGGGAACAAAGAGCAGAAGAGTCGCTGAGGTGATCCCGCACTCTGAGCTCAGCTCTGGTGGGACGAACTTGGCTGCTGTGGGGAGTAACAATGGAGTCGACCTAGGTCAATTCCTTTTCAGGGAACTGGGTCAAATCTAGTCAACTCTGCAGTGGGGAATCAACCTCAGTATATCATGGTGGATCCTGGGGACAAGTGACTTCTGGGAAAAGTATTAGGAGGAAGTCAGAGGTCAGCAGTGGAAAGATTGCTGCAGTTTTATCATGAAGATGTTCAACTTAGCATGTGGGGAAGGTGCTGATCACCTAATCTGTTTCATTCATAACAAACAGCCACAAATGCCTGCTGAACTAGTTGGCATCAAATTTTCCCAACACTACTTAAACACAAAGACTCTACTGAGTCAAACTGATCAGCAGCCATTAGCATCATGGTGGTTGACACAGCCCACTCTAGGAGTAGGCTTCTTATCTCCCCACCCAATGCAACTTTTGGAGAAGGCTATAACATGACATAGTTACACAGTATATGGATTTCTGACTATTTCAGCCTTTCCCAAACACAGCAATTGGGTGGAGGGATTAGAAACCCACTCCTAGGGAGCACAGATCACTGAATCCATGCTTTTGATTGCACAATTTGTGGACATGGATGTCATGTGAAATATCCCTATGTGTTTTGGGTAATTCCATGTAAAAATCATAATGACCAGTGATTTCTTTTTGGAATTGCCCATAGATCAATATATGAACTATGATACTATGGTACTTTTGCTTTGTTTCTGTGTAAAACTCTTTATCATTTTAGGAGAAGACAAGGGCAAATGGAAAAAACAATAATGCTAGGAAAAGTTGAAGCCTGTAGACAAAGATATGGATTAATTTTATCAAGAAAGCAATAATTTGTAAGATCTGAGCAAGGCTGTTAATAGGGCATTAATTCAGATGGTCCCCATAAGTCAAAAGTGACTTGATGATACTATACAGACATGAATCTTATGAATTCATGAGGATCAATTTAAAATAATCTAAATTCAACATTTACCCAATTCAACATTTCCCCCCCCCCCAAGCCACTTGTCTCTAGGGCCCCTTCCGCACACGCAGAATAATGCGTTTTCAAACCACTTTCACAACTGTTTGCAAGTGAATTTTTCCATTCCACACAGCTTCAAAGAGCATTGAAAACAGTTTGAAAGTGCATTATTCTGCATGTGCGAAAGGGCCCATGAGTAGGCTTCTAATTCACACATCCCCAAATTGCTGTGTTTAGGGAAGGCTTTTCTGTAGAAGTTGTTAGGGAAGAATGAAAATCTGTTTTTTTCCGCAATGTATTATCTGTTAAAAGAGTATGTGTGAGCTTGTAAGTCAAAGTATGGGAGATATCTGAGGAAGTACTTAAACTAAAAACCACCACTTCTTGTCATAAAAAGTACTTATGCGGATGTTCTCTTGTGATCTCTCTCTCTCCATTCAGTACTAAATTGAGACACAAAGAAAGCTGACCTGATAGGTTCACTTACACTAAAATATGCCTGATGTCTGACTCTTCCTTTTTTCCCTCTAGCCATACTTTTTTATTATTATTCTCCTTTCCTTTGCATCTTCAGTGACAGCAGTACAGGGAATTCACTGTTTAGCTACAGCATGCTCTGAAAAAACCTAATGCAGTTTGTTCCACTTAACAACCAAAGCCTTCTATCTGACTGATAAAGCAAAAAAAAATGAAAAGAAAAGAAAAGAAAAATCAGGCTGATCTAAGACTACCCCTCACACCATCCAAAGCCAAACGTTACATCAAATCAGAAACTTTCATTCACTAAATGGGAGGATTTACATCACTGGAGCTGGCTAGGGAAGAGACAGCAGCTGTCACAATGAAGACATCCCTGGCTCAGGTGGCCTTGTTGGAGCTGAAGACCATGGCATGAGAGGAGGCAGAGGTAGCAGTGGCAGGCTTGGCAGAGCAAGGACTAATGATGTTGATGCAGGTGGTACCTGGCATCACACCAGGTGTCACAGTGGCTGCTAGGTGCCCACAGCCCTCTGCAGGCGATGGGATAGGGCAATCCAGAAGGGTGTAAAGCCAAACCAGAGTGTGGGATAAGCTGACCCAGCCAGAGCACAGGCTTAGCCCTGCAATGGCCAATGGCAGACAGGGTGGGCAACTTACCCCAGGGAAGAACCCTGAGCAGAATATTCCTGCCCAATAGGCATGCTCAGGGCAGGCAAGTCAGGGAATGGAGTTGGCCAGCAAGCAATCCTGAGAAAGGGGCTATAGAGGAATGGGTGATGGTTGGTATCTATTAATAGAAGAGTTTAGCAGATACCAATAAAAACCCAGATACTAGTGAGTTGCATACAATAAAAGTTTACTAGCTAAAAGGGCAGGATAACATGGATATAAAACAATAAATACTATACTGTACTGTTACATATTTACAGCTGTCTCAGCTCATGGCAAGAAATGACTCTCAAACTGAGAACAAAGAAAGCACGTTAATGGTATAATATCAGATAATACATGCTCACAAACATATAAGAAACTAGCAGGCCCGGCCACGCGTTGCTGTGGCTGAGTCTGGTGAAGTGGAAAAGAAAGAAAAGGGGAAGCGAACGGTTCAAACATGTGTCATTGCACAATGATTGCAAGGGACGGGAGGGGCAAGGGGCCCCTCGCTCCCCTCCCTCTCTCCCATTCCCTTGCATGGCAACCCGGCTGGTCCCTCCCTAACGTTCCCCTTCCTCTGCTAGGGTGGCTGGTCCTGTCCCTTTCACTCCCTTCCCTTGCAGGCGAATTATCTAGCGTAAAACACTCTGGGAGGCATGAGTTCAAATTTGTGTTCAAATTTCAGAGCGTTTGGTCCAGCAATCCCCTGGACCCTCCCTCACCTTCCCCTTCCTCTGCTAAGGTGGGTGGGCCATGTGCAGATGGTCCGCCCCATCCCTTTCACTCCATAAGGCAGTGGTTTTCAAGGAAGGCATGGTTAGTTCCCTTGTATCAGAGGGTGTTGCTTTGACAGCCAGCAGATAGTGCTGTTGCGGAACAGAACTGTTGCGGAACAGAACTGTGGTTCCAACTGTCACAGCTGTGGCATGCACACAATAACTGGCACAGTTGTGACATGTACACAACAGGAGGTGCGGAAACAGTATGGAAACCTGGCCGCACGCGAATGCGATGTTGCGTGAAAATTTCAAAGCAATCAGTCCAGTAGTTTGGGAGATTTCCTGTCAGCAGAAAAACGCACTGATAGATTTATATATATATAGATGGCTATCACACAGATCAACAGCTAGTCAATGGGTCAGCTCATTAGGATGTGACCGGTGGTGGGATTCAGCAGGTTCACACCACCGGTTGTTAAAATGGTGCTTGTAAACAACCAGTTGTTAAATTATTTGAATCCCACAGCTGGATGTGACCTCAACATCCTGTTTACACACAGATAGATAGTTAACACTTTCATGACTGGTTTTGACACAGACTTGCAAATACCAACAACGGGAAAGCAGAAGTCCCATTTAATGAGGTTTTAAGAGCTGGCTGGGAAGTAGAGTTGCCAGCTCTGGATAGGGAAATATTTTGAGGTTTTGGAGTTTTGGGGGTGGAGCCTGAACATTTTGAGGAGGGGAGGGGCATTAATAGGGTATGATGCCATAGAGTTCACCTTCCAAAAGGGTCATTCTCCTACAAATGAACTGGTCTTGCTGCCTGGAGATCATCTGTACTCCCAGGAGATCTCCAGCCACCACCTGGAGGTTGGCAACCCTACTGGAGAGGAACCAGATGGTGCAGTTGCCTTCCCTTCCCATTCTGAGGCCTGGTGAACCCTTTACCATGGCTGGAGCAAGACAGTGGAGGGGACGCTGGCCAGGGCAGATAAGGGAGAGTGCCACAAAGGCAAAATGTTTCCTGAAATGTTACTGTCACCTTAGGAGGGAGACATTTTGGGCTGCATTGGGAGAGGGAAGGTGAGAAAAGTGTTGACCAAAATCCTCCCATCAACAGAAATATTCTGGTGGATCCAAGCTATAATCAGTTTTTTTTTAAGACTCAGATCCACTTTTTTAAATGAAGACTTAATGGGAAAAGTTGATTGTGACAACCACTTATGGCCTTTACAGTTGGAATAGCGTTGGTCTTTTTATCTGGGTTGTTTTGATCCCAAAAATCCCATTCAGATTTAGCCTCTTTCTTGAGCAAATAATACATCAACATTTTATATTGTGCATATGCAAGTTAAATTATTTATTCCATCCATACAACGTGGACACCCCCTGCAACTGAAAATCAGCAAAAAGCAGAGAACTAAAAACAACTAGGGGGAAAAAAACACTATAAATGCACACCTATATGAATAAACATATAAAATAGTAAACATTCTCTCCCTCTTACAAAGTGTGTATTGTTGCCATTTCAGCGAAACACACATCTTTAAATTTATTGCACATGATGGTTATTATTAGGGTTTATGTTGAGTTCCACCCCAGTCATCATCTAGCTAATATAGAGATTCACAGATTTGCAGTGTTTCATTTCTTCTAGTTTTCTTACCTGTTACAAGCATTTTCATCCTGGCCATTTACTTTGCTAGGGTGCCCATTTTATAGGGCTGCTTCTTATGCATTTATGAGTTATAAGAAATTTTTATGCTATTTCTATGCAAAAACAGCTGCCTCGATTCTCTTAAATAGGATCAAGGTGGCTATTTTTTCTATAAATGGTGGGGAAATGGTGTGTAACTTACAAACGCTATTGAAAAGGAAGACTTCTTTTCTTTACCATGCATTTAAATAATAAATTTAAATGTCAATTTTGCTATCCGATGTTGTTTTGTTCCTGTTAAGGAAAAAAACCTATCAAAATCTCATCATGAGTGCTCAGAATCCACGAAAGAAACAGCAGCTTTCAAATCAAGCCAGAATCATCGTGCTGTTCTGTACAATTCCAGGATGTAGATTGGGGAGGAGGGGAATGGGAGCAGGAATTACCACATTGCAGCAGATTCCTGATCAGGTCTGAAAATAACACCTTGTCAATGTCATCATTACAGCGAAAGAAGTTCTCCATACTTAATGCAGCAGTGCTGAGGAAGCTTAAACATTTCACCACTGCTCTTTCGTTCTTTTAGTAGCTCTGATCACTTTATAGTGAACACACACATAAAACCTGCACATACGTGTGTACACTAGTTGCTAAGGAAGAAAGAGCCAACGCACGTTCACTGCACAAATAAAACCAGAGATCACTATCTTGATAAATGTGGGGTTTAAATCACATGTATATGCATTGAACATAATAGTAGTTACTCAGCACACAGATCAAGAAAAATCAAGTGTGTATTGTACAGCAGTGGCGTAGGAGGTTAAGAGCTCATGTATCTAATCTGGAGGAACCGGGTTTGATTCCCAGCTCTGCTGCCTGAGCTGAGGAGACTTATCTGGGGAATTCAGATTAGCCTGTGCACTCCCACACACGCCAGCTGGGTGACCTTGGGCTAGTCACAGCTCTTCGGAGCTCTCTCAGCCCCACCCACCTCACAGGGTGTTTGTTGTGAGGGGGGAAGGGCAAGGAGATTGTAAGCCCCTTTGAGTCTCCTACAGGAGAGAAAGGGGGGATATAAATCCAAACCCTTTTTCTTCTTCTTCTTCTACATTGTAACTTGAGAACAGGGCTACTATCTGTTCCCCTAGCTTGAGAAAGTTATTGTGCTCAATAGTATCTCACAGAGCAATGGTGAAATGTTGGGGCACGGCTCCACCCAAGTGTTTCTATGGACAGAAGGATTTTTTCTCACATAGTATGACTTTCTCTCCTTTCCTGTCCTCCTGCAGTGTCAAAAGCCCTCGATTGGTGTTGTTTAGGGACAGGACCACCTTGAAGCAACATTTCTGAAAGCACTTTGGGCTGCAAAAGGTGATAAAATTGCTTTCTGCTGGAACAAATCCTTCCATCCATAGAAACACTTGGGTGGATTCAGGCCCTGATCATAAATCAGGGGGAAACCCCTTTACTATATACAGGTGAATCAAAATCTTTTCCAAGTTCCAAGGGAAATTTTCTAGATTCATGCAGAGACCATTAAGGATTCATTGCTTTGATATCTATACATTTTCTGTCTACATTTTTTTTGCCTGAGAGCAAAACTCCACATTCCATTCACTTCCATGATTATGCTCCCCAACCACAAACTATTTTTAAAAGAATGCAAGTATGGAGACCTGTGATTTAAAAGAGAAGACTGGCATTGGAACTGGGGCTTTTATCTCACACATTCATCCACCAAATATTGCTACCCCAAGTGCTTTTACCCCTGCTGAGCATGAAGAAATAAATTAACAGTTGCTTGGAACTTTTCATATGCAGAGGTAAAAACATTTGGGGGAGGATAGATTTTTGTGAGAAAGGAGGAAGAAGTTTGACTGGTCCCTACTCTCCTGTGCCAGTTGTCTCTTTGGATTGCAGCTCCCATGAGCACATAGCCCAAATAGGGTTGGTAGGCAGAGCCCAGCAACTGATCAGGGCTTACTGGCTGAGGGGTCCTAGCTGGTAATATAATGATGTGTCCCGCAACATATTGATGTTACTCCCTGTGTTCCCAGAAATGACACCTGCACATTGTTAGGGGACACACTGATGGCACTTCTATGTGCTCCAGGAGTAGTGTCAGTACACTAGTATGCTGTCATGTTCCCCCTTTTCCCCTAACATTTTCTCCTGTCAGCCATCTGAGCAGCAGCAGAGAAATGGCAAGCCTCTGTCAAGAACATAGTATCTGGGAAAAACCTGTGGAACTACATGTCATGTATAGTTCTGAGCTGAGAAGCATGTAAAATGATTCAAGCAACAGGATGACAATAAACACTACCCTGCCCCAATTAAAATTAAGTTAAACTGGGTGTATGTGGGAAGAATAGGCTGACCAGACATCCCGCTTTTGGCGGGACAGTCCTGCCTTCACACAATTTGTCCCACGTCCCGTGGGTTAGTTCCATTGTCCTGATTTTTGGGAGGCTGTCGCACTGCCTTCTGGGGTGCAAGGCAGTGCAGCAGCCTCCTGCGCGCGCAGCCACAGGGGCACGGCCTTCTGGGGCACTGCCGTTTCCCATCCTGTGACAGGGCGGGAAATGGCAGCGCCCCAGAAGGCAGTGCGCTCCTGCGGCTGCGTGTGCGCACACACGCGCGTGGCCGCCTACCCCCTCCTGGTTCACAAAGGTGACCATCTGGTCACCTTAGGGAAGAAGGAAGATCTGAGGTACTTGTTTGCACCACTGGAGTTACAACATATCCCTGACAGAAACTGAAGCTTGCATATTAATTATTATTTTCAGAATAGATGTGACATGCATGTGTGTAAGACAGAACATGATTTTCTTCCACAGTACATTTAGTCAACCATCTTTTTTGGTTGCATACACAGACCAGGCCTCATAGCCTGTGAAAAGTGATAAAGAGGATACAAACAATATTCAGTTGGAATGAAGGACTATTGAAGGAAGCGGAGAAGAACTATAGGAAACAGCTATGAAGATATATGATGGGAATAAATCATTCAGTCAGTTCTGACAGCGGGCAAATCTTCACAGCAGCTATATATTTTGCACATGGAACCACCTGTGCATGATGCACACCCGGAGACAGACACTCACCATTAACAGGTTAAATTATTTCCTCCTAAAAGCAACACTGTCAGTGGCAAAAATATGTCAATAAAAGAAAATAGACTTCTTAAAAATTTATGGTACTATCCACTATCAAAAAAATTCTATAAAACGAAAGCTATTACCTTGGTAAACTGGCAATGAAAATTACTGCCTAGCCCTATAGGAGCTGTTTATATATATTATTTTTTTATTTTTTTTTATTTGGTCTAGCAGTCCTGGGTACGAATGTAAAAAAAATGAAGTACCCAGCATCAGGATAGATTGTTATAATTTTACACTGTGCTGTACATATGCAATCTTCGCCATCATCCCTGGCAGCAGTTCTAGAACACAGTTCTGGTTTAGCATCATAGTTTCAGGTGACAGTCCCTTAGCAGTAAAGCCCATTAGTTAAAGCTTAGCTCCCACTAGACCAGTCATAAGATGAAGAAGCCAAGTGGTTATAACTTATCAGCCTCCAGGCGGGGCCTGTTACAGCACCATCCTAAGCAAACTTCCAGTCTCCCAAGCCCATTAATTTTGTTATAGGCACCTAGTTAGCTAGCAAAGGCTCATTCCGCACATGCAGAATAATGCACTTTCAAACTGCTTTCAGTGCTCTTTGAAGCTGTGCGGAATGGCAA